>NW_012150842.1:706738-734662 GCF_000956105.1 Propithecus coquereli
GGAGGCCTACAAAGAGAAGAGGCAGTGAGTGGGGCATCAAAAATATCTGAAATGATACTGGCTGAGAATTTTCCAAAATTGATGAAAATATCAACCTATTTATTCATAAAACTCAATGAACCTAAAGCAGAATAAACACAAAGAAAACTGTACCTAGACACATTATGTTTAAGCTGCTGAGAATGCAGATAAAGAGAAAAGATTTAAGCGGCCAGAGAAAATACGCGTATGACATCAAGACCAGTGACAAGACCGCTGCCTAGCTTCTCAGCAGAAATGACGGAGGCCAGAAGGCAAAGATCTTTAACGTGTTAAATGGGGAGGAAGAAAAAAATCCCTGTCAATCTAAAAGGTAAGCACCCCACAGAACCAGCAAAAGGGTCGCTCTCTTTATGTTCTCTTTCCACCAGTGCCTCCCATGCACAAAGCAATCGGAAGGAAGTTGGCAAGAGAGCTTTGGAAATATAGTTCTGGGATACCAGCCTCCCTAAAGCAAAACAGATCACAGAGGAGAAGAAATGAATCCTGAGAGGACGTAGGCAAATACCTGGAATTGTTACCGGTCTGGGCCAGCTAAGTGAGGAGTGATGGGTTTACTTACTCCCTTAATGCCTTGCTCAATGTCTTGGCAGCCAAATGACACTTTGTTTCATCGTGTTGTTCCCCTAGCTGCTTTCTGTTTAAAACTTTCCATTTTTGGAAGACGTGTCTTACTCTAGTTTCTAGCAGTTACATGGATGTTTGTCTAAGTGCGTTACCTTACTTCCAGATTCAGTTAGCCAGGCTTGCAGACAATAGTAGAGGTCATAGACGTCAAACTCCACTTACTTACTGACTGTATGCCAGCTGAGTGTGGTCATCATAGAAATAGCTCATGAATAGAGGCAAAGTTAGTTTATTTCAGCTAACGACATGCTAAATACAAATTCATACGTAGTGCATAATTATTATATTTTCATCTTACATAGGACATTCGAACATAAATTTTGTTCAAGGTGTTGAAAAAGAAGCAGAGCAAAACCTTTTGATGTTAACCATATTTGTTGAAGCCTGTAAAAATATTAACGCTATTTATTTTTCTCATTAAAATATACTCTACCTGCTATTTCAAAAGCCATTCTCAAAGATTTAAAAGAAGAAATAATTGGCCCGTGCTATTAATAAGTATGCTGGAAGGATAAGAGTGAAAGAGCCTACAAGTGAAATCAAATCAGAGAAAGAAAGTTGCATGAACAGATCCAGCTCGTTTACAGGCTGCAGCACATTCAATGAATCTGTGTAATTTTTTTCCTGAAGAAAAGTGGCCATCAGAGTTTAGGATTTAGAGGTTGAAAAATTGACCTGGCAATTTCAAATCCTAAATCTAAAATGGTATCTATGTAACAGCAATTTGAGCAGTGTTACATCTGACAAATGTTACACATAAATGCCGATGTAAGACTATTTCAACCCTGTGTTCAACAGATCCTCAGTGTTACGTAATTACTTGTTTTGGAAGCCATTCTTACTGCAACAATCATTTGACAGTTGCATACACTAATTTGTCCCAGAACCCATTCTAAAAACTTCGCATGAGGTAAACCATTTAGTCACGTCGTGAGGTAACAATCCCCATTTTGTAAATCAATGAGGTGACATTTACAGATAATGTTTGACTTGACTTGAATCTATAATCTATATGTAGTTGATCTAAATTGAATAGATTATGTACTACCAGAAGAAATGTCAAAATTAGATATTAAGAAACAAATTTTATCTAAAACCTGATCCGACTTCTATTTTTAGTATTTAGATAAGGCATAGCTTAAAATAAAAATAGTGAATTTAACGGAGCACAGGGAAACAAGACAGAATACATCAATACAGGTCCTCATCTTCCATTTTCCAAGCTTTTGACCTTAGGAGATGCTTTTTATTTGAAAACTGGTGATAATAAAATTGTCCCGTTTACCTCCCAAAGTCGTTTCAAAGATAAAATTTATATTGGATGGGAAAATACAAAGCAAACTGTCATTATTTAAAAAAAAATTACTTTTACATTTATTAATTTACATGTCAACCTAGACATATAATTTTTTAGTTCTTTAAAATAAATTAAAAATTAGACAAAATTTTGACTTTTAGAAATGTGATTTTTTTTCTTTTTCTCCTCAATAATTAAAAATAATCCAATTGAAAGAAAACATTTTTCTATGCTTGTGTTTGTTGTTGAGACAAAGACACAAAATGTGTTCCAAAGACACAAAATCAACACATATTGAACACATTTAATGACCATTAATTTCATGAGCAGTTATACTATTCATTACTCAAACACTTCACTCATACAAAGTATCAGGTGAGGGGTATATATCTAATATTGGTTCATTCACATCCTTTGAAAAAACTGAATATTTTTGTTTAATATTTGAATATTATTTTGGTGCTGACCATTTGAATTTTTTAATTAAATTATTTGTTCTCTTATCTTCCCAATTTCAGTGGTGTGCTTACTGGGGGTTAGTTATAGTCTGATTTTCGTATAAAAGAAGTTACTAATATATACTTGTGGGAATAATGAAAGTATGTTAATAACCCCCTTCACTTTCAAAAATAATAGGTTGATGCATTCAACTGATTACTTATTATCTTTAGAAATAACATAGAAAAATCAAATCATAATTATTTGTAACAACCAAGTAGAACTACTTGAATGAAATATAAATTATGCATTTGATATAAACAGCAGAAGAGTTAAATTTTGAATTTAAACAAAAATGTAGTACTTTAGCTTTATATCCCCATAAAATTAGAAAATTGAGAAGGAACAGTCCGCTATTCAGCTGCCAAATTTCAGTATCTGGTATGTGTAGTGCTTGGTAAGACATTGAAATATTTCCATGCTTGTCTCCCTGAGTGCTTTCCTCTTCCCCATCCTGGGCCACCCCAGCCATGCAGTTTTTTCTAGGTGCTCCCGAGGCCCTCCCTACCATCAAACAATAAAGAATTGAGACCTGTCCTGGCAGTGATTCCCCTGAGCCTCTTCCTCTAGACCAGCCAGCGTTTGTTTTGACTGATTACTGCTTCTTAAATATTGTGAATGTCACTCTGTACATAAAGACTGCTAAGACAGATGATTTTGTAAAAGTCCATTGGCAGGCACCTCCTGTTCTGCTTACAACCAAAATGAACTAAAGCAACTTGAAATAGAGAATAAAACTTTAATTACTTGAAACAAGATAAGGGCTCATATTTTCTGAAGAACATCATCCATAGTTTCTCCACTTGTGGTTGCACTATACATTTCTACTTCACTATTATTCTTTCAAAACAAATCCTAGTCCATTTTAGTTTGTAAATACAAAAATGGAAGACTTTATTAAAATGTTGGAAAATTAATCATTTTAATTACATGTACTTTTAAAAATTATATAGAAATATATATGATAGAACAGTTTTGATTAAACAGAAATGTTAAATTCGTATAACATAAAAACTTGATAAAAATTTACACGACATATTAAAGACTAGGAAAATATTTGCAACACTATTCAAAAAAAGCAAACACCCCACATAAAACAGTGTAAAAAATGAGGAATATTAAAACTTAAAAAATAGGTAAAAGTTTTAAAAATTTATATTGAAAAATAGAAATATGTGTGATTAATAAATTCATGGAAATTTGCACAATTTCACTAGCAATCAAAAACATACCTAACAAAATTCATCTACAGTTTGTATATTTTAAATTAGCAATTAATGCAAGTAATTGAGAGGTTAAAGTAGCCAACTTTTGAAAAGAGAGTGGAGAAATATTTCACTCAGTGTTGCTGGGAGTGCAAATTAACTCAAGTATACTAGTGGTCATTGCGGGTAACTGTGTATCACAAGTAAACCAACTTTAGTTATTGACTGAGACAAAATGTAGTCTTTCATCGAGCCAAACAACCACTGGGAACTTATCCCAATGATATATGCAATATACTGTATACATGGAGTTTAATCACCACAATCATAGTTTATTCATATTATAAGCGATTTGAGAAAATCTATTTATACATAGAGGGCTGGCTAAATCAATCATTATAAATATTTATAGGAGATAATTAAGCAGCTGTTAAATGATTATGGCACTCAATATTTGGAAAGATACCAATTATATATGTTGAAAAAATTACCTCATGCATAGTATGTTTTCATTTTATAAATACAGTCATGCATTGCTTAATGACATGGACATGTTCTGAGAAATGCATTGTTAGACTAGTTTGTCTTTGTGTGAACATCATAGAGTGTACTTACCAAACCTAGACGGTATAGCCCACTACACACCTATGCTTTATTGTATAGCCTCTTGCTCCTAGGCTACACACCTATGCAGTGTGGTACTGTGCTGAATATTGTAGGCAATAGCAACACAATTATTTGTGTATTTAAACATAGAAAAGGTTCAATAAAAATGTACTATTATAATTTTATGGAACCACTGTAATATATGTGCTCCATTGTTGACCGAAGTGTAGTTACATGACACATGACTGTATATACACACACAAACGCACACAGAGGGAGAATTGTGTTACTACATTAAAATGTGATTTGAGACGATATTTACTTTCTTTGTTATACTTCTTCATATTGCTTGAGTTTCTTTTTATGTTGTGGTAGCTCACTTGTGCAATCAAGAAAAAGGACTATTTTCAATACCAAAAAATACTGAGAGGATAAATTTCTGGATTTATATGACAGATGATATGATAGTTCTATCATATATCAGGTAGTACTTTCAAATAAAGGACCATGGAACAATACAAATTATATGGTATTTCCTAGAAAAAGTAATAAAAGATAAAGCTTGTTAGAAAGATTCAAAATTTGAAGTGGTAGAATTCAATTAGAAGTGTAAAGAGAAACTTTAATCGAAAGAAAATAAATTGAAAGAATGTTGTCAATATCTGAGACTAACCTCTGTCTATTCTCAGAAGTATAATAAAAGTTCATACAGAAACTTGAAAACCAGACAAAGAGCTTGGTAAATTGTTCAAAGTGAAGGGTATCAGATACTTGATTAGGTTTTTCAATGGAAACAATTATAGGAAAAGTCTGAATAGAAAGACAAGTGTCATTTGAATAGAAAGAAAAGTGTGTATGTGTGTGTGCATATATGTGTGTGTATAGATATGTATATGTATATTTTGATATTTTCTCCTCTATCAAATCTCCTTCATATAGTAAAAATGGCAACACATAAGTTTACGGCCACAGTCATTCTCCCTTGCTTTCACCGTGCTGCAGTCAGGCCGGCCTTCTTACTGGTGCTTGAGCATGCGGACAATTCTCCCATCCCAGTATTCAGCAGTGGTGCCCCCTTCTCCAAGAGCACTGCTGAGAAAACCTGTATGTCTTTTGGATGTCGAACAAACTCTAACCTGCTTAGAAAAGCTTTCCCTGACTCCTCTATTTGTGTTAAAATTCCCAACCAGTTCTCTTATTCACATGATCTTGATTTTTTTCCATCGTAGTATTTATCACCATCTTAAGTTACCTTACTATTTTGTATATTTAATTTTTATGTTCTCCTTGCAGCAGGATTTAAATTTCAAAAGATATTGAAGCTTATTAGTTTTGCTTATTGTTGTATTTCCAGTACCTAAAAGAGGGCCTGGTAAATGAAAAGCATCAATACATATTAAATAAATGGAAATTCTAATATGGTGAGATTCACTTGAAATTCAGTAGGCCAAAAACTGAGCTGTAAGTCACCTTACCTATCCTACTTCTTTGGAGAGTGTTGCAGCAGGGTGAGGAAGACATTAGGTAAATCTCTATAGCTACTCTGGAGTTGTTTCAAAGCCAGATATATTAGAAAGACTTGGAAAATCACTTCTTTATAAAGAAAATACGATTTCTGTTCATTGTACTGTATTTATGCTGAAGAAACTTTGTCATCAAGGAAATTAGATGAAGAAAGAGAGACGCAAGGAATTAAGACATACACAAAAGAGCAGTTGACTGCAGGGAAATAAAAGCAAGAAGAGGGTGAGTGAGTGACAGTTAACTTAAATTAGTTGGAGATTATTATGTCAGGGTGGGAGGATTCGTGAAATGAGGTAGTAGGAGTGAACATGAGGGTCGGAGATGGTGCTCAGTGTGGGATGCTTGCAGTTGGGTTAAAGGAAGGTTTGCATTTATTGATAACAAGATAGGGAAGGACAAAAAGCATGAGTGACTTTGGCAGCTGGAAAGGCAAGTTTATTGGAGCAATGGATTTAAAAAACCTGAAAGACTGGAGTGTTGGAAGAATCATGTAGAGGATACTTCAATGACGAAAAATTAAGATATGAGTAATGTTAGAGAGAATAACAATGACTCAGGAAATAAAACTTCCAAGCTACATGAGAGATGGTCTATGAGTCTATAAATGACTGGACGATACCTCTCCATCTCCAGATAGATGGATATCCATCTATCTGGAGATGAAGATAAAGGTGGAAAAAGCAAACAGAAAAGATTCAAGGGAAGTCTTTGTTGGAGATAGACAACAAAGTGAAGGTAAAGTTCAAAGAGGAGGTTATCAGGACATTTTGCTGATGGATAACCATGAGTGATCTTCTGAATTTAGAAACAAATGGGACACAGAGACAGAATTAGGGATGTGCAGAGCTCTGGGGGTGAGGGATGGCCACAGAGCCAGGCGCCCTTTCTTGTTGCCATTACCCTGGTTGTAGGCAGCCGTGAGATTTGTTTCTGAGGATCCCAAGGCGCATATGGCAAGGTGATAAGCTTTTAGAATACAGGCAGCGAGGAGATCAAGGGCTTCCTTTTCACAATGTCTATGGAGAAGTGGAATTTTGCTCTGACAATTTGAAGATAATTAAAAATTTTCTTAGACACACCTAAATTATGCAATAAAGGATACAAATATTTTTCCTTTATAAAACCTTCCACTATTGAAGTACTCACTAAATATTTAACTGTAATATAAATTCAAATGATAGTACAATCTTGAAATAATTAATATACAAAGTTAATATGTATTTTATTAAAAAGCACAAATAGTACTCATAATTCAAAATGAAACGCCATTTAAAATAGTAACACAAATATAAGATATATATAAAGACATATTTTAAGAGCTTTATTGAGATATAATTCACAGACCATGCAATTTATCCATCTGAAGGGTATAATTTATGGCTTCTTTCACTTAGAATAAAAGTCTCAAGGTTTATGCATGCTGTATCATGTGTTAGTACTTCATGCCTTTTTTTTTTTTTTTTTTTTTGAGACAGAGTCTCACTCTGTTGCCCGGGCTCGAGTGCCGTGGCGTCAGCCTAGCTCATAGCAACCTCAAACTCCTGGGCTCAAGCGATCCTCCTGCTTCAGCCTCCCGCTTCATGCCTTTTTATTGCCACATAATATTCCCCTTTATAGATATGCCACATTTTATTTACTGATTCATAAGTTGATGGGTATTTGAATTGTTTTCACAATTTCGTTACAATAGTAATGATGCTGTCATGAACATTCGTGTACAAGATTTTGTGTGAATATGTTTTTACTTCTCTTTGGTATATATCTAGGAATGAAATTGCTTTATCATATGGCCAATTCTATGTTTAACCATAAAGAAAAATCCCAGATATTTTTCCACAGTTATTGCATTTATGATGTTATTATTCACTTGTGCATCTTCTTTGGAAAATACCTGTCTAGTTCCTTTGGCTATTTTTAATTATAATAATTTTTTAAAAAATAGAACAATAATGATTCTTTATATATTCTAGAAGTTCCTTATCAGATATATGATTTGCAAAAATTCTCTACTATTCTATGGGGTGACTTTTCACTATCTTTGTGGTGTCTTTTTAAACAAAAAGTTTTAACTTTAATGATGTGCAGTTTATTTTTTGTTTTGTTACTTATGCCTATCATTTCTTATCTAATAAACCACTGTTTAATCCAAGATCACAATTATATACACTTATGTTTTCTTGTAAGAGTTTTACACTTTTGGCTCTTATGTTTAGGTTGTTGATCCATTTTAGGTGAATTTTTTGTATCTGGTGCGAAGTAGAGGTGCAATTTCATTCTTTTGCATGTGATATCCACTTATCCAGAACAACTTGTTGAAAAGACTGTTCTTTCACCGTTTAAATTTCTTGGCACAAGAAACAAACAATGTTTTTAAATATATATATATGTCTTAAAATATGTTTAAAAACTTTGTAGAGAATATTGTGAAACTTAAAACATTAGATACTGTTTTATAGGTTAATATACAATATAAAAAGAAGAGTCAGTGTCATCAAGATATCAACTTTCCCCAAATTGTTCTATATGTTCAATAGTATTATAATCAAAATTTCAAGAAATATTTGTTTTCAAGAAAATGGCCTGGCTCCATTGAAAGTATTTTCAATAAATTTGTGTAACTTTAATACAGATGAGCAAGGAATAAGAAGCAAGATTTGAGAGGAATTAGAAGAGAGAGGGAATACTTATACTATCAGATATTAATTATTATTACAACATTATAGGAATTGATGATATCTGTATATGGATAGATATATTGATAAATGGAATAGAGTGGGAATCTTGAAACTGATCTATATCTCTATGGAATCAACTATGTCACAATGGTGGCATTGTAGGTCATTAAAAAATTAAATAACTACTTTAAAAACACTACTTAAATAGCTATACCAAAAATGAAACAAGTGTTATACATATAAAAATATAATAAAATAAACTATTAACACATAAAAATCAATTTGCTATTGGTTAAACAATTAAATTGAAAGGATAAATTTTTAAAGTTATTACAAAATGATACAAGACAATATCTAAATGAATTAAGGTTGGGTTGGATTTTTTAAATAAGACAGAAAGTGCTAACCATAAAAGAAGAGAAATTTAAATTCAAACATATTAAAAATTATTGACATCTTTTCATCAAAAGGCACCCCAAGAAAATCAAATAGAGGTTGAAATTGGAGGAGTACATTTTATAATCTATATAGCTGATGAATAATTTGTATTCAAACTACACAAAAAGATATGCATCAATAGGAAAAAGAAAATCAAATATGAAATGTGAGATGTGTCGAGATTCCTAATAATCATCAATGTAACAAATAAGACAAATGTGAAAGTAAGACAAATAAGACACAATGCAAAAACATTTCTACAACCACAATTTTACAAAAATTAAGAATTCTCATACTACCAATTGTTTGTAAGGATATATAGCAATGGAAACTCTTAGACATTGTTGAAGTATATTGAATTTAGAAAATAATTGGGGACTATTTTTAAAAACTGTATATCCTACTAACAAGCAATGTAATCCTATTACAATAGGGAAAGCTTTGACACATGCAAGCAAATTACCAACAGCATTGTTTGTAATAGTGAATAAATTGGAAACAAATATCCATCAACAGGAGAATACATGTTGATATATCCAAGGAAGGGAATATCTTACAGAAGAAAAATAAAATTAATTATAGTTGAAAGATGCACAAATGAATCTCAGAGACAGAATATTGAATATAAAAGGCAAGTTTCTCAAAATTCTATACATTGTAAAACTATTTTGATAACATTCAATTACCAAAAAATGCACATAAATAACAAAACTATTTTCCAAAGATAAGAGAATGACAAACATGAAAATCAGGAGAGCGTTGGCCTCAGAGGAGGGAGATCAGGTAGCAGAGAAATGCATAGATTGCAAATTGGTGGCTGAAAACATATTGTGAATGTTTTACTTTTTAAGTTGCATATTGGGTGCATAAATGTTCATGGCATCATTGTGCTATATTATTTTAAATATAAATATATTCGCTAAAGCATAATTACTATTCCTTTTCTTTATCCTTTGAATTGTTTATATTTCCTTAGGTAGTTGGGATGGGGAACTTTGAGATTATAATCAAATATAATGATTATAATAATAAAATTACAACTGTCAAAGTGTTTATCTTTGAATTAGAACCCACTTATTGGCATGTTAATTGTTTTTGATTTAGTGTCTATGGGGTGATGGGGTGGTGGAGAGATCTGTTTATACAGCTTAATTTCAGATCCTTTGAGAGATCCAGGCTTCATTATCCTACTAGAGTTGATGGTTTCTGTATCACAAAACCTCTGCTAACACTGAATAAATATTTGTCAAGTACTGGTAATACAAACGTCATTTAAATCAACTATTAATCTTTTTTCAACCTATGGAATTCACATTTATGAATTTCCTCTTGAAATTTTAAAGATAATATCTTTCACATCATCCATTTTATTAAAGATTCCTTAGCTTCTAATCTAGAGCAGAGCTGATCTTCCCCGATAGATGGTCTTTTATCTACTTGATTTCACAGAAAATTGGGCCCTGTTGATGATAATTTTGAGTATCAAAACAAAACATAAACAGAAGACACTCAACACCGGAAACAACAAAAGAAAACACAATACACACCGAGAAGAGACCTTTTAGCGTTCACAGCATTTATTCCCATGTTCTCCAGAAATCAGCTCAACCATGTGATCGCATCCGTGCAAAGGTTCTCGATAAAATGGAATAAGCAATGAACTAATCATACAAAGAACAGCAATAAAACAACAGAAACATATGTCAAATTAGAAAGCCAAAAATGCAATGCCAGAGTTAAGGCTTTTTTCCCTGATTTAAACTTTTTACTTAAGTGTGTGTGTGTGTGTGTGTGTAATATGTGTATATTATCTACATATCTCTATCTCTATAGTGACATAAAATATATGTGCTTACATGTATATAGGCATTATAGACCATATGCATTTTTCAAGGTTTGGACCATTTAAGGCATAAGCCAAATTTTGAAATTGTGAGACTAACCTTTATCCTGCGAGCAAAACAAAGCCTGTTTATCCATTTCCAGAAGATTATAGAGTCTGGCATTTTGAAGGAGAATCATATAGATTCCATAGTGATCTATTGAATACACATTTTTCTTTCAGGAACTATAAGACTTTGAATATGCCATGATGACAAAGATAGGCTCCTGTTTTTGAGGAGCTTAGAGTTTCACAAGACAGAGTTAATTGAGTAAGAATAAATTCTGCTTTCTTCACAATGCTTTTAAATTCATTACATTTCTTCTATAGTTGGTGCTCCTGACTAATTTCATCTTCCTTGTATGGTGAAACCTGAAATTAACCCCAATTTTGTTGTAGATTATCACTTAGTATAATAGTGCACCTTTACATACAATGCAATTTGGTGATATTTTACCTATTGTCTCTCTTTTTATAACACTAAATATAAGCTTTTCTACATTTTATAGCTCATCATCCACATAGAGACCAAAGTAACCTTTCAATTATAAGCTCTTTCTCTGCCACATAACCTATATTTATTTTTTTTATAAAATCTAAATTTCTTCTCCTCATTAAAAAAAGAAAACCTTTCAGCATTAGCTTTCCCTTTAATTCACACCGAAATTCAAATTCCATTACTGCATTCTTGTAAATCCTTTCTGACTCCATTGCCCCATCTGTGAGAACGTGGGTTGTTTTGGAAGTTAAAACACTTACACGTTTCCAAATGTATTGCAATAATTTCTCCCTTAACTGAATTTTCTCTGATTAGCTTAGCTATTTTTCTTCTCTTTTTCTTTAGCCATTATATATTCATTTTAATTCTACTATTGTGAATTTATTTTCTCATGTTCTGGCTACTGTACATATTCGATTTAAAAAGAAAATAAATTATTGTCTATCTGTGCATTATAAAACATATCCCAAAGGAGAGACTGTCACTGTAAATCTCACCTGTATAGTCAAGCTCTCTGACCTCTGTCCCAGTAATAGTTCACTTGGAGTCTCAGTGAAGTGAGGCATCTTTATGACATGCCCGTACCTCAGGATTTGGAGTTAGGCCAGTGCGGTGTACAGAACAGCATCCATAACCCACCTCTTGTTCATGCTCTTGTGCCATCTCCTTCCTTTGAATATGAGTGGGATCTGTAACTTCTAACAAGTAGAATATGGTAAAGAAGATTACGTGTACGTAATTATGTTACATACAGTTGTAATCCATTTTGCTAGGAAACTATCTTTCACTTGCTAGCTTTGAAGAAGCAAGCTGCCATGTGGTCCAAGAGACCTCTGACCAATAGCCATTAAGAAACTGAGGGCCTCAGTCACATAGCCTGCAAGCAACTGAATGCCACCTATGAGCACGTGTGCTTGAAAGCTGATCTTTTCCAGCCGAGCCTCAGATAAGACTCAGACTCTAGTCAGCACTGCTTACAGCTTTGTAAACCTACAGACAGAGAACTCAGTTAAGCTGTGGCCAGACTTCTGACCCAGAACAACTGTGAAATAATAAGTATGTGCTGTTTTAAGAAACTAAGTTTGTGGTAATATTGTTATGCAGTACTAGGATGCTCAGACTGTCTGGGTGTGAATTCCAGCTTGGCTGCTATTAATATCTACCAGTATCATTTTATGGATGAAATTGTGCCCCTATAAAAGATGTATATTAACCCTTACCTTACGATTTACTGTGTAGAATAAATGAAATTAATGCATAGAATTTTCTTGTATATTGCATGGCAAATGGTAAATGCTAAACAAACATTAGCAAATTTTTCACTTTCCCTGTTCCTCCTTTAACTCCTCATAAACATGTGTGCCTTAGGAATTAATAGCACGTGTTCCCCAGCTGAGTCGTAGGTGAGAAACCCAAGTGGCTAATAAAATACACAGCGCAATAGGACTGATTTTGAAAGTTGTCTGTGTCACCCTTTGCAATCTCTGCATTTTTTTTGTATTTAACAATGACAATCAAAATCATACAGGACTCACATGAAAAATGATGATCAAATTCAAGATATCCATATGTCTAAAATTATTATACTTTAATAACATTTTATTTACACTAAATTATATTTAAAGTTTTTGATTTTTTATTTTGGCCAAGGCTAGAATATACTTTTAAAAAATTTAGGTCTTTTTAATTTAGTTCCACATTTTAGAGAGTTGGCAAATCCAAGTAGAGATGACCGAACGGCTTAATTTGTCTTAAGAGGACACTACGAATTTTTGAATCTTAACATGCTGATGAGGAAGGTACTGGGAATTACAGAAACATATGACACACATTTATTCAGAGCTAGCTGATCGTCAAGTTGGGGAACAATTAAGCAACACTCTGGTCGAGTCACTTGGCACTCTCCCAAATGCCCACAGGGTGAAATCTATTTCTGGTATTATGTGAATATCATTGCGATTGCTCCGCTAAAAGTAATTACGAAAGGATGGATTTTTAGTATTGAAGATCAAATAATAGAAGAATATTTTACCTATTAAATTAGATGGTTCATAAATGAATTTCCTGTTATAGGAAATTATTATCATATAGGATTTAAAACACAATTTTTCCCCAAGTTTGCATGTTGTACTTAAAGTTTAATTCAATTGCAATTTATTGTCATATCAGTGAACTTTTTAATTATAGAATAATTTTTCTTTAAATTTATAAATATAAGAATTCATTTTGCTAGTGATATTTCTATTTTAGAACTGATTCAATAGTTGATTTAACCGAAAATTACACTGTAGAAAGTCAGAAATAAAATTATTAATTTCTTCATCTCATTTCTGATCTCCATTGACTAAACTATATATTTATAAAATATTCTAAGTTTGTTTAGTCATTTTTACAAAAATAGCTTGGCTGTGTTTATTTATGGCAATTGAGGAGCATAATGATAAATTTTAGTATAATATTCTCCCCTACAAATTGGAAAGATAAATACACTATATTTTATAAATCTATAAAGATAAACGTATTTATAAAAATTCATCATAACATATACTAAACTATTTTTAACAACACATGACTAATAATTTTAATTATATAATTTTTAGCTTATTTAATATAAGCTAAAAACCTAGATTTTATTTTATGTAGTTATTTCCAACATTATGTGATATATTTGGTTTAATAAAGGTATTAGGCAAACAGTAATTAGAGTGTATATTTCTGTGATTTGTTCACCATCTAAAAATACAGCATACTCTGATGATAGTTATTTCTTTTATAAGACTTTTGTAAATCTTTTTTACATATTATTATACTTAAATATTTATTAATTATAAACTCAAAGTTCCTAAATGCTACAGTATTACATGTAATTACATGATAATGTTGTCAGCAAACTTAAATAATAATTTGACACTTCTGAATAAATATTTTTCTTTTTTAAAATAAGGGTTTTAACCTAAATTTTTTAATATTATCATACTGGGAAAAAAATCAACAAAATTAAGTACTGTATGTATACACTACACACACACATACACATATGTGTGTGTGTGTATGTATAGAGAGAGAAAAAGGAAGTTATTTTCATGATAAAAACATGAATACTTCAACAATATTTGTTTTGTAGTGGAAAAATAAATGTATCCTTGAAGAACAATCAAGATTTAATGAAAAAACTAGTTTGTAGACTTTGCTTTTGAAAACATGGTAATGTGCATAACAAAGCAAGTAAATGGCTATTTTTATTGGTGTTGTCATTCAACTGATTTAGTAAATATGTAGTCTTTTCCAACTTTTCTCATAAATCAAATAACCAAACATATTCAAGTGATCTGGTGATAAAAGTCAAGGAGTAGTACCCTTATTTTGGAATTAAGTTCTGCTATACAAAAGTAGAGATTTTTCATAGAGCATCTTTTCACAATTTATGTATGTCTTGAGTTGGAAATAGCAGTATTATACCTTCTGAAAGCTGTTGTAGTATGTCATCTTCATGTTTTATGTTACATACTGTTGGGCTATGGCTTTATTTTTGGATATTTTCCTTTTGTTTTTGTTTGAAACTAATAGTCATGGAAAAATGGACATATGTCTTATTTCCTTATTTTCTGCCTGGAAATAATAGTGAAATTAAATATTTATTAATTAATAAAGCAGAAATAAATGAGAAATGAATCAAGCTCAAATACAGGAAAGGTGGGTTCTAAAGAAGTTCATGAAATATGGAAGAAAAATTCATACCTATTCTCAAATTTTCAAAAATCTCTTTTATAAGTACTTACCAACCAATGTAAATTGAAGATACTATCCACATCACTTCAGTATACTCTCTTCATATATTTGTGCTATTTCAATTTGAATTTTTGAAACTAGAGAGACTTCCAGAATCTTAGAACACAATAAATTGGGCAGTTTAAAGATATTTAAATTTGAGGACTATGACAAATGCAGATAACTATGTAAATTATCTGATTTTGATTTTCAGTAATACCTGCAGAAATATGTCATTAAATAAATTCCTTAGTTTAAGGTTTACTATTTGTTATAACAGAGTGAAAGTCATTGTCAGTATGTCTTTATATAGATGTTTTCAAAAATATTGATAATACACTGAGTTTGATAGTAAAGGCAATGATGATATATACTCATTTTATACTCTTTTTAAAAAATTCTGTCAATGCATGATTTTTGCATTTTGCTTAACAATTAATGTCTAGTGTATCATTGATTTGATTGATAGATGTTTACTTAATAGAGATAATAGAAAACAGAAAACTATTTTCGTAGAAATAATTGTCCACTTTAACTGCTTAATAGAAAAAAGTTAAAATGGACAATTACTTAAAATATTAGTTTATTATAGTTTTTCAACAATACAGACAAAATGATATGAATATAAGAAAGCAACTATCAACTTAAGAAGATACAGTATTATGAAGAGGAGCTAAAATATCATTAAAGCTCATGAGATGACACAAGCTAAATCATGTAAAATTACTAGTTATCAGGACTGTCAACTGTTTCACACATTTTCGTTGTCAAATTTCTTTATGTGACAGTTACATAATTTTATGAATAAAATGCTATAAACATTTGCATCTAGCATGCTATAAAAACAACATAAATTCACCTCCAGCTATTTATAGTGTTCAGCAAAGCAAGTATCAGTGAGTTAAATACAGGTTGGAATTCCATACATCACTAAAGCAGTGAAGCATTCAATAAATTTAAAATGCAAAATATCAGCTGACTCCTATTCTGGTCTTTTATTGGCATGTTTGCCTTTTCTAGAGCACTTTCAGGTATCATAATAATAAATATAGAATCTCACAATATTATTAGGAGGAACAGAGTTTATTTACAAAAATATTTCAAAGGTGCATTAGCTATGAAATTTTATTCTGAACATCTGTGCTCTTGTAAATTGCTATGCTGTTGGACTTTATACGCATTTATCAATTTCCACAAATATGTTTGCATCTAGTTACATCATGTACTTCTTTATGATTAACCCATCACAGTTACCTAGGATGAACTGTGTTTCCTCTATAAATCACTCTTTATGTTTTCACCATAGGCTTATTAAGAGCAAGGTTCTGTCTGACTCTGACAAAGATGGCCACTGACTTCAAGGAGCATATGTTTCCATATAGAAAAAAAACATGCCATCACAAACATCTCTACTAAAAGAAATGGTGTTGTATCTGCCATAAGATAAGTAAATGGAATGTGTGATGTAAGTGCAATGGTATTTAAGAACAAGGAAAGGAGGGAGTTAAAGCACATGTGATATAATCAAACAGAAACTGGGTGAATTGGGAGGCAAATGTAATACTTCTCCAGGAATTCTCTAGACATGGGCATCTGGATAACAGTGATTAGATTGTTAGGGCAGGTCAATATCCTTTTGTCTTTTGATTGGGGTAGTGAAAACACAAAAGAGTCAATAGAGAAGCCACATTTATTCCACATATAGAAAAGATTTTTTCCCCTCAAGTGAGTACATCGCATGATTTAATAATAAATGGAGAAGACATATAGCATTTTAAAAAACTGTTAGAACAATTTTGTGAAGTTAACATTAAAGGGCGTAATTTGAAAAGGGCATGGAATTAAACGATGAGTTAATGCAGTTTCATGACGACAGATGGCACGCGGAATCAGTACAGACTGTAATTGTATCTAATAACAGACCACCACAACTAGAGTTGAACTTGTCAGATCCTCACAGGAAAAACAGATGTTTTGTTGGTTTCATAATCCCAGCCATTATACATTTGGAACAGCTATAGCTAATGGCTTTTTATTCATGTTCTTTCTTTGACATCCAAATAGGGTATTTTTTGCTTATACAGCAAAGACATAGATGGAATGCAGAAAAATAGCATGAGTTGATCGGCTTACTCTTGTAACCAAAAGATATTTTACTTTTAGATCTATAATAACCGTAAATTTTAAAGTATTAAATGTTGGCAATATGCCCAATTAAATATTGGTGTTTATGTGCAGTTGGAAATAAATGATTTGCATATTTTGGGTTATGTATAATTTTTTCCAACAAATCATGTGAAGTAATTTTGAGGGTTTTTTTTACATTACACAATAGAAATATTTAGTAATTTCTATGTATCTAAATCCTTCCATGTACTATAAGATATACACAACAATCCATGTATGCAAGTATTTTTCAATATTATAATTTAGTTGGAGTATCAGTGTAATAATATGTTTAGATATTAAACATTTTCCTAAGTACTGTGTGATTTATGATATGATTTATCATGATCTGTATGAATCCAGTAGGATCACATATAACATAGGAGACAATGAAGCAACACACTTATGTGTGAAGGCAGTAAATATGGGCGATCAAGAAGAGAGAAAATTGTAATGAGATGGAAGAATGTGCTTGAGAATGAAGACTTCAAGAAAGAGGTAAGATTTGGATGGGCAGAGCAAAAGAAAAAGGTAGACATTGGGGTGGATAATGGCTATGGGTTGAATTATGGTGTCCCCTCCAAAATTCATGTTGAAACTTAATCTCCAATGCAACAATATGAACAGATGTGGCCTTTGGTGGGTGATTAAGTCATGAGGGTTTCACGACTCCCGAATGGGACTAACACCCTTTTAAAGGGGCTTGAGGTTGAAGGGAGCACTCTTGCCCTTCCATCTCTTTCTCCATGTGAGGGCACAGCGTCTGTCCCCTCTGGAGGACACAGCAACAAGGCAGAGACTGGACCATCACTGGACACCAATCCTTGATCTTGGATTTTCCAGTCTCCAGAACTTGAGAAATAAATTTCTGTTCTTTATAAGTTATCCAGCCTGTAGTATTTTGTTATAGCAGAACAAACAACTTAATACGAGAATGTTTTTTCATTTGACAGTTACCATTTATTGGAGGCAGAATGCATAAAGAGCACAGGGCAAGCATTGGAATCACATTGCCTTAGTTCAAACACCAGCTCAACCATGTATTTATAGTATAACATAAAATACTGCTTAATCCCTCTATGTCACCATGTATTCATCTGAAATATAATTATTGAATGTATTATATAGAACATTATATGTGCTTAAAATTAATTTTTCAGAGAAGATACATTCTTAATTTCCTTAAAGGTTATATAATAACTAAAGCAGTATCATAAATTAATGCTTGGAATTTCGTCATTGTGGGTATAGGCAACACATTCTCTATTTAAAATACTAGAACTCACAGATTGGTAACATGGCTTAACCAAATGTAATCGATCTTCCTGGATATTGTTTTTTAAGCTGGGATAAAATTTCTTGCAGTCAAATATTCAGATCTCTGGGTACAATTCAATGAGTTTTGACAAATGCATATATCCATGCAATCCACACACTAATAAAGATATAGCATATTTTCATTACCTCAGAAGGTATCCCAAACCATCTTCCAGACATTAACGATCATAGGCAACCACTTTCAGATTTTCTGTGACCATAGATTAGATTTTTTATTCTTGAATTTCACCTAAATGGAATCATATAGCATGCACTATTTACATCTGGTTTCTTTCACTCAAAATAACGTTTTTGAGATTCATCCATTTTGTTACACATATCATAGTTTTGTTTTGTTTTTTTTTTGGCTGAGCTGTATTCCAATGTATAGCTATATCACAGATTTTTTAAAATGCATTGTCCTTTCACAAACATTTGAGTTGTTTCCAGTTTGGGATGATTAAGAATAATATTACCATAAATACGCTTATACAATTACTTTTATGAATAAATTTTTCATTTTTCTTGAATAAATGTCTAGGAATTGAATTAATGGGTCATAAGGTTTGTGCACATTTAACTATATAAGACACTGCTAAAAGTCTCCAAAGTAGTTATACTATTTAGGCTCCCACATGTTTGCCAATATTTGATGCTCTGTCTTTTTAACTTTATCTATTATAGCAGTGTGAGGTGCTTCCCAAATTTGATTTTATTGCTGTTGATTATATATATGTATACATATATATGTTTTTATTATTTTTAATTATTATGGGTACAAAATATTTGTATATATTTATAAGGTACATGTGAAGTTTTGACATAGGCATTCAATGTGTAATAATCAAACAAGGATGATGGGGTATCCATCACCTCAAGCATTTATCTTTCTTTGTGTTAAGAACATTCCAATTCCATGTGGTGTTTATTTTTCCATTCCTGAGATACTTCATTTAGATTAATGGTCTCCAGTTCCATCCAAATTGCTACAAAGGACATTAATTTATTCCTTCTTATGGCTGAGTAGACTCTATAGTATATACTTACCATCCTTTTAGCTATTTTAAAACATACCATAACTTATTGTGAACTACAGTCACTTTATTGTGCTATCAAATATTGTTCATTCTAACTAAATACCTAACTATATTTTGTAACCATTAAAATAATTGATTGCATGGAGACAGAGATTTGAATGATGCTTATCAGAGGCGGGGAAGGTCGACTTTGATTTTTATTTGCATTTTCCTAACTACTAACGATATTAGCACCTTTTTATGCTCTTATTGGATATTTGTATATAGTTTTGGTTGATATTGTTAAAAATATTTTCAAGTCTGTTGTCCAATTTTTATTGTTAATTGATATATAGGAATTATTTAAGTATTCTAGTTACGTCATTTTCAGATGATAGATTGATGGATTTTAACATTAAAACCCGACCCCAAAGGGAACATGAGATGTATGTGTATATGTTTCCCCATTGCCCATAAATACATATCCCCTCATAAATGTCCTCTCGTAAATATGTATAGCTTTTCCCCAAAACCTGAATATGTATGACTTTATTGTGTGACATAGGCACCGTGAGGCATAAAACCCAATCTGTCTGTCCCCTCTTCTAAGAGAGAGCCCCTCTGGCACGTACTGGAGGTTCACTCTTCCTCGGCTGCAAAGTGGTACTGCCAATAAAGCTCTCCTGTCCACTAGACAGCCATTCCGATGGTCTTTGGACTACATTGCTACGCTAACTGTATTCTTGAGCTTATCCTCGCTTGGTTATATAGTACTATGCTTTTATATTTTGCTAATATTATGGGGAGAGGTTTATTTTTAATTTTAAAAATGATTGATTTATAATTTTCTTGACAATTTATCAGTTATTTATGTTAAATGTTTCTCATAAAAGGAGTTGGAAAGTGTTTTCTCTTAAAGAAATTCCTCTGTGGAAATTTTTGTAATATTGATATGATTTCTTATGTAAATATTTGATAGAATTTACCAGTGAAGCAGTCTGAACTTTGATTTTTGTTCTTGGAACTAATTTTAATTATGAATTTAGTAGATATAGTGCTATTTATGCTTCCTATTTCTTAGATTTACTTTTTTTCATTTTCATTGTCAACATTATTGTCATAAAAGTTTCCCTAATATTTCTTCATTATACTTTCAGTTTTTGTAGAATTGGTAGAAATATTTATCCCTGTGTGTAATTTGTTTTCTCTCGCTCTCGCTCTGGTTCACTCTCTCGCTCACTAAGTGTTTATCAATGTTAATCAACTTTTGGCTTTGTTACATTTCTCTATGAGTTTGTTTTGATTATTTCATTGATTCTTTTCCTTCCGTGTCTTATTATTCCCTTGCTTAAATTTTAGGTTAATTTCCTCTTTGTTCCTGAATTTCTTAAGTTTGAATTTTTGATCATTCTTTTTAAATCTTTTTTTCTTTGTCATGTAAGCATCTAAAGTTATTGATATATTTTTATAATTATCCTGTTCAAAATACTTTAAATTACTTTTGCTGTCTGTTATTTGACCTATAAATTACTTAAATACCTGTTGCTTCTTCCCAAATACTTGAGGTTTTACTAGAATCCTGTTATTAATTTCTAATTTAATTACATTTAATGAGTGTCTGGTTTAATGAGTGTCACAGAATATAATCTGGAATATTTAAATCCTTTGAAATTTATCAAGACATTTTATGATGTAGCACATGGCCTATGATCTGTTCTAGGATATTTATTTTCTATAATATTAATTAGGACATATTATTGATAGTGTTTTTGGGATTTTTTTATGTATGTACCGAATCTTTTGTCTACTTGTTCAGTAACATTTGTCTTGAGATTGGAATATCCAATTAATCTCCATGTAATGTGCTTAGCAAATATATTTGAGCAAAATCTACCAGGTTATTATCAATTTTTTTCTTTTTCCATCAAGTCTATGTTATTTTTTCCTTCTTACCTTATCACCTTTCTGTGTTTGAATATTTATTTCGTTTTTGCTCTACTTGATTAAAGTTGTCATAGACTGAGTTCTCTCAGAATCATTTCCAGAGAGTAGGATGTGTTAGTAGTTGACGTGGAAGGTAATACAGGAAAATCAGTAGAACAGCAGAGAAATGACATAGGAAAAGAAGAAAGTCAATATAGGCAGGTTATTACAACTCAACATGATACTACTGATTGCAGCTGGGACTCAGTTATGCTGGGGACCTCTTGGAAATGCTGTTTTGTCACTTAAAAGGCAAGAGAACTGGATTATTTATTGGCTATCCCACTTGTCATTGATAGTAAGAAGGATATTTTAGCTAAAGAAAGTCTCAGGCAGAGATTTGAAGAAAAAATCCACCATTGTGAACAGAAATACTGAGTTCCAGGGAGAAATAACACCAACTGAGAAGTTACATATTCTATCTCTCTTCCTTTTGAAGTTACCATAAAAATTACAGAGAGATAATTAACTTATCAGAACCCAAGTTAATCAGTACCTATACCCTTCTCAGGAATACGTAATGGGGTTTGAAAACTTTAACACCACACACTGTTCCAAACTATATTGTCGTTGTCATGTATTTTTACTCTATCTCTTTTTAACACCCAAAGACATTATTACTCTCTATAGTTAATGTCAATGTATAATTGTCCCATATTTACCACCTTCAAAATTCTTTAATGTTTCCTTTTCCTTAGTTTACCATACAAGATCAATTCCTTTCAACTTAAAGCATATCCTTTATAATTTTTTTTAGTTAATCTACTGGTGATGAAATTGCTCACTTTTAGGTTTATTTGTTCTATAAATGTATCTTTATTTTCCTCTCATTCTTAAAAAATATTTTCACTAGCAATGAATTCTAGATTCACACTTACTTTCTTTCAGCACATTTAAGATGTCTCTGCTTTCTTTGGGTATCCATTGAGACAGAGAATCCATGGTCAGAACATTTGGCCCTCCTGTGTTTTTCGTCTAGCTGACTTTATGACTTTCTCTTTCATTTTAGTGTTGGAAAATTTCACTGTGATGTATCTAGAAGTTTTTATTCTAGGTTTTTGGTTTGTTTTTCTGCCCTGCCAAGGATAATTTGAGCTTCACGGATCTAAGAATTACATTTCAGCTGTTCTCAAAGCAGTGTTTCAGTGATTTTCTTTTCAAATATCGCCTCTGTTCAATCTCTTCCTCTACCAGGGCATTCAAGCTATAGAGTCTCAAAATACTCTTAACGTTGTACATCCTATTATTTACTGATCTCTGCAACACAGGTAACCAGACTAATCATGGCTCATTTAAATTGTTTGCCTTCTTGTGACTGTAATACGGACCATGCTACCTGTTTTCTTTACGTAGTTTGCTCTCTCTGTCTGCAACAAGATATTACCCTTCCTTTCTGATAAGTAAAGGACCAACATGGGTATGGAATTTGCTCAGTTCCTCCCCTTCGTTGTCCTATTTCATTCTGTCTATGTAACCAACTTTATAAACAAATTTCAATGATGTCTATATGTTTTTGTATAATTCTCAACCTCTCATGTTTTAGATTCTCAGGCCAGTAGGGCTTGATGACTTTTCTGAGTTGTTTCTCAGAAATAATGGCATTTCTAGAAGACAAAGGGAGGAGATTCTGAAGGCCCCTGAGCAAGCTTCCTGATGCCCAAACTTGCTGTCCCCACAACCTGCCCCCCATGCATGCAGCTACTTGTCATTTATACCAGGACCTGCCCCAGAGCACGTGGCCCCTCCTTCAAAAGCCCACGATCTCCATTGGTCTGGGTGATGGATTTGAGGCTGCTTCTCCCGAAAAGACTTCTTTTGCATTAAAATTTCCTTTCTTCCTTGGCAACCCTCGTTGTCTCAGTAATTGGATCTCTGTGTGGCAAGTAACTCGACCTAGGCCGAAACTCCTTTGCAGTTTCCATAACCTTTACATGTCTATTATAGTATTTATAATTTTTGTTCCTACAATAAAGATTAATACCTATTTCAAAATTCTCCTCAGATATATGTAAAACGATATTAGGGGAAATGTCTGTCTGCCTTTTCCTCAGTTACTTCAAAATGTCTTTATAACAGCAGAGACACAATCAGTAATCATTGTGGTAAACTTAACCGATGTGAGCTTGCAACAAGCAGGCGGTATGATTAAATATTCTTGTGGTTCCAACTTAAATGTGTACAGAACACATGCATTCTCGATGCCTCCTTACCTCTTTTTTTTCCATCAGTCCTCCACCTTCCATCTACTTTTCCGATTCAAGTACAGAAACAACAAAACAAGGAATAGGTGGATAACGCCTCATGTGCATTTCTCAGCCGTCATTCGAATGGGGACTAGCCAGCATCACTTTGAGAGATGCTTCCGTTTCTCCACAGCTTATGGTCAGAAACCCGAAGGAACAGAGGATGCTGGCTTTATATACAGTGATAGTCTATGGAGAATGTTAGTTTCTAATGGGCCAAAAATGTATGTTAGGAAAACATATGGTAGTATCCACTTTAAATATGATAATCCATTCAGTTTCCTGTCTCTCTAGACCTCCTCTCCTGCAAGATACAGTCGCATGATTCATCTACACTCTCAGAATAAGCTCAGTCTCATGGCAGGATTTGAAAACAATGCTTCCTTTACCAGGGATCCTTTGCTAGGGAGTTTTCCTAGACCACCACCTATGACACTTCTGCTGTGAGGTCTGTTCTGCCCTTTAGTACTACTTCTAGACAGAAGCTTTTGCTCGATTCCAAGAATGAGAACTCATCCCGTATTTTTATTCCGGTCTTACTCCCTGATGTCTGAGTGCCCTTTTTTCTTTCATTGTCACCTTAGTACATGAATCTCTGTAGGTCTCAAGACCTTGTTGCTTTTGTTATTATCCCCAACAATCCAATATTTCTTAGAGCACCATTGACTAGTATAAAAAAGACACTTTAGCATGCGAATTTAATTTTTCATGGCTGATATATGTAATACCACTTACTAAATGACTTGAAAGAGTTGATGTATTTTTTCAAATTTTCCTGTGCTCGGGATAGGATCCATGAGTTTTCAGGATGTACATTTCTGATGCCTAAAGTGGATCTATTTGTTATACTTTGCTACACCTAGGTTTCTCATTATTTTGTTTCTTATGAATCCTGGTTAATTATTTCTAGACCTTCCTACCAATAACTACTTACTTAGTAATTACCGTGATCTCCAGATTCAAAACCGTGAGTAGTCTTCCCCCTTCTACTTAGACTTCCAAAGAAGCTGAATTTTCTTCAGAGCCTGACACGCAGGACTCACAACACCCAAATAGGCTTCATAGGATCACAATCTAGCATTTCCTGGCCAGCCTCATCGTTTTTCAGTGAATTCTTTCATTAATGTCTGTGTCCTGAGCTAGGTTATAAATTTGGTATGAAATCTTATTCCATTAAACAATCCTGCTTTCCTGATTTCTGCCTGAGTGTATCTTTCTTTTTCCCTAATGTTAGCTATGAGACTGGTGAAATACCAGTTCTAGCTTTAATGAAATTACAGTCAAAAGATTCAAACTATAGGAATATTTTAAAGTACTTATTTTATGTCTTTTATCCCACTGGCCCAACCAAAAAAGGTAAACACATGCTAGTTCCAAAAACTTACATAGACCTTTGAATTCCAAATAACTCGACAGGTTTTATGTTAAATGTTTGTAACTCTTAAAACTATTTCAGCATTATTCTGTAGAACATTATTATACCTTTTTATTAATCCAAATATAACTTTCTTTGTGTGATAGAGGTTAAATTTTCTACATAATTCTTTTTTTTTTTTCTTTTTTTTGAGACAGAGTCTCACTCTGTTGCCCAGGCTAGAATGAGTGCTGTGGCGTTAGCTGTGGCGTTAGCCTAGCTCACAGCAACCTCAAACTCCTGGGCTCAAGAGATCCTCCTGCTTCAGCCTTCCGAGTAGCTGGGACTACAGGCATGCGCCACCATGCCCGGCTAATTTTTTTCTATATATTTTTAGTTGTCCAGATAATTTCTTTCTATTTTTTTAGTAGAGATGGGGTCTTGCCCTTGCTCAGGCTGGTCTCGAACTCCTGAGCTCAAACAATCTGCCTGCCTCAGCCTCCCGAGTGTTAGGATTACAGGCGTGAGCCACCGCACCTGGCCCTACATAATTCTTAATAAGAAAATATATAAGTGCCTATGTCTAGGTTTGAAATATATTTTCTATATTTATAAATATACACACACACACACAGTTTAAACTATTATCAATGACATGCAGACATTTACCCCAAAGAAAGAAAAAAAGAAAGAAAGAAAAGTTTAACACAAACTGTAAGATCTTTGAAATATTTAGAACTGACCTTAACTGAATTTTTTGGAACCATTTGCTGTCATTAACCTACTACTAAATTAAGCTTATTAATTAATATCCACTAATTTGTGTAATAAATCTTCTCAAAGAAGTTTCATAGTGAAAGGAAAGGATTCCAAGATTCTCGGTCCACAGGTCACTCTCAAAGGTGAATACTTTGGAGAGGGAGAGTCACCCTCAGTGCTTGTCACAGTCCTGTCCATGGCTAGACTTTAAAGTGTTTCCCCAGCACTTGGCCTTCTGGCTTGGAGGAATCACAAGCCTTGGCCCACACAATGGAGAGAGATGACAGACACTCAGCAAGCATGCGTGAAGAATTTATTTAAGGAAAGTTTAAGGGTGCAAAGCGAAAGTACATTTCCTAAGGGGAAATGGATCTGTCTCCGTGAGTGGAGAAGACACTGTCTTTTTCTGTTTCTCTTTTTATATGCTAGTAGTATACGTTGATGTAAAAGTCAGTTATAATTACTTATGACTATATGTCACGGGTTTTGGGGTCTGGATTTTTCCAGGTGTGGACATAACTTAAACGTTATGTTGCAGACATTCCTTTCTCCTATACGTGATGGGGAAAGTCACCGTTTATTGTGTTTTTCTATTTTCTGATTGGTGGTCCCTGTTCCATGGTCTTATTACCCCATTCTTTAAGACTGAAATAACTGTTTTCCCTGGTTATTTTTCTGTAACTATTCCCTTCTTATTGTTTTTGTTTAACTGTTTCCTCTTTCTTGTTTTTCTGCTCCTATCATTCCATTATCTCTTGTTTTTCTGTCCCTAACTTGCTGATTTATGAACTGCAGCTTCACGAACCAGCATTGACTTGAAGGAGTTAATTTTTCTCAAAAGCGATTGTTTAATCCCAATCATCTCTTACACCTGAAGAAAAGAAAAAAAAAAAAACTGTCTTGTGCTTTACATTTTAAAACCAAAAAAAATACCAAGAAAACTATTTTTAGTAACTTATTGTCTTAAGAAAATAACAGCAAAGTACTTTTTCTAGTGGAATAAATTACACGTGTAAGTTTAAATTTCTTTTCAGAAGACCTCATTTCTCTTGTAAGTTCGTAAAGATAATTAAGATGCCCAGATCAAGTTCTGTAAATGAATTTTATTTGATGGGGACCAAATCTTTAATATTAATGGATCATAACTGAAATAAAATAAAGATTATGGAGAAATAAGATGAAGACATTATAACCCTCAAACCATCACCATAAATCTTTTTTCTCCTTGGCAACAATATCTGAAAAGAGAGATTGGTTTTTACATGTACGATTATAGGCATATTTGAATAAAATGAATGGGAAAAACGTGGTAATGATTTTGCTTCTGTATTCATTCTTGTATCTCTCCATAAGTCTCCCTTGAATTTACTTTCTGGGAAGATTTTACGAGTGCAGATATAAAAACATATTGGGTGCAATGTGAATCTACGTGATTTGCACCATCCGCCGGTCCTTTATACATTTCAGGTGGATTTGCAGGCCTCGAAGCATTGGTATTTTATATGGTGAGAACCTCGGCAATACTTCCACTCAAGCTAGGGTGGACTAATCTTCCACAGTACCCCAACCTCTGATGTGAATTATTCAGAGATCATCTCTGAAGGCCAAAGTACCTGTTCTACAGGGACCAGAGAGCCAAGCGTGTCTGAATTTCTTTTCCTCTTGATACATTTAGTCCCATTATGCTATCAATACCTCAGTCCCCAAAGAAATTTCAGGATTGTCTCCAGTCCCCCAAAGAAGAGGAAGCTTATTCATTCATTTGATGAGCATTCTGTAAGATACTGTAGACAATTAATAGGGTTATTAGACTGGTAAATCAGGAAATTGTTTGGATACCAGTCATCTGGATTTTTGCAAGGTGTTTGGCAGTCACTCCTGATCTCCCTGGATAGAGACAGGATGATGATGCAGTTAGGTGCTTGTGTAATTTAGTATTTGTGTGCCATTCTGGTAGGAAATCTCTACCTGTAAGTTGCTAAATTGCTTAGGAATTTTATATCTGTGTATGTATATATATCTGTATCT
>NW_012150842.1:735567-742148 GCF_000956105.1 Propithecus coquereli
TTACATTTTAGCTTTCACTTTTAAAATTTAGGATACAATAAATAAAAAAAGAAATAAGTTATGAGAAAGTCCAAGTTCAAAACAGGCTAGATGCCTTCTTTTTCATAGGTTAAATCCTTAAATAACCTTCATTTATTCCTAAAATGTTTTTTTTAAAATAATTCTTTGACAAATTTCTTCATTCTATACTCATTAATCCCATAAAAGTATTGTGTTTCTGCTATGTACAGGTTGAACATCCCTGATATGACAATCTGAGATCTAAAATGTTCCAAAATCTGAAACTTTTTGAGAGCTGATGTGATACCACAAGTGGAACATTCTACCCCTGACCTCATTTGATGGGTTGCAGTTAAAACTCTGTTTCATGCACAAAAATATTAAAAATATTGTATAAAATTACCTTTAGGTCATGTGTATAATATGTATATGAAACATAAATGAATTTCATGTTTAGACTTGGGTCCCATCCCCAAGATATCTTATTATATGTATGCAAATATTCCAAACTTCAAGAACACCCAAAATGCAAAACACTGCTGGTCCCAAGCATTTTGCGTAAGGGATACTCAAGCTGTATTAGACACTATGTAAAGGGAGAATATTGGCTTCATACTAAAACAACTCAAATTGAGAGATGCGTGGTTAAATATCACAAAACATTTGATAGATGATGATATTTTAGCTGACTAAAAGTTCAGTACAATTTAAGGGTGCTGGGATGAGTCTCCCAAACTGACTGGCATGATTGTTGTCCACATAACTAGAGTGCTCATCACAAAGCAAGTTGTGTAGTTGTTCTCACATGTGCTTGTCAGATAGCACCTGAATCACTGGGCAGAAAACTAGACCCATACTTTGAAACACAAGTTGAAAAATATCTATTTACCTCATTTTGCACAGGCACTATTCAAGTTAAATTATATTGCATTCCTTCCGTCTAGGAATTTATAGACTACTGTCTTATACTGAAGAGTGAAGAGATAAACAGCACATAGGAAATAGGTTGATTCCATATAAGGGAAAAAAGAAAACACACAAAAGTTTACAACTGTGTTAATTAAATGGGATCCCTCATATATTAATATTATGGTCTTCATCATGATTATCCATGAGATTGCTGACTAGTGGTGTTATAGAGGACAATGAATATATGCAGCAGTAAAGGGATGAGTTAAATAGCCGTTAAGGCCTCTTCTCATTCCAGGATATTTTGGAATATATATAAAGGAAGCAATGTGCTATAATTATTGAGGAAAAGAAAGTCAGTGAGAAATAGAATGAAATCATAGAGCCAAGGGGACTTCTGCTGGCCATAGGGATAAGAAGGACTGGAATGGGAAGGGAGGAAAAAGGCCTTCTTTGAAGGCAGGGCCCCTGCACATGGGATGTAGGGCATGGAGGGGAAGGCTAGAAAGAGAAGAAATAAACAACAAGGATCGATTTTTGAAACAAGTTTCAGTATTTACTGCTAATTCAAATTGATAATTGTGCTTGGATATAGCAAAACAGAAACAGTGATTGAATAATTATTTCTTGTGCAATTTAATTGATACCTTTATAATTTGATTTAGACTTTCAATATATCCACCCACATGATCTTTTTTTGTCCTAATTATATAGTTTTGTGCATCTTTTTGGTTTATATTCCAGGAACATATTATCTTCCTTATTTCTCATCATAAATTAGAATGGGAATTCACATGTGTAATATAATGAACAATATCAGATTAGCCTATTTGGTCAAAGTCCGATAAAAGTGGATAATTTAATATAATGAAGTTTTCTTTGTCACTTAACTGACCTATTTAAACCTCTAAAAAAGGCAATGTCTACACTAGTCTTAAAATATTTCAATAAAACAATATGTTATTTCAAACAACATTGTATTATAGAAAACACACGTAACGTGCACATACATCGATAATATCAGTTCTGCTGCTCCGATTTCCATCGATTTTGTCCTACTTCTTTGACATTCTAATCATGGGACTATAGGATAACCTTATGGCAGTTGGAGATCTCTTCTCAAAATATTTTTATATCAAGAAGTATATGGCCCAGTACATTAAAAGCTAATATAATAGCACCTTGACAGGGATATTATTTATTTGACAATTTTGAATAAGTGCCTAATCTGAAAAGGGAGCAGGAAGTAATGTTATATATCTAAGAATATTTAATTATGTCCCCATAGGTTTAATCAAGTGTGAAGAAAAAGAAAGAAATGCATGTTGGCATTATTTTAAGTCTCTCCAGTTTGCAATACTCTGAATACTAAGATAGATGAGGTTGGAAGATACGTTATTCTCGTCTCTAGGGAAATTGTTTCACTTTACTTATAAGATGTATTGGTGTTTCCTACTTTTTTTCTTTTACTTAATTCCAACCCTCACAATAAAATATAATTGGATTTTAGACCCTGAAGCAGAATAGAAGTTTTGTGTTGTGTTTTTGTCATTTATCCTAAACTTTTATCATATTGAAAGGAGTAAAACATCTAGAAAAAAATCTGGGAGAAAAACAAATATGTGTCTCAGAAGGAAAGTCTCCAAAAGGGTACTGACGTGTAAAGGTGTAGAACAGGCTTTAACTATCATGGTTTTAGATCTTGCAAGTGATCTGCTCTCAGACACGTGCAGTTTAGGCATGGATTCGCATTGCTTTGTCACGTGTTTAGAAAAATACAGTTTTCGTTATTTCAGGAAAAAAAACTCTATTTACTGAAAACTAATGATTTAGTTTTTAATGCTTCTTTATTACCAAAAGTAAAAAAAAAAAAAAAAACACAGAAATATTTGGAAATCGATAAATATTTTAAACAACAGACATTATAAACAAAGACAGGAATTTTCACATGCAAATATGGAGGCATAAGAAACAGTCTTTGATTCAACACATATTTATTGATCTCCAGCTGCGTGCAAGCCACTCATCTAGTCAGTGTAAATAAAGTAAAAACAAGATTGCCAGCAGGTACAGTTCAACATTGATCTTTTTCAGATGCCTATAATCGCCCACTGCACATCTCCAGGATGTTTAATAGGTGTTTCCGACATCATGTTTACTAAACATTCTTGATTTTCCCCAAAGGGATATTAAAATTCAGAGTTGCTCAAGTCTAAACAATTGAAGGTTTATTATTTATTTGCCTCCTTTTTCAGTCCTATATGATCCATCAGCAAGTACTGTGGCCTTTACTTCCAAAATGTCTCTTAAATTTATGCATTTTTCTTAATTTCCACTGTCACTCTCTCAAACCTAAAAACTAGCTTTGAACCTAACAGTTATATCTGTAATGTTGAACAAAACAGTTGCCTCCTAACCACCTCCTGGCTTCCACGTTTGCTCCACTGTAACTCACGCTCTATGGAATACCCAGAATTATCTGTTAAAGATATTAATTGAATTTTTTCCATTTTTTGCCTAAACGCATTTATTGGTTTCTCCTTGCCCACCATATTCCTTCCACACTAAACTGCTTCCCTGGTTCCTAGATCTACTGTGCTGCTCTGTTCTGCTGTTCTATTTTGTTCTTGCCTTATCCTTAATAGAAAATAGCATACTCACATATCTTTACTTGGCTGTCTCATTTACATCCTTGAGGCTTTCTTTTAAATGTCATTTAAATAACAAAGGGTCTGTCTCTTACCTTTCTGTCTAGTATGGCTTCCTATAGCCCAGTCTCACTGTAATTCGAATATGTTTAAAAAATTATTTGCTTGTTATTTTCCCCCATTTTCCCCTGACTAGATGGTAAGCCCATAGAGACCATAGTCTTTGTTATCTCCTGCACTGTTTTGTCTTCTGAACAACAAAATATATTAATATTTATAGCAGAGTAGGTGTTCAATAAGTATTTGATGAATGAATAAATATGCAGTCATGTGCCACATAGCAATGTTTTGGTCAGTGATGGACCACATGGATGATGGTGGTCCCATAAGATTAGAATGGAGCTGAAAAATTTCTATCACTAGTGACATCATAACGTTATAACAACGTATTACTCGTGCATTTGTGTTGACTCTAGTGTAAACAAACATATTGCACAGCCAGTAATGTAAAAGTATAGCACATACAATTATGAATAATGTATAATACTTGATAATAAATGACTGTGTAACTGATTTATGTATTTGCTATTTTATACTTTTATTGTTATTTTAGAGTATACTCCTTCTACTTCTAAAAATAAAAGTTAACTGTAAAATGACCTCAGGCAGACATTCTAGGAGAAGGCATTGCTATGGAAGATGACAGCTCCGTGTGATATTGCCCCCGAAGGCCTTCCAGTGGGACAAGCTGTGGAGGTAGAAGACAAAAATATTGATCATTTCGACCCCGTGGGGGCCTAGGCTAATGTGTAACTTTGTATCTTAGTTTTTAACAAAAAAGTTTAAAAAGTAACATGATAAAATTAAATTTAAAAATCCTATAGAATAAGGATATAAAGAAAGAAAATATTTTTTGCAGATGTATAATATGTTTGTGTTTTAAGCTAAGTGTTATTACAAAAGTCAAAAAGTTAAAAAACTTAAAAGTTTATAAAGTAAAAATTTTACAGTAAACTAAGGTTAATTTATTATAGAAGAAAAATATCTAAGTGTGCAATGTTTACAAAGTCTACTGTCGTGTACAGTAATGTCCCAAGCCTCGACATTCACTCTCCTCTCACTCACTGATGCTCCCAGAGCAACTTCTAGTCCTGCAAGCTCCATTTGTGTTAAGTGCCCTATATAGTTATACCATTTTTTATCTTTTATATTGCATTTTTGCTGTCCCTTTTCTCTATTTAGATATGTTTAGACACATAAATACTCACCATGTGTTACAATTGCCTGTAGTATTCAGCGCTGTGACATGCCGTACAGGTCTGTATCCTAGGAACAACAGGCCGTACCAGAGAGCCTGGGTGCGCAGTAGGCTGGACCACCCAGGTTTGAGTAAGGACATTCTATGATGTTCCCCAAATGATGAAATGACCTAAGGACACATTTCTCAGAACACGTCCCTGTCATTAAGAGACATACTGAAAGCCGTAACTTCAGCGTTCTGCAGTGCATCTGTCAGGCAGTAAGGGACCTCCGGCTCCCCTGGGAACAAAGGCAAGCACCCCAGCAATGGCCACACCTGAGGGAGGAGAGAGCGCCTTGCCAATCTGCCCATCAGAATTTAGCGCCGACTGAAAAAGAATGCAGAGCATTCCCCAGCCCCGACCAAGCAGCGCAGGCACAATAGGGTCTGGATGGTGACCCAGAGCGACTAAGGATAATCGTGTCATAAGCCTAAATCTGCACTGCCGTTTACTCCTCAATGCGCTTTGAGAGAGGCTCATGGGAGATCCGCATGCGCAGTAAGACTCAGGTCGTTAACTCCCGAGTGTCCGTCAGCGTGGGTTGATGGTGATGTTTGAACCACGAGGAGAGCCCAGTAGAGGCAACATAAAGCGGGACCCCAGATCGTCATCGGGACCCTCCTGTTACGACAGGGCCCGTTCATTCTCGGTGGCGACTGTGTCTGACTTTGCTCAGTGAACTTCGCACCACAATGCCAAATACTCTTTAAGTGCTAAATAAATATTGGCTAAAATATTTTACGGCGAATCTATACCCTCCTTCAACTTATTTCTTATTACACTTAGAACAGAATTCTAGTCTGTAGTCTTGAAATGTTAATATTTTGTTATGCTTAAATTTCATATATTTTATCTTTCATAGCACAGACTAAGATTAAGCTAAATTATTTATGTGCTCATTAAAATCTAGATACAAAACAAATCTCTAATATTAGTCACTCATCATAACATAAACATAAAGTCATTGTAAGTTATGTTGCTATATTTTATAGTTTGGCTATTATTCATTTTTTTTGTGTTTAAAATACATGTTTTATGAGATCTAAGTAAGAAAACAAAACAGTAAAATAAAAGTTAGTTTATACACAGGCTCAGAGACTACCAAACCACTGCAAATTCTATGAGATTTTCAGCATGCTGTGATTCTAGTTGGGTCAAAAATATGACAATATAAATTTCATAGGGTTTCATAACATGTTTTTTTGCTTATGCTATTAAAATTGTCTTGCATTGCAATTCTTAAGGGCAATATTAAAGAAGATTGTAAATTAATGCTAAGCTTGTGCAAGACAGTTACATACTTGAATTTCCATAAATGGAGTGCACTGCCTATGCTTACAAAGCTGTATGTATTTGCCAGACTGAGGAAAAAGGAAATGTGATACAGGCCTTCACCCCTGAATATAAAAGGCAAACAGCCTGGGAAATGCTCTGAAATGGTTCAAGGAATTTGAGCTTCTGTAAGTCAATATATGAACCAATATTAGAGTATAAACATCCAGCAGATATCAACCAAAAAAGGTAATAAATGGCGTTATAAAAATGTTCTAAATAAAAGTATGTATTTACCATGTAAATTATTTATATGATTTTTATATTTGGTTTCTCCTTGCCCACCATATTCCTTTCACACTAAACTGCTTCCCTGGTTCCTAGATCTACTGTGCTGCTCTGTTCTGCTGTTCTATTTTGTTCTTGCCTTATCCTTAATAGAAAATAGCAT
>NW_012150842.1:742198-747119 GCF_000956105.1 Propithecus coquereli
AATTTATACTGATAATGAGAAAAATTAATTTATAAGTTTTTCTGGCCTCCCTTCTTCATAGTATTGATTGTTTGAGAGCCTGTGCTAAGTTTACATTGAGAACTCAACTTTGGGATGTGTGTGTGTGTGTGTGTGTGTGTGTGTGTGTGTGTAGGTAAAGCAGGGACATTTTTTAGAGTAGTTTTGAGAGGTTTACATGAGAGCCTTTACCAATTCTCTTACTTATATTCTTGGTTTGTTTTAATTAACAGCACAGTATTTGGCCTCATTCTGGATTTCTCCTCAGAGCCAAAGTCATACGTTAAGGCACAAAAGGACATTCTCAATATCCAGTAAATTTTTGTGGAAAGAAAGATTTAGTGTGTAGGCAGAATTTTAAATGGCGCCCAAGATTTCTGCTCTGTAGTATACAGTCCCTATGTAATCCGTTCTTCTTTAGTGTATGTGGAACTTATATGAATATGATGGATTTCACTCCCATGATCAGGTTCCATTATATGGCAAAGATGAGTTTTTCAGATGTAATTAAAGTCATTAATTCATTGACTTGGACATAATCAAATGGGTGATCACCCTGGGTGGTTCTGACAAATTGCCTTTCAAAGGGAGGTCTGTAAGTCAGAAACAACAGGCAGCAGATAATCTTCTGAAAGGTCTGAAGACCTACAAACGGCCGTGTTATAAAGAGGACTTCATGGCAGGGAACAGTGGGAGCTACTGGGACCTGAGGAGGCCGCGAGAAACTGAATTTGGCCAACTGCTCGTGTTTGGAAGAGTACCCCAAGCTCCAGAAAGGGAGGCAGCCCAGCCAACGCATTGATTTCACTCTTGTGGGATTCTGAGCAGAAGACCCAGCCATCTCTGCTTAGACTCCTGACCTACAGAAACTGGCAGACAATAAATGCTTGGTAGATTAAGCTGCCAAGTTTTTGATAATTTATTGAGTAATAAACTAAGATGTTTAATGGCTGCAACATGGCAGTCAAATGACAGACCAGGCTAACTTTACCTGCTAAAATTTCCCTCAGATTCAGGAAAAAGAGGTAAATAAAGATTTCAAGCTCATGAACTGGGAACCATTTAAGAATCCACAGTTCTTATATGTGTAGTTCTTACAATTTCTATTTGGAGTGTTGGAAGGCAATCTTATAAATTCTTACAACGTTTAATACTAAGGTTTCACATATCTTATAATTTTACTATAATTTGACACATTAAATTACTAACATAAAATAATAAGTTACAACTAAAATATAATTCTGTCAGGTTTCGGAGTCTGAAATGTCCGTTCTTGGCATGCTCAAGGCTGAAGAATGACCAGACTCACCAAAGTAAGGCAAGCACGAAAATGAGGTTTATTGAAGAGAGGAAGATAGAATTATAAAGCAAGAGCAAGATATAGGTTACAGAGCGAGATACATATGCCACAGATGACGACTGGATCCATTGTCGTAGCCAAAAGAGGACAAAAAGAGGGGGGCTTGGTTACAGTCTGGGTCTTTTTTAGTTTTATAGTCCCTGGTTTGGGACCTCCCTCATGCCTCAAACGTCACCATGGAACCACTTTGATTGGGGAGTTATATGCCCTGTGCATGCGGATCTCCCATGAGCCTCTCTGAAAGCTGGCTGTTCTAGGGCGCTGTCCAGACTCTATGGTACCTATTCCGACTGGCCCGCGGGCTAGAGAGTCCTCTGCATTCTTTTGCAGTTGGCGCGCTAAGTTCTGATTGGCAGACTCGTAGGGCGTGCGCTCCTACAAGGTATGGCAGTGGCTCTGGACAGGATTAAGGTGGGGCAGAACCAAGATGGGGGCCTGGGGCCCGCCCATGTCCTTCTTCCCAAGTGGGGCATTTGCACCAAGGCAAGGACCCACTTTGTCCCTAAGAGACCCGGAATCCCTCACTAACTACCTAACAATTCAACGAAACATTTATATCAATCACGATACGTGTTTTGATGTTTCGTAAGTTAGAAAACCACAGAGATGGGTTGTTTTTGAAAATATGAACATATCTTTTTTTACTCTCCGGAAAAAATGGGACAATATGTACTAACTTGGAGATATAGGCTTTTGTTGAACTCTCTCTCTCTCTCTCTCTGTATATAAATACATATATATATTTGCTTTACCAAGTGACAAAAGATATGTTTTCCAGATTTACTTAATAAAAAAGTGAAATTTTGTTAAGGAAAGAGAATAATTCCTACCCTGAAAATTTTACTCCTGCAGTGTTCAAGATACCAGATATTACACATTTGTGCTACTGCAAAAGTCTAGTAGAAAGATGAAAAATTGGTTCAACATCTCATACCAAGCATATTAGCATGTGTTAAGAAGGATTCTGAGGCTGCGCTAAACCCAGAAAGATGGAGAGCTGTAATCCTTTCAGACATCTGCCTCAATACATGAACAAGATTATTTGCCATTCATAACCTAGTTCCTCTTTCCTTGTATACTCTACCTCTTAGTTCTTTATTGCTGCATAACAAATAACCACAAATTATTGCATACTTAAATGACTACAAAGTAGAGGTTATTGCAATGAGAATCTGTATATCCCAGGAATCAAGAGCTACCTAAGCATTATTAAAGATAAGAATAATTTTATTTCTTGTCTGTTCCTGATTTGTCTTTTTCATACTGTTTCCTTTTCAGGTTTGCATAAATGTTTAACCTTAAAGCAATAGTTCTTAAGCAATGTTGTATATTAAAATCATCTCATGTGCATGTTAAAATTCAGCTGCCTAAATCCAGAAGTTATAAATTCGGGAATGCTATAGTGAATCCCAGGAATCTTCATGTTTAGTGTAATCTGGGAGATTGTGATCCATAACAAATGACATATTAATAAGCAAAGAAATATTTTGGACTATATTTACAAAGACTAAATATTTTTACTTTGATAAATTTCTTGAATTTTATTGCAATATCGTATGAGTGCTTTTATTTGCTAGACATTTGTTCCTCTGATCTCCAAGCTTTCCGCTGTTAGTGGTCTTTAATCTATTTTATGAAATGTTTACACATTTCTCCATAATTCATTCTTGTTATTCATCTACAATTGCATTTATTATTATATTGGGAATGTTCATAAATTTTCACACCATTCTCATATAGTTTTAACCAATTATTTTATTTTCTTGTTTTTAACATGTTTTCTGATTGGCATCTACTATTTTATCATTTTGTTCTTCAATGTAATTTATTTATCTCTTTAAAAATTTGTTTCTAAATCTTCAACTTTATATAATTGGTCTTTTTTTTCAAATTTGTTTCATTTAAAAATTTTAATTCATTCCATAGCTTTGTTTTTTATTTTTAGTATATATTTTTGGTTTATTCTTATTTTATATCTTCCCTGAATTCTTTTCTTTCTTTTATGTTAAAATACAGCAACAACTCCAGCGGTTATAAGTTCAGAAATTCTGTTGTGAAGCTCAGGAATCTTTAACATTTAAATACTTAATATTTTCTTCTTTTAAAATAGCTCAGTAAGTTTACCTCTAAAATTATAAGTGCAGGTGGGAGAAAATTAGAGTCTTGTTACTGTAAATGTTTCTGTAACTACTATTCCCTTTCCTCCAATGAATTAATCATACAAATACTAATATTGTCCTTTTGATGACTCCAGGTGACTCAAGTGGTCAGATCAACCAGTTAACTACACTCAGCTAATATACATATTATAAACACCCAATTGATTATTGAAATGGCATTACTTGTGGACATTCCACACTATTATGCTTGTGGACATTCCACATTCCCCTCACTTTGATGGAGACCTTCCTTTCTTGGAGTGTATGGTATTCACCACAGGAGCATTAGCATTTTAGAAAATTATCAAAAAAGGTAAGAAAGCTAGTAGGGTAGCCACTCCCAGGAAGGGATCTACCAGGCTACAACCCTGGTTTCAACTTTAAGAAACCAAACAGTGTTAAATTTAATATCTATTTATGGAAGGAGCCACAGTAGAAAATCCATGGCAAACTCTGGAACTGATTGCAAATCGATGCTTTTCATATAGTGTACTCATTTCTGATTTATTTTCCTTCTTTGCAGAGGCAGGGGGAAATCATTTAGTTTGGGGTATATATTGCCATCATATTTCTCAGTGTGGTAGTGAAGAAGTCTCACAAAACTTTTGGATATTTCCTATTAGTACACAAACATATCTTATTTCTCCTATGTTAAAAATTTTAAAAAGTCTCTATTTAAACTCACTTATCCCTGGAGCTACTGTCCATCCTTCTCCCCTCCCTTTATAACAAAATTTCTTGAAATACTTCTACATACATGCTGGCTGTTATTTTTCTATTTTTCTCCAGCTATTCTGTATCTAACCCACTCCAATCAAGTGTTTGATTCCAACACTCCTTTGGAACTATTTTGTCAATATCAACAATGACCTCTAGGTGGCAAAACCCAATGGCCGTTTTTCAGTTCTCTTCTTACTTCATTTCTCAGCAGTACTTGATGCAAGTGATCACTGCCTCCTTTTGGAAACTCCTCCATCTCCTTTTCATATTAATAAACTGACTCCCGAAATCCTACATTCTCTTAGTTTTCTTCCTATCTCACTTTTCCTCAATTGCCTTTACTGCAACCTCCTCATCTCGCTCACTTTCGTAAGTTACAGTATCATGCTGTCAGCCCTCGGATGTAGGTTGTTTTTTTCCTATCACAATTTACTTCTGTGCTAAACTCATGCAGTTCCATGCTTATGATAAATCTGTATGCTGAGAATGGCCAGTCTGCACTCCTGAGCTCCATTTGTGCATGTATGACTGGCCAGGCAGCATCACTATTCACATGTCGAACGGGCACCTCAAATTCAACTTACCCAAATGTCAAAGTCTGATTTTTATTTCCAACTTGGTCCTCTGCAGTATTAACATGAATATCAGATACTCCTTTTCCTGT
>NW_012150842.1:754169-756280 GCF_000956105.1 Propithecus coquereli
GGCTTTAGGTGAGAAAACCATACCTAGTTTAAAATTTGCAAGGAATTTTTGTTCAATTAAAACTGTTTCTGTGTTTTTGTCACTCAAAATCTAATTTGGGCCCCTAAATAGCTCTTTGAAATCTAGAAGTAGCTGTTTTTTCCAACTCTGGCAGGTCCCCAGATTTATAGAATCTTCTGATTGCCTTTCCTTTCTGCTTGCTAGTGGCATTTTTTGTCTTATAAATATCTCGCCAACACAGGCAATAAAGAAAAGCATATATCAGTGGCATTCTGTTTTCCCACTCCTTTACCTAGATTTACATTCCTGGGAGGGATGTGGTGTGCCTTCCAAGTTATCTCAGGATCTTAGACCATTCAGGTTGCTATAATAAAATACAGTCATTCTTTGGTATCCTTGGGAGATTGCTGATAGGGTTTCCTGTTGGTAGAAAAATGCATGGATGCTTAAGTCCCTGGTATAAAATGGTGTAGTATTTTCATATAACCCATGTACCTCCTAAGATGAGTTACTTAAACTCATCTTTTGATTACTTATAATACCTAGTAGAATGTAAATGCTGTGTAAATAGTTTATACTACATTGTTTAGGAAATAATGATAAGAAACAAAGTTTGTACATGTTCAGCACAGACACACTTTTTTAAAAATATTTTCTACCTTGCAGGTGATTGATTGAATCCATAAATGTGGAACCCATAGACATGGAGGGCTGGCTGTACCACAAATTGGGAGGCTTATAAATAATAGAAATTTGTTTCTGACTGTTCTGGAAGCTGGGAAGTCCAAGATCAAGGCACCAGCAGATTCAGTATCTAGTAAGGGTCTACTGTCTAGTTCATAGATGGCACCTTCTCACTGTGCTCTGACGTGGTGGAAGTTAAGAGGTCTCTCTAGGCCTTCTTTTATAAGGGCGCTAATTCCATCAGGAGGGCTCCACCCTCATTACCTAATCTCCTCACAAAGGCCTGGCCTCCTAATACCATCATTTTAGGGGTTAGGATTTCAACACGTGAATTTTTTTTTAGATTGTAGTACTCAGGAAACAATTTTAACAAATAATGTGCCACTTTAGCCACAGAGCCTGTTATGTCCCCTTTCTTTCTTCCTGGCTGCCAAAGGAAAATAATACAACTATGTTAGATTTCAGTTTTAGTCTCAACTCAAATCAAAATACTGATTTCTTTGATTCTTAGCATTCTGTGCAATGAACTACCAGTTCTTTCTGTTGTTTTTAAAAGAGAATAGTGTTTTTCTCCAATCTCAGTCATATTTGCATATTTTATGTAAGACACTATATAACATTGAATTGTTTGTTATATTGCAAAGGTTATCAAGCAAAATTCTAAAACCAGTGAGTCTTTAGAGGCAGCAATTCTGTAGAGAACTCTATTATGAGAAACACAATTGTTTTTAGCTTTAATCAACTTTTGACTTATTGTGAAAAGTCAATCAAGAACTAAACTGTATGAGCTTATTATAAATCAGGCTTCTCTATTAAGATGGTATTTAATTTATGGGCAGTATCATTAGAATAAATATCTTCACATATTATACATTATCTAATAGCATAACATAGAAATGGATTCTGATCCTATTTTTTTTGAAGTTATTTCTTAATAATCTGATATCATTTGGGTGGGTTAGCTGAAATGCACAAATAACATGGTTTAGAAATCTTCAATGAAGTGTTGACATGTTCAGGTAAACAACTGCAAACAGATACCAATTTAGCCATACATAACCTAATAAGAATCTATCTATCTATTTATTTATTTATTTTTGGTTCACAAGTTTCCTTTCAACACAGTTATTTAGAGATTGTTGTTTTTTAATTATGTGAATGCATGTATCTCTAAAGTAGGAGCCGGAAACTCTCCATTCCAGTGTCAGTGTACCTTGAGCCCGGACAGGTAACCCAAGCTCCATCTAAAGCTGCAATATTGAAACTAGAGATATAAAGTGAAAGCAGTTATAGCCACATGCAGAAGAATGAATGAAACAGGACCCATATCTCTCACTACTCACAAAAATTATTTCAAGATGGATAAAAGACTTAAATGTAAGGCATGAAACCATAAGAATTCTAGAAGAAAATGTAGGAAAAACTCT
>NW_012150842.1:761370-762099 GCF_000956105.1 Propithecus coquereli
GGGATTCCTCAAAAAACTAAAAATAGAACTACCATATTATTCAGCAATACCATATTGGATCTAGTCTCATACTATGCAAATGAAAGGAAATCAGTATGTCAAAGAGATATCTGTACTTTCATGCTTATTTTAACACTATTAACAATAGGCATGCTATGGAAGCAACCTAAGTGTCTATCAACAGATGAATGGAGTAAAAAAATGTGGTACATGTACATGATGAAATATTATTTAACCATAAAAGGAACAAAATTCTGTCAATCATGGCAACATGGATGAACTTGGAGGGCATGAAGTTAAGTGAAATAAGCCAGACAAAGAAAGATAAATATTACATGCTCTCACTCATATCTGGAAGCTAAAAAAAGTTTATCTCGTAGAAGTAGAGAGTAGAATAGTGGTTACTAGATGTGAGAAAAAGTGGAAGTGGGAACATAACTAGAGATTGGTTAATGGATACAAAAGAACAGCTAGATAGGAGATATAACTTGTAGTGTTCTTTAGCACTATAGAATGACTAAAATTAACAACAATTTATTGTATATTTTCAAATAGCAAGAACAGCAGATTTTAAATGTTCCCAACTCAAAGAAATAATAAATGTTTGAAGTTATGGATATGCTAATTACCCTGATTTCATCATTACATGTTGTATCCATGAATCAAAATATAATACCTTACTGTAAGTATATACAATTATTATGTGTCAATTTAAAATTATAACAAAAG
>NW_012150842.1:762149-763019 GCF_000956105.1 Propithecus coquereli
TGGATAGGGATTTCCCTGTGGTTCAAACGTCACCATGGAACCACTTTGATTGGACAGTTGGGAGTTGCATGTCCTGAGTCTTACTAAGCATGTGGGTTGTTCTAGCCAGGACCCTGACTTTGTTTTTCTCCAGCAAAAAAATTAAATTTTGAGTAAATTTCCCCAGCCTCCAAAACTTCAGAGTGTCCTTCCTTCCCTTACAAGCCAATTTTGTTGGGGACATCCACAACAGGAGATTAACTCCCTGGTGGGCCTAAGGAAACATCTTGTCCCACCTTGTGGCACACACCTGAGGCAGCATTACACTTCAGCCATGGGTGGGGCTCCCTAATCGTGGAAAAGATCAATTCCTCATTAGCTCACCCCTTAATCAATCCCTTACTTGGAGCCACTTTAGCAGCCCAGGGAGCTGAATGGCATGGTACCAGATTCCAAGGAAGAAGACACCATTCCACCAACAAATCAGTTCCTATTTTGCTAGGTAAAATCAAATTTGCTGCCTAACTTCCTCCAAAGCCAGGGATATACTGGATGTGCAGCACCCAAGCATACTGGGTGCTACCCCCTTATTGGAAAGGCCGCTGCTCCCTGGGCCTAGTGTATCCAGATATTCAGATTGCCCAGCATTCAGCCACCTTGCCTTTCCCCTTGCACAGCTGGGGCCCCCTACACACGTGGGCGCTTCCCTTAAATACCCTTTTTGCCTTTATGGAATCAGCAGCCACTGCCAGAGTAGTCACAGGAGGCACATCCCTGGGCCTAGAGCAGTCTTTGGCCATGGAGGTGGCATGACGCCTGATGAAAACCTGCCATACACTTGCTCTCTTACAAGGACAGATTTGTTGGCAGGGGTTGCTTTACAAGATAGGC
>NW_012150842.1:774824-776783 GCF_000956105.1 Propithecus coquereli
GTATTGGGCTGTTTCTAGACTCTCTGTTCTACACCATTGGTCACCTTGTATCACTTATATGACTACATAATAAGTACCAACTGCTGGTATGGAATTACTTCCCTTTTTGTTTCTCTTCTTCATGAATCTCTTCTCTACTCTTAGCTCTTTACTCTTTCATATACATTTTTAAATCCGTTTGGTGTGTTAAATGTTGAGGTACCTGTTAGACATTAAAGTGGAGATGCTGAGCAGTCAATGGCTGTGCATTCTGAGCTTGAGGAGAGGTCTCAGAGATGTCCAAGAATTGTTAGAATAAGGACACTAGAAGTCAGAAGAATCACTAGAGCCCATGACCAGAAAGTGACATCCTAGAAATAAATATTTCTCAAGGTATTCAGCTAATTGATGTTTAAATAAAGTATTAACATGGGAGAAAGTGAGGTTAGGCGAGAACAAGATCGTTGGCACGAGAAGGTCAGGAACACATAGGTCAGAACATTTTATTTCAGAAAACATCATTTAAGTCTTATCTCAATTATCATATCTTCAAAGACTCTTTCCTTGACCACCTGCCTCCAGTGTCTACTCCCCCACGTTTTCCAACAGAAGATGATTATGATTTCTCATTGCACTTTTTTAGTGCTTATCACAAATATTTATTTTTGTAATTATTTCACATCTCTATCATTCACTACACTGAAAATCTCAATAGAGCATGAATATATATTTTTATCCCTATATATCTTCATTCTCTAACTAGGGTCTGTTACCCAGTAGGGTTTCAGTAAGTATCTTTTAATAAACTAATTGTCACGGCATATTTATTTATTTATGTGGGGTGAGAGAAAGTATCTTTTTCTGGTTCAATTCCTGGCTCTGCCATAAACTGGCCCCATGATGTTACTTTGCTTATTTGACCATTTAAGGTCTCAGTGAGGTTATTCATAGATTAGAAGATTAGAGTAAATGATTCTTAAGGTCACGTATTTTTAAAACAACCTACAATCCTTACAGTGTCCCTTGCTTGTACGCTCTCTGGTGGAAGACAACTTTATAAATGCGCATCTGCATTATCAAGCACATTTATCAGAGGAGAGGGGCATGAGGCACTTAAAGTTTACCTGTCATACAAGTGTATCCAGCAAGTACAAAGAGAAGTTAAAATAAACTGGTGATAAAACAAAGCCTCCTACAGGAAATTTATCATTTCCCGGCAGTCTCCTTGCCTAAGCTGATAAATGACATTGTTTTTGCATTGCAGTTCCTTTTCAAAATGATAAACTTTTTGAAATGAACCCAATTCCATGATAAAGAGATTTGGGCAGAAACGAGGAGCAGTTGCCTAGCTAGAGTGCTGTGCTGCAGTGTTTGATAAATGAAAAGCAACTCGTTTGTGGCAGGGTGCCAGAAAGCAGAAGCATAGATGCACTTGGCTGAGGTAAAGTGTAGTTGATCTGACACTCTGAGAACATTGCGTGTTCTGATATGGCAGGCAGACCTTATGAAACCTTAACAACGCCGTAGATTTGTTTGTTTTATATTTGTAAGGGCACTTGCCTTATACTGATGTCATTTGGAATAGCTTCCTCAGAGAAGCAATCAGCAGATGCTGAGGTGAAATAAAAAGAGAGCAAAATTAACACCTTCCCTTCTTTACTCCTTTCAATCTGCAAACTTTCCTAGAGCTCCATGAATTAAGCTGATGAACCGGAAAGGGGTCTGGAGGAGGTTGTACTACTAAAGCAAAGACTGGTGCTTGGGGCAGGTCCTAGTGCAGTGGTGATTACAACTAATGGATCAAAACCAGTTACAGATTCCTTTGTTCCTTCTCCACTGCGGCTGTTTCACTTGACTAGCCAAAAGAAAGAGTAGCGTTTGGGAAGGGAGTAGTGGGTGGAGCAGCAATGGTTCAGAGAAAGAGACTAGCTCAGCTTCACACACACACACACCCCTTTTGAAAAATTTAAAAATATCTTA
>NW_012150842.1:776833-778144 GCF_000956105.1 Propithecus coquereli
CTTAGTATTTTTTGCATTGCTATAACAAAATACCCCAAACAGGGTAATTTATAAATAAAAGAAATTTATTTTCTGACAGTTCTGGAGCCTGGTAAGTGAAGATCAAGGCACTGGCATCTAGCGAGGGGCTTCCTGATGCAACATCACATGACAGGACATAAAAGGGCACAGAGCACAAGAGAGCAAACCCACTCCTGTGAGCTTTTTAATAATGACACTAATACATTCATGAGGGCAGACACCTTTTGACCTAAATATTTTCTATTAGGTCCCACCTCCCAACACTGTTACTTTGGGGATCAAGTTTCCAGTATGTGAATTCTGGGTGACATATTCAAATCATAGAAATGATGTGTTGCTCTTGATGTTATCCTTGATAAACTGAATAAGATTTTTCAGGTTTCTCCACTCTAAAGGCATTTATTTACCTTTCCTTTCCATACTTCTTTTGAAAAGAAACCGCTGTATGAATCTCACTCTTAAATAGTGGCAATTTATGTTTCACTTCCTTGAACTCAGTGTTTCTATATGAATTATTTGAATATCTCTGCCTAGGAGACTTATTTCTTTTCCTGCTGTTATGGTTTGGATGTGTCTCCTCCAAAATTCAGTTGTCGAAACTTAATGAACAATGTAATTGTATTAAGAGGTGAGGTTTTTAAGAGGTGATGAGGTCATGAGGGCTCCTCCCCTTGTGAAAATTTAGGTGTTAGAACCTTCTGCCTTCCACCATGTGAGGACAGCGTTCTTCCCTTGTGAGGAGGAAATAACAGGTGCCGTTTGGGAAAGGGAGACTGAGTTCTCGCCAGACACTGAACTTGCTGGTGCCTTGATGTGGGACTTCCCAGCCTCCAGAACTGTGAGGAAATGAATTTCAGTTCCTTATAAATTAAGTAGTGTATTGTGTTCTGTACTAACAGCACAAACAGAATAAATCACTCATATTATTTATGTATTCAATCATTTACTACTTTATTTAGTTGTTTATTTTTTGCTCAAATTATTCCAGCTTTGGCCATTGAAAACTCTTTCTGTTGGCTCCAATGTCCCTTTGACAGACTTTCATCACTTTGTGTGTGTGTCTGTGTTTACTATTATTTCTTATTTTTGAGCATTTCAATGCTTTTTAGTGCAACTATTATCACTCAATTAATTTAATATTATTACTTTTAACAATCAATTATATTTTGGATCAATTAAGAAAACATAAAAATATTTTATTTTACATCCATTTATTCCTTCTCCAATGTTCTTTCCTTATGTATATCTGAGTCACTGACCTATATAAATTTCTTTCTTTCTGAGGAAATT
>NW_012150842.1:779964-781437 GCF_000956105.1 Propithecus coquereli
CTACAGTGGAAGTAGCTTGAATAGTTAAAATGCTAAATCAAGGGCAGATTATTGTGAAACAGCCTGAACTGTGTTCCTGTGTCCACTCAACTCAATTCATTTGACAATTTCAAACTCTCCCAAGGAATTCATTTACTCATTTTTCCGTGTCTGTGAGAATGTTGATTGGAAAGTACTTTGTAAAAAATAAGCCCCTACACATGCTTAAAGTCATTAGCATTGCCATTAATTATGGAGATTTTCTACTGACCATGGAGGTTTTGCAAACAATTTCATAGTCATGAAACAAGATGGCACTTCCCACTGGATATTCTTCTAATCCAAAATATTTAAATATTGTGAGCTCTCAAACACTATCCTTACCCTCATATTTTTACTATATGTAACAGAAATGAATACGTTTTAATTTGTGTGCCCACATGAAACAACTGGTGTTGACAGACTAAAGAACTGTTGGGAAGGGTATTGAGACTTTATCCACTACCTACATGAACTGATTAATTATAAAGATTTGCTACCTAACAAGAGCTGAGCTGACCTGGAGAAAGTGGAGCTGCCAAGTATTGAAGTGGTTGATTAAGGCAACAAGTCAAAACTTATTTCCATAGTGTAAGCAAAGGGAGAAAGCATCAGCTCCCTCAGTATTTTGTCTTATTCCCACAGAATGCATGGGGTAAGGTTTAGAGGTATTAGCTCAGATGGAGCAGATGTCTCACTGCTGAGAGAGCATCAGACAAAAGGCTCCTGACATTTGATAGATCCAGGAGCCTAGGGAAGAGAAAAGGGGAGGTCTAAGAGAAGAAAGGGACTGAGTACTGATTCATAGTGGAGAAAGGTGTCTTCAAGATCTATCCCCCCATGAAGAGGTGTCTGGGGAAGGCCTGTGCAAAGGCATGTTGTTAAAGGAGCTTCTGAATGGAGGTGCTTAGGTTGGGAATGCAGGTACACATGAGAACATAGCTGGCCAAAATGGCCTGAGTCCTTGATGACAACTTCCTTCAGAGACTGTTATGTTCTGGCTGGGCACCAAATCTGGTGTGGGGAGGCAGCTTTCCACAAGATCCCTGACAGGTAAAGCCTTTGTAGTTACTGGAATGATTAATTTTATGTGTCAACTTGACTGTGCTGAGGGATGCCCAGATGGCTGGTAAAACTAGTTCTGGGTGTGTCTGTGAGTGTGTTTCAGTTAGATATCAGCATTTGAACCCACAGAGTAAAGGTGATTGCCATCATCAGTGTAGGTGGGCTTCACCCAGTCTGTTGAGGGCTTGAATACAACAAAAATGTGGAGAAAAGCAAAATCTGCTTTCTGCTTGAGCCAGGACATCCATCTTCTCCTGCCCTTGGATATCAGCGCCTTCAGACTCGGACTGGGACCTACACCATTGCCTGTCTGGGTTTCCAGGCGTTTGAGCCTACAGACAGCAGAATGTGGGGCTTTTCAGCCTCCATGCCTCCATGACCATGTGAGCT
>NW_012150842.1:789813-792079 GCF_000956105.1 Propithecus coquereli
AATTTAATATAATTGAGATGACTTGTGGTTTGAAGCTAGTAACATCATCTTTGTGGAAACATATTTAATTATTTGTACGTATTTGGGTATTTTTTGTTTGTTCCTTTTTAGTAAATTATAGGATTATATAGGCATTTTTATTTTCCCCAAGCTAGAAAGACTATGGTTTGTTTACTGGTGTCATAACCAATATCTGGCATGTGCCAGCTAAGTGCAGATAGGCCTGGGCTAAAAATATGCAATAAAATCTAAACAAAACAAAAATAACAACAACAACAACAAAACAAGGAACTATTTTCTCCTCCGGTGTGTGCATTCGCCATAGGTCTCCCTGCATCTGTTCGCTCTCCAGTGAAAACTTTAATAAGTACCTGCTTACATTTTTTGGTATCATGTACAGTTTTATACCTGTTTTCTGTAGGAGATTAATCCAAAAGAGCCTGAACTGTTAGACTATCAATTGAAACACTAGTTCCTAATTCTGTTTTCTACTTCATTGATTTCAATCTTACATTTATTATATGCTTCTTTCTTTCCTTCATTTGTTGTTGCTTTTTTCCTAACTTCTCACTTCATTAGCACAATTCGTTTTTAACCTTTTATATTTCCAGGTATAAGTTTGTAGGTAAAAATCTTTATGAGAAGGATTGCAGGAGCTTCACTTTACAAGTTTGTCTATAAAGTTTCCATTTGTTTTCTAAAATGCCACTTAGTACTAAGCGTCTAAAAATTCTATCTAAGATTTTTCTTTGACTACTTATATTATTTAGAAACATATTTAAATTTACAATAATATAAGTACATTTATATTTATCTTTTTCTTATTAACTTCTAATTCAGTACTACATTTAATCTTTAAAATTCTATTCTTTAAAATTAAATCTATTTCATTTCTCATTAACTTCTAACCCAATGCTCTACATGATATCCATTCCATAAAATTTAGATTCACTTGCTTTATGGCCATCAAGTAATGATTTTTATAAATATTCCATTTTTGATTGGGAAAAATTGGTATTCTCTAAGCGTTGTATACAGAATTCCCTACATTTCCATTCATTAGGTTGTATTTTTAAATTGTTTTTGGTATTTAAATCTTCCCTACCTTTGCTCTATTTCTGTCTAAGAAAGTTCTTGATGCTTGAATGATACATGTCAAAACATCCTACTGATAGTTGTCATTTTCTCATAGTAGGTCACTCAATTTTTGTTTTCATATATTCTTGATACATACATGTTCACAATTGCTGTTTTCTCCTGGTGAATTAAATATATTATCACTTTGTTATGATTCCTTTTATTCCTAAAATATGCTTATTGCAATAAATCCATTTTTTACTATTAGTCATACTAACTTTCTTTTGTTTATAATTGGTAAGATATTTTTTCTGTCACTTTACCTTTAGACTTCTTATTTTTGCTTTATATCTTAAAACAGAATATTACTAGATTACTTTAAGCCAATTTGACAATTTCTGTTTTTTAACTGAAAAATGCAGTTTATTTATGTTTGTTACTTTATTGAAATATTTAGAATTATTTTAACAAGTTACTTTTCATTTCAATCTCTATCACTTTTTCTATATTCTCTTTTCATCTTTGTTTTTAATAAACATTGTCTTTTAGAGTAGTTTTATATTTACAGAAAGTTATAAAAATAGTAGTTTTTCTCATATACCCCGCACTCAATTTTCCTGTATATATATGACATATATATATATGTGTGTATCTATATACGCATCACACACACACACTCACTCACACATTTTTGAGACAGGGTCTCACTCTGTTGCCCTGAGTAGAGTGCAGTGCCTCAGCACAGCTCACTGCAACCTCAGACTCCTGGGCTCCAGTGACCCTCTTGCCTCAGCCTCCTAAGTGGCTGGGACTACAGGTGCATGCTACTGCGCCTGGGTAATTTTTCTATTTTTTGTAGAGATGGGGTCTCACTTTTGCTCAGGCTGGTCTTGAACTCCTGGCTTCAAGCAATCCTCCTACCTCATCCTCCCAGAGTGCTAGGGTTACAGGCATGAGCCACCATACCCGGCCAATTTTCCCCAATATCAATATCTTAGTGTGATACATTAGTCACAATTAATCAACCAATATTAATATATTATCTTTAACTACAGCTCTAATTTTTCCAGATTTTTTGGTTTTTACCCAATTTCCATTTTTCTGTTCCAGGATTCCAGGATACCACATTACATTTAGTCTCTTTACGTTTGTCCTGATTGTGACAATTTCTTAGAGTTTCTTTGCATTT
>NW_012150842.1:792129-792852 GCF_000956105.1 Propithecus coquereli
TAAGGTTGTTTTACAACATAGGAGCGAGAAGTGACTGTAAGTGTTTTTTTAAAGGAAGCACATAGTGTTTTATTTTTTTTTATTTTTTGTAAATTCTTAAATGATGATGTTAGTATAGAAGTATCCAGCTGTTCGTATCTAGTAAGTCGCTTTCTTACCCAGACATTGTCACCAGCTGCAGTGGGTCCTCATGTAGAACTCTGGGAACATGGGGAACTCATACCCGGAATGGCCACATCTCTTCTTGCTGACTGTGGCCACCTTATTTCCATTAAGTTTCTCTTCTGTTGGCTAAAAATATCATTGATGTGACCTTGTGTTATAGGGTGCGTATGCGTGTGATTTCTCTCACTACAACAAGATACTTCAAATGTTAAATGATATTAGTGTACTAGGAAATGATGCTTGTGAAATTGTTGGGAACTATACATAGAGTGAGAATTTTAAAAACTTAAAATTTGTGTATTATCTTGGTGGTTTTATCAGTTATGCAATTATGATTTATAATATTTAATTCAATTATATTTTAATAAAAACATGAAAAATAAGTGTATATTTGTTTGTAAATAAACTTATTCAGAAGAATTCCTTAAGAGTATATTACATAAATGGACCCAATGTGCTCGCTTCGGCAGCACATATACGACATAAATGGACACAAAACAATGTAAGAGATCGGTGCAATTTTATTATTTACTGCTCTTTCTTGGCAAATTTTACAGC
>NW_012150842.1:805892-807333 GCF_000956105.1 Propithecus coquereli
AGTTAGAGACATTTGAGTTTTCTGTCATAATGATACACTAGTTTAAGATACATTAAAAATAGAGATATGTAATAAAAATACTCTAAAGTAATTAGTGCCTTTGAGTTGGGAGAACACACTATAAAAATATTTATTGAATCAAATTAGATCCTTACAGTAGATCCTTTACAGTCAGAGTAAAACATTTTGAAAAGTTATATAGAATTAATTCCTCTTTTACTTTCCATGTTGAATATTAGTTCCTCTGAATTATTGCTTAATAATTATATAGAGTTAATTGAAGGTTAATGGATACTTAAAAAGTGCACTTATAATTTTCTGAGAAAACAATGTTACAAAAGAGGATCATTTCTTTTCCCTTTTTTGAGTCTGTAGCTTATAGGCCGGTTGCCTCTCTGATTCAGAGCAGCATTAGCAGAATCAGGTAAAGAATAAAAATACGTACATAGTAGATGTCAAGAACCAGTAAGAGAACTTTAACACTATGTTAAGAAGAAATGAACATTTCTGACAAAGTCTAGTAGAAATTAGAAACGCAAAACCAAAAAAATAAAAAGAATGGTTGCATTTGAATCTGAATGGTTGCATTTACTAAGACTTATGGTCTAAGGCACCTTTTTCCTCTCCTAATTTTTGTTTCTCCCTCCCCTCCCAGCTTCCTCCTATCCCCTTTTCTCTTTCCTTCTCTCTCTCCCTCTGTCAACCATTGTTCAAATATTTTATTAATATATGCATTTGTCATTTAATATAACATATAATAATGTAATAGTTAAACATTTAATATCATGATATTATATAATTAAGGCTGATATTATTTGTGTTCCCATTATGCAGGTGATAATTTGAGACATCAAAAGGACAAGTAGTTTGCCCAAGTTCTTACAAATAGTGATTGGACAGAGCTGGAATTAAGTCCAGGCATCCCAGATCCTGGGTTGGTGCTGAGAGCCATCAGCGCACACGTTGCCTCCACAATGCACACAGACATTCTGGGCAATGTATTCAGCAAATGTTGTTTATTCAGTGTCTGCTGTGAGACACGTACTGTGCTTAAATTGAATGGGCATGAAGAAAAGAATAAATCGAACTGATACACAATATAAAAATAAATGTGATCTATCTGTAGAGACACAGAAGGTGAGCAGGCAACACTGATTGTCTGCAGTTGTTGGTAATGCTGTTACAGTTTCTGATGAGATGAGGCCTTTATACCAGACCAATTTCTACACCACCAGAAGCAGAATAGGAAATATAGTACAGTAGGGAAGTGGACAAAGTTTGGAGTCGGATCGCCTGGGTTAAACTCCTAGCCATGCCACTTATGAGCCAGGCAATTTTGAAAAAAATTCCTAGTCTCTTTGGTGGTTCAGGATCTTCCTTAATAAAATGGGAAGAAAAATCTCCCATAGGGTTGTTCTGAGAATTTAGTGAACTAAACCAT
>NW_012150842.1:807383-808442 GCF_000956105.1 Propithecus coquereli
TCGGCAGCACATATACGACATAAATGGACACAAAACAATGTAAGAGATCGGTGCAATTTTATTATTTACTGCTCTTTCTTGGCAAATTTTACAGCAAACTATCACTACCAATGAGTTACTGATTTTTACACATGAGCACTTTGTCAATACGGAGCTGTGGTCTCTACAAGTCCTGTTTTAAAAAACAACAAAACAAAACAAAAGCATTATTAACCAAAAAGGCTTGATAAGTAACTTTTTGGAGTAGATAATGCAAAACAACATGATGACTTTAAAAAACAGAATTATGTTTATTGTCTTTAAGGACATAATAATATACTTTACATTTTCATGGGTCTTTTGAAAAATCATAACAAAGGATTTCATTTACCCAGTCTATGGCATTTTCACTTTGTCATTTGTATTGGTGCTAGGTGTACAAACAAATGGTGTATAAATGAATTTTATAGTGTGTGTGTGTGCATATATGTACACGCATACTTAATAGGATATCAGGAAGAAAGGTTTCACTAACCGACTAACTGGAGGAGAAGGGTAAAGAACGCTTCACACAGTAATGCATGGCAGAGAGTAATCCTGGTGGCATCGATCCCAAACTACCTCAGCAGTCCTGTAGCACAGCTACCAGAAAATCAAACAAGAGAGCTGAGAATTAAATCTTTGGCAGGAACATGATCAGGCAGAATTCAACATTTGTGACTGCTTTTTCTGCGTAACATCTTAAGGGTCAAATGATCCTTAAGTCAATTTTGTCTTGAAGTGGAGAATTTCAAAAGAGATAAAAGTGTCGGAAAAGATAAAATATTCAAAGTCATATGTAAACACAAATACATATGAGGATACTGAAGAGTATATATACATGCCAATGAAAGTCAAGACATATTTTTTACTATGACATTTTAAAATGGCCACCAAGATAGTCATGCCTTCCAACAAATCTTTGTCTGCACATGGTCTAGAGCAATAGTCTCCGACATTTTTGGCAACAGGGACTGGTTTCATGGAAGACAATTTTTCCATGGATGGAGGGGATGGAGTTCAGGCAGTGATGCAAGCGAT
>NW_012150842.1:809723-811458 GCF_000956105.1 Propithecus coquereli
AGTTTTGTTACATGGCTATATTATGCAGTGGTGAAGTCTGGGCTTTTTACCTGATTAGGGTTTGTAATGCCTGGTAGATAATTTTTCATCCCACTATCCCCCCCATAATTCCAAGTTTCTAATGTCTATTATTCTACTTTCTATGTCCATGTGTACACATTATTTAGCTCCCACTTATAAGCGAGTATGTGATATTTAAATTTCTGCTTCTGAGTTATTTCACTTAAGATAATGGCCTCCAGTTCCATCATGTTGCTGCAAAAGACATGATTTCATCCTGTTTGAGGCTGAGTAATATTCCATGGCATATGTATACCACATTTTCTTTATCCAGTCATCCATTGATGGATACTTAGGTTGATTCCATATCTTTACTATTATGAATAGTGCTGCAATAAACATATGAATATGGGTATCTTTTTGATATAACGATTTTTTTTTCCGTAGGGTAGAAACTTATTAGTGTGATTGCTGAATCCAATGGTAGATCTATTTTTATTTCTTTGAGAAATATCCACACTGTTTTCCATAGAGGTTGTACTAATTTACATTTCCACCAACAGTGGCACATACTCACCAGTATCTATTGGTTTTTGACTTTTTAAAAATGGTCATTCTGACTGGTATCTCATTGTAGTTTTAGTTTGGATTTCTTGCATGATTATTAATGTTGAGCATTATTTTCATATGTTTGTTGGCCATCTGTATTTCTTCTTTTGAAAAATATGTTTTCGTGTCCTTTGCCTACTTTTTAGTGGAGTTCAGTTGTTGAGTTGTTTGAGTTCTTTGTAGATTCTGGATAATAGGCTTTGGTTGGATGCATAGTTATGAATATTTTCTCCCATTCTGTAGGCTATCTATTTACTCTGTTGATTATTTCTTTTGCTGTACAGAAGACTTTTAGTTTAATTAAGTTCCATTTGTCTATTTTTGTTTTTGTTGCTATCTGAATAGCCAAAGCAATTTGAAACAAAAAGAACAAAGCTGGAGGGCATCACATTACCTGACTTCAAATTATGCTACAAGGCTATGGTAACCAAAACAACATTGTGCTGGTATAAAAATAGACATATACATTAACAGAACAGAACAGAGAACCCAGAAATAAAACCACATACCTACAACCAACTGATCTTTGACAAAGGCAAAAATATACACTGGAAAAAGGATATCTTAGTCAATAAATTGTAGTAGGAAAATTGGATAGACATATGCAGAAGAATGAAACTGGACTCATTTCGTTCACCATAACAGAAATCAATTCAAGACAGACTAAAGACTTAAATGTAAGACTGGAAACTCTAAAAATTTTAGAAGAAAACCTAGAAAAACTCTTGGCCGAGGCAAAGAATTTATGGCTAACACCCCAAAAGCATAGGCTACATTCACTTTTAAAACAGAATTATTTTTGTTAGACTAATGTAACTGAATACTTCCTCTGGGGTTCAAGTTTGAAATAAAGATATCTGCTGTAAAAATTAAATACGATTTTATATCTTGAAATGAAAATATAAACAAGTACAAATCAAATAGTTATACAGATGGTGCGATTATTTCCCTCAAATGTATTGAGATATTGAAAATATCCAGTAATTAGCCTCTCTAGATTCAACCTCTCCTTAATGCCCAAGCATCCATTTATCACATACACTACTACAGAGTAATCTGTTTACTGGTTTTCAGGTTTGATTTAATTACAAATTGAGTGATAGAATTTACCTATTTAAAAAAAAAA
>NW_012150842.1:813343-814703 GCF_000956105.1 Propithecus coquereli
AGCAGAAACTCCCCAGTGTGGGAGAAGGGAAGAGAGAGATTCCCAGAGGTCCACATTCCATCGTGGACTACTGCAATCCCGGCCACAGGAGAGCCCGTTGGCCCTCACGGGCCCTGAACCTAGCATAAGCGGCCATCTGGAGCCCAGACAGCAGCGATGTTCCAGAAAGTGAGTTCTGCTGGGGTCCACATAGCCCCCAGACTGAGGCAGATACCCAACAGTGCTATTTAGAGAGCCCAACCCCAACAAGACTACATCCTACAGTGGGGTCCAAGAGCTCCTGCATCTCCACATCCCTGGCTCCCCACTGACAAGAATAGGCATTTCTCCAAAGAAGCTACACAAATAGCCAACGGATATATATATAAAAAAGTGCTCAACATTACTAATCCTCAGGGAGATCCACCTCAAAACCACAATGAGATATCATTTGACCACTGTCAAAATGGCAATTATCTAAAAGACAAAAAATAACGAATACTGGCAAGGATGTGGAGAAAAGAGAACCCTTATACATTGTTCGTGGGAATGTAAATTAGTGCAGCCATTAGAGAAAGCAATATGGAGGTTTCTCAAAAACCTAAAAATAGAACTACCATACAATCCAGCATCCCACTACTGGGTATTTGTCCAGATGAAAGGAAACAAATATATCAAATGGCTCCCCGCTCCCCAAGTTTATTGCAGCACTATTCACAATAGCCAAGATTTGGAATCAACCTAAGTGTCCATCAGTGAATGAATGGATAAAGAAAATGTGATATCTATACAAAATGGCATAGTATTTGGCCACCAGAAAATGATATCCTGTCATTTGCAGCAACATGGACCATTAGGTTACATAAAATAAGCCAGACACAGAAAGATAAGTATCACACGTTCTCACTCACATGCGGGATCTAAAAAAGTCCATCTCACAGAGGAAGAGAGTAGAATGATGGTTATCAGAGGCTGAAAAGGGAGGGGACGTGAAGCGAGAGGATGGTTAAGAAGTACAAATATACAGTTAGATGAAGGAATAAGTTCGAATGTTTGATAGCACGGTATGGTAACTGTAGTTAACAACAATGCATTGCATATATCAAAATAGAAGACAAGATTTGAAATGTTTCCAACACAAAGATATGATAAAGATATGATTTTTCAAGGTGGTAGATATCCCAAATACCCTGATTTGATCATTACACACACATCATATGCACATATAAAATGCATATGATGAAGATTTACTTTAAAATATGTGCATATTTACTTTAAAATATGTGCATATGTGCATATGTTCATAAATTTGAACAATTATTATGTATCAATAAAACAATACATTTTAGAAATCTACAAATATTTAGGGAGTTAAAAAGTA
>NW_012150842.1:814753-815803 GCF_000956105.1 Propithecus coquereli
ATTACTTTAAAAAGTTTTTGTTGTCATAAAACTTAATCTTTCAATGAAATAAAATGTACATTAAAGGCTCATTTGTGCACATAGCAGTTATGTTTTATCTTATGACATAATTTCTATTTTTTAGATCTCCATTTGCTGAAGTTTAATTTATTTTCATTTGAATGGAGAATTGAGAACAAGGAATTGCAAGTTATTTAAAACACATTCTTTAAAATTCAGACTCACAAGGAATCTTGAAATGTTGATGATGAGAAGCAGTTACTTAATTACAATTCCAAGAAGTCCAAATTCTATATATTAATTGCAATCCCGAATGAAAAATGAGCGATGATAGTTATCTTCAAATTTGGGTCCTTGCAACAAATTTCAGGGCAACGAAAAAGTTTTGCTTAATGAATTTATGAAGGAGCTTGACACATAAAGAATAATTTTCCATTAAAAGAAAGATTAAATTACTGTCAAAGGCTTATATAGTATTTTCAGGCATTTTTGTCTATTATTTTTGTATGTGATTTTTTTTCTCTAAACCAGTCCTGTAAATCTAGACCACTGTGATTGCTGCCTCCACAAATGCCCTGATCTGACCTTATAATAATGGTTGAATTGTTTCTTATGTGTTCCTGATTTTGGTTTTGGTTTGAAAATCTGTTTCCAATCTTTCATGCTCCTGAACTTGATTCAAGTACTTCATATCTACTTGTCCCCTAATTCAAATCAAATTGTTTCTCACCAGCTTGGAAAACTGATTCTGACTCCTGATTGCTCCTGTTGTGTGATGATTAATTACCTTGAACTAATTTTAACTGATTGAAGCTCTCAATTACTCAGGGTGAATGAACTAAGTTTGAGCTTATAATAACTCATAAGGAAAATATTTACACTATTAAACTGTTTTTCCCTCAATTTTAAGATATAAAGTTACATAAAAATTTTGCACTGTGATAGAAGCTTGGGATTGAAGTTAACTGGAAAAATTGTCTAAACATCAGAGTGTCCATTTATACTATTTGAAACATAAATATATACATAAAAGTAAAATTATCCTTTGAT
>NW_012150842.1:817568-817974 GCF_000956105.1 Propithecus coquereli
ATCACATACACTACTACAGAGTAATCTGTTTACTGGTTTTCAGGTTTGATTTAATTACAAATTGAGTGATAGAATTTACCTATTTAAAAAAAAAATGTCAATAAAATAGTAGCATGAACAAAATGTTGATTTCCACTTATGATTTGAAAAATATATTTTTATTAAATTAGTCTTGCCTAAATATTTAGATTCATATTGCACTATCAAAATCTTTTCAAACAACCAACTCTCTAGCAAAGGTGCACATACTGAACACACACTGCATGGCATTGTCCCACACTTTAAATTTATTCTTTAAACTTGAAATGCACTTTTTTCATCTCTAATTCCTAAATTTTGGTCAGTATTTCAGAACTTACTCAAACCTGTATCCATATCAGGTAAAGAAATTTTATCATGAAAAACT
>NW_012150842.1:830064-830526 GCF_000956105.1 Propithecus coquereli
TTTATGAAACTTTACTAGATGCATTTTAATCTATGTATTGTGATAAATATAATTTATAATGAGGAATATTCTTTCCTTAATTTATACCACAACTATTGTTTAGTGCCAGTACATATCTAGCACATTTTTAGGCCAGTAGTTTTCCAAGTGTTATCCAGAGTCCCTTGAAGATTATATAATGTTAAAATTATGTTCATAATAATACTAAGACATTATTTACCTTTTTTTTTCTTTTTATCATTGGCGTACAGAGGATTTTTTCAGAGGCTACATAATCTGTGATGATGTTAATGCTCTGGCAACTAAAGGGACATACATTTGTGTACTCCTTTGTTTTCCTTAATTTTCTAAGACACTAGCTCTAGAGTGTAAATATGTGCATTTTTTGGACTTAACTCAGTTGATTCTCAGAACTTTTTCTGCATTCTTTCTAGTTATCTTTTATTGTAACTGCTATGATCT
>NW_012150843.1:0-2463 GCF_000956105.1 Propithecus coquereli
TAAAACTAGACATCAATATCAAGAGGAACCTCATAACATACATTAAAACATGAAAATTAAATAACATGCTCCTGAACAACCAATGGATCAATGAAGAAACAAGGAAATTTAAAAATTTCTTGAAACAAATGAAAATGGAAATACAACATATCAAAACCTAAGGGATACAGAAAAAGCAGTATTAAGAGCGAAGTTTATAATCACTTAACCCCAGCAAGGTTGGCCTCTATCAAAAACTCCCAAAACAGCAAATGCTGGCGAGGATGCAGAGAGACAGGAACACTCTTACACTGCTGGTGGGACTGCAAATTAGTGCAACCTCTGTGGAAAAGAATTTGGAGATACCTCAAAGAGCTAAAAATAGAAATACCATTCGATCCAGCCATAGCACTATTAGGCATCTACCCAAAAGAGCAAAAGATATTCTATAATACAGACATCTGCACCCAAATGTTTATGGCAGCACAATTCACTATTGCAAGGATGTGGAAATAACCCAAGTGCCCGTCAATTCAGGAGCGGATTATTAAAATTTGGCATATGTATACAATGGAATATTACTCAATTATAAGAAACGACAGTGATCTAGCACCTCTTATATTTTCCTGGATTGAACTTGAGCCCATTATCCGAAGTGAGGTATCACAAGATCGGAAGAATGGGCTCCACTTGTACTCGCCATCAAATTGGTACTAACTGATTAACACTATGGTGCTCACATGGCAGTAATATTCTCTAGGGATTAGGGAGATGGGGGGTGGGTAAACTCACAACTAAAGGACATGGTAAGCATTGTAGAGGGGAAGGGCATGCCTCTAACCCTTGCTTGGGTCAGGCAAATGTTTGTAGCCTCATATACCCTGAAATAAAAAAAAAAAAAAGAGGGAAGTTTATAGTATAAATGCGTATGTCAAAATAGCAGAAATACTTCAAATAAATAACCTAACAATACACATCAAGGAACTAAGAAAGCAAGAACAAATCAAACCCAAAATAAGTAGAAGGAAGAAATAATAAAGATCAGAGCAGAAATAAATGAAATTGACACTACAAAATACAGAAGAGCAACAAAACGAAAAGTTGTCTTTTTGAAAAGATAAACACCTTTAGCTAGACTAAGAAAAAAAAAGAGACTCAAATAAATCAGCAATGAAAAAGGAGACATAATAACTGAGACCACAGAAATACAAAGAATCATTAGAGACTATAACAAACAGCTATATGCCAACAAGTTGGAGAACCTAAAAATAAAGGATAAATTCCTAGACACATACAGCCTAACAAGGTTGTACCATGAAGAAATAGAAAACCTCAACAAACAAATAATGAGTAATGAGATCAAAGCCATAATAAAAATTGTCCCCATCAAAGAAAAGCTCAGGATTTCACTGCTGAATTCTATCAAACTTTTTTTTTTTGTAAGAGATGGACTCTCACTCTGTTGCCCATGCTGGCGTGCACTGGTGTGATCACAGCTCACTGTGGAAGGAAATAGAGTACAAAAGAAAAAGTGAGATGCAAGATGCAAAGTTGAGCAAAGCAATTAGTAAACACGTAAGCAAATCTAAATAAACTTTGACTAAAAATAAACTTTAAAATGATTACATTTTTGAGGTTAAAACGGTGGGACTAAAATTCTAGACACCAATAACATGGAAGATAGGAGAGGATGATCCAGAGTTAAAACATTCTAATATCCTAATATTTTCTTTAAGCTAGCCATGCATGTTAAAATTTTAAGATAATAAAAGAAAAGAAATAGAATCTGTAGCTTCCTAAATGGTTAGGGAAAATAGAAGAAATAATGATATGTACCTCCACCCCCCCAAAAAAAGGGCAGGAAAGAAAAAGCATAAATAAAATAATGCAAAATAAGCATGGTGGAAATACATTTAAAAATATTGGCAATCACAGGAAATGTAAATATCCATACAATAGAAAACCACCTAGAAGTAAAACAAACTAACCAGATCTGTATGTATCAACATAAGCAAATCTTAGAAACATCGTACTGAGTGTATACCATAAGATGCAAAAGGATATCACAGTATGGAACCACTTTGTAAATTAAAAATGACATAAAACAAAGTTATTAATATATATTGTTCATGGATACAAATATAAGTAGCAGAATTATGTATGGAAGAATACATACCAACTTAGCGATTACCTCCAGAGAAGATGGGAAAGGGGAGAGGGTGGAAGGGAGAGATGGTAGTGATCTTAATTGTATCTGTACTTTTTTCCTTAAAAAACAAAAAAATAACAACCCTGAAACAACCATGACTAAAAGTTAATGTGTTACATCTCAATTGTCTGTATATTCATTTCTGGGCTTTTTTGTGCATTTAAAGTATTTAATAATTAAATACAAATATAAGTAGCAGAATTATGTATGGAAGAATACATACCAACTTAGCCATTACCTCCAGAGAAGATGGGAAAGGGGAGAGGGTGGAAGGG
>NW_012150843.1:6533-6899 GCF_000956105.1 Propithecus coquereli
CTTGAAACAAGAAAAAGTTTATAAACCTTAACTTCCCCCTTTCCATCTTAGTACTACTCTTCAGAAGGCAACAACTCATTCAATTTTTAGTGCTTTGAGTGTTAATCTGTTTCTCTAACTATTAGGTCATTAAATATGAAATGTTCGATTTTGAATCAAAAGTGCAGTTTATTATATCTCAAACAAGAAGCAGTACAATTAATCAAAGTGTGCACTTAAACTATCAACGCAGTTTTGCCATCTTAACAGCAGCTTGTTTATGCAGTGGCGAAGAAACCTGGATAGCAAATGGAGATGAAATTGCCAAAGGTGTTTTCCACAACTTGATGAGAATGAAATATTTTTCCTTGCAAGAAGTGCTCCAAG
>NW_012150843.1:7800-8910 GCF_000956105.1 Propithecus coquereli
TTCCATTATTCATCTAGAACCAATATTCATCATTTAGGTGCATATTAATTTTAATATTTAACTTAACTCATTTCATTCTCCCACACTATTTATCGTGAGAATGTATTTGTCTTTTTCTGCTGCCCTCTCTTCCCTGATAACGCCCTTCCTCCCTCAGGGACACACCTTAATTTCTGGATGCTATCACCTCCCCAGGAGAAAACTGGAAAATCCCCGGTTTTGGCTGTTGTTGCTGGTCCTGCCACACAGTGGCACTGTTGAAACAGGCAGTCTTGCCACTGGGTGCCATCCTTCCGGTCCAATGCCCAGAGAGAGATCTTGCGGAAGCAGGTAGGCACCTCCATGGAACAGAGGTCTGACAGTAGACTGTATCGCATTTCAGTCTCCTGGAGGGATCACTTCCATTTAAGCGTTTGCTGTGATGGACATGAAGCTGCAAGGTCACTGTGTGTGCAGGAGGGATCTTTACCATGTCAGAGGCGCAGTCCTGCCCCGTTGGTTAATTGCTGTGATATTTGACACATGCAGAAGCTCCATGACAGATGGCTTCTTTGCATGTGGACAGCTACCAGCATACTCAAGTCATCAGCATTCTTCTCCCTGGAAGTATTAACTTATAGATTCCTGCCACAAAGAGGCCCTTGTAGGAGAGCCGGCTTTGCATATAGCTTGGAAAACACACACCTCTCTGGGCACATGCCTGCCTAGTTGAGTTCCTTGGACCTGGGTGTGTGTGCCCACACTGAGACGGGGGCTGGAATTAGGAAGCTGTCAGTGCTGAAGGAGTGTTGGAGTTAACATTACTCCTATCGCTTAAGCCAGATCTCAGGTCTTTAAACGTACCAAGGGTGCTTGCCACAGGCACGACAGACCTGAAGAGATGCCCGAGACAAATAGTTTAATCCAAAAACCAAATTGCCAAACTAGATGAATAACACAACCCCATTTTCCTTATTCTTTCTTTTGCACTTCTCTATTGTTTCAATTTAATTCACTTTTACAAAGTGTATGCATTAGTTTTGCAAATAGTAAAAAATGATAAAGATTAAAAAAAAACCCTATTCTGCTGACAAGCCAGTCAGAAACAGAGGCTTCAACTGAAAGAAAAAG
>NW_012150843.1:10265-11039 GCF_000956105.1 Propithecus coquereli
CATTTTGAGAACAAATTGGAATTGTATCTCAAAGGTGAAAAGGCAGGCACCCTATGACTCAGCCATTCCCTCAGTATCATTGGTAAGGATTTATTTCCCCATCAACAACCCCAGACAACCAAATAGTGCAAACAACTGCATACATAAATGACTCCTAGTGGTTTCACTTTTTGACAAGATGATATCTGAAGAGCAGGAAAAAATTGACCAAGTTCTTACGAGAGAGAAATCGATTCTTCCAGAATACCATTATCAGTAGCTGAACATGCACATTGGCAACAAGTTTCTAAATGATGGAGACCATCACGTGGCCTGCCCCACAGACATTCTCGGAGCAAGCCTATTTGAGAGCCAGAATTTGAACAGGTAAAGATACCTGTGCAGAGAAGAATCAATGAAGTTTTATATCATGTAGTTTTCACAGAATACATGAGAAGGAATCATTAATTTATAGCAATATTTTAACCAATTTTTTTTATTAATGGAAGTATTGACTTAAAGAGAATGGAAACATTGTAGAATTTATCTGTTGTAGGAAAAGTGGAGAGTTAGAGGGCATATTTTGCTTAGCAGACTGGCTATTTGAGGAACACGATAGGAGCATAGGGGCTCACAATAGTAGCATATGTAGTAAGTTTTATATGCTCACTTATCTGACGACCTCACCTCTTTAGAATATGCTGGAAATATAAATGTATATAAAATAAAATAAGCCTTTGAGCAACAGAAATATGTCAGAGACATTATGGGCTAAAGCCCATTTGGATTACTGAG
>NW_012150844.1:0-1156 GCF_000956105.1 Propithecus coquereli
TCTCTTTAAACCATGTCAGGATACTAAGTGGTGAACTTGCTACCTATCAGCTGCTATCATGTTCCTTCACTCCATGAAGTTTATCATTTGCATTTCTTTTGTTGAATAGCCTCAGAATACTTCTCAACACATAGGTCCAGGCAGCCGTAACCCGTGCATCAGGATCGTCACACAAGGTGATAATTTTCCTGCCTTGCTCTAGACTCTGTCAGTTAGATATTTAGACTCTACCACACCATCTCCTCTATGCAGATGACTCTCCATCTTCCTCACTTGCTACTTCTCCCTCTGAGCCTCACCCAGACTTGTTCAGCTGCCAACTGAATTTCTCTTTCTCAGTCATTCTTAGTCATTCAGGATCACTAGTGTGACCAGCACAACCTGGTTTGTTGGGAATTCACTGGGTTTAAAAATGTGAAGTCCCACATCCCAGGAAGTCCCTCAGTCTCAGGCAAGCCAGGAGGTTTGGTCCTTCCAGTACTGATCTGAGTCAGGAGGGGTCATTGTGGATGTGAGGATGAGTGACCTGCCAATCTGCTTGTTGATGGGGAAGTCAGACAGCTAGACTAAGGCCAAGGCAGGTAATCTCCAGCTTACAGCCTGTGAAAGGTCTTTGAGAAAAGGCCTTAACTACATATAACTACAGGAACTCAGGGGCCACCTAGCTCAGAGCAGATAATTCCTTCAACCTCTGGTCCTGCTTTTAGCAGGTCAACTCCAAGTAATCTCAGGCTTGCAAATGTGATGTGAGACTGAATTCCTAGATGATGGAACATCTCCTCTTAGCTTTTATTCTTTGCAGCTTGGTCTTAGCCCTCAGCCAATATCGAGCCTTTGCTTCCTCTGTGGATTCAAGGCACCTATTTTTCCAGGGCACTAAGTAAGCACCAAAGTGAATGATGCTCATGTTCTAAGTTAATGGTACTTTCCTCTATTCCATATGCAAAAGTGAGAACTCTATGAGCTCTTCTTCTGAGAGGCCATTAATTGAAATATTTTAAAAGACAGTTTCTTAGCACTGGAAATATTAAGCTGTTATTATGGCAAATGAGCTTATTTTTGCTTTCAAATGAAAATATAAATAAGTAATAAGTAAATATTAGCAATTTTTGGTTCCATAATGAATAAGGACAGGATGGAGTGCTGAAAGAGTGTG
>NW_012150844.1:6843-7259 GCF_000956105.1 Propithecus coquereli
AGAGAAAGAGTATGGGTGTAGGTATGTTTATTATAAATCATGATTTCAACTTACATATTGTTTCCTATCCTGCCTTACTATGTGTTGCTGAGTCATCATTCTCCATATCATTTTTAATCAAGTTTGAGATGGAATTTACATACATAAAATGCACCCATCCTCTTAAGCTTACATTTCACGGTTTTGCCAAATATTACATGCATGTAACCACCACCACAATCTACACTTGGACATTTTCATAACCACAAAAATTCCACGGTGACCCTGCTCAGTAAATTCCCCCACCCTACTCTCAACCTCAGACAACCACTGATCTGCTTTCTGTCAGTAGAGATTGTTTGTTTAGTGTTTTTAGAGATTCATGCAAATGGATTCATTTAGTTGTAATCTTTTTGTGTCTTGGTTTTTTTTCATCC
>NW_012150844.1:7309-8309 GCF_000956105.1 Propithecus coquereli
ATTTATATATTGCCTGCAAATGAATGTCCTCTCACACGATTTAATTGCTACACCTGTGAGATGAGTTCCTTTCTGATAAAAGACTCTCCTTGGATGAGCTTCCGGACAATGTGATGGGCTTCTTGGGGGAAGACAGGTCTGGAATGTATCCTGTTGAATGAGGTTTTAGAATATGGGTGAGAATGAGGACCTAATTTTGAGTTAGGACAGCTTGCCTCCAACCCTCCATACATTCCGGGAAGGCAGGGGGCAGACACCAGCCCCCTGTCAGATTTTTTGTCATCTCTCTACCTTTACAACAGCAGACAAACAGACGAAGGCTGTGTTTTAGACATTAGAAGGCTTTTTCTCTTTGGATTTCTGCATTTCACTCTTGTATACAGGAAGGATAAATAACGTTGGAACATAATAAAAATGCTTTCAGTCCCCTGAAGCTAAGAAAGCATTTTAATGTACTGAGTGATGTTGCAAAACCTTCTTTATCAAGAAACATGAAGGAAAAGCTTTTCCGATCTGGCTGCATACACAGAGCTGCTATGTCAGAGACACCTCCCCAGAGACGGTCAGGAAGGGCTTGATTGGGAAGGCACGGCTCTCACGCTCTCCGGTAGCTGCGTATTCAGGACTCAGGGGCACGAGGCTTTTCATAAACTGGCTTCTTCTTAAGCCTCGTCTCTTGCCACAAATTTACTCCCAGCTCCCTTCCTCCCAGGCAGGCTAATGAAATTTCCTGTCCCCAAACACACCACGCTGCACAATGCCTTTGTGTGTGTCGTCCATGTGGTTCTCTCTGCCTGACTTTCCTCTCTCTTTTCTCTCTTCTCTCCCTCTGATTTATGTGCATGCTTCCAGACTCGTTTTAGACGTCGTCTCCTGGAGAACTCGTTCTCTGAACCCTCAGTCTCAGAATGATGCCCTCTTCTTATATGTGCCCATAAAGCACCTTGAGTTTTTTTCTGAAAAAAATATTTTATATCTCTTTATACTTCTCTCCCTCTCC
>NW_012150844.1:8359-9713 GCF_000956105.1 Propithecus coquereli
GTTAAAGGGATGGAATTCAGACTCCAGCCCAAGCAAGAGTGGGAAGGAATCTTCAGATACACAGAAAACATTTCCCCCTAACAGACCAGAAAACTTGTTTATTCCCTGCAGACTTTGCTTTTAAAAGAACAAGGCTCCTGTGATCCCATAAAAGCACAAATCAATAAATTGGACTTCCTCAAAACTGAGAATGTTTGTTCTTTGAAAGACACCATTAAGAAAGGAAAAGACAAGCTATGGAATGGGGAGAAAATACCTGCATATAACGTATCTGACAACAGCTTGCGTCTAAAGTGTGTCAAGAATGTTTAAAACTCAACAATTAGAAAATGAATAACCCACCAGCAAGTAGGCAGCTGATGCTCCAATGGAGGAACTGCCTAACTCTGGACTTCTTGTTATAAGAGATAATAAACTGCTATGCTTTAAACCCCTTTTAGCCAGTTCTTCTTTTACAGCAGCCAAAAGCATCTCAACGTACGTCTCCCTCTGCCTGATAAATAGCCAACAATCAGAAGCTGCCTCGTTGTTAACCTGACTGTTACTAAACCCCAATCACCTTGTTGTGTGTACTTGGAGAAGGAGAGAGATTGAGAACCCATTACAGACCAGGTCCTCCTATAGAGAAGAAGTTGGGGACATAAATATGAGTAAAACAGCCCTGCTTTCAAAACCTTACTTTCTATTAATCCACTCATGGATTGATGGGCACTTGGGTTGTTCCCACATCTTTGCAATTGGGAATTGTGCTGCAGTAAACATTTGAGTGCAGATGTCTTTTTATAGAATGTCATTTTTTTCCTTTAGGTAGATGCCCAGTAGTGGGATTCCTGGATCAAATGGTATTTCTACTTTTAGTTCTTTGAGGTATCTCCATATTACTTTCCACAGAGATAGTACTAGTTTGCAGTCCCACCTGTAGTGTATGAGTGTTCCTATCTCTCCACATCCATGCCAACATTTGTTGTTTTGGGACTTTTTGATAAAAGCCATTCTCACTGGAGTTCAGTGATATATACGATGAAGTGCTACTCAGCCACAAAAAACAATGGTGAACTAACATCTCTTGTATTACCCTGGATGGAGCTGGAGCCCATTCTACTAAGTGAAGTATAACAAGAATGGAAAAACAAACACCACATGTACTCATCACCAAATTGGTGCTAATTGATCAACACTTACATGCACATATGGAAGTAACATTCATTGGGTGTTGGGCAGGTGGAAGAGGGGAGGTGGGATGGGTATGTTCACACCTAATAGGTGTGGACTGCACTGTCTGGGGGATGAGCATACTTGAAGCTCTGACTCAGGTGGTGTAAAGGCAATATGTAACCTAAACGTTTGTACCTCC
>NW_012150845.1:0-1413 GCF_000956105.1 Propithecus coquereli
GGCAGTCTTCCCAAGTGGGATGGTGGGTCTGAAAGACGGATTCCAGGAGGTCAGCGAGGGCCTGAGGTTTTTCGGAGTATGGCGGAGTGTGGTGCTTCCAGTTCAGAAGGTCGGTGGTGGAGAAGGGCTGGTAGTGCGGGACTGGCTGGCCTGGCTGGACGGACCCATCGTCCATAACCTGCGTCGGACCTCGCACCCCACGCAGGGGCATCTGGAGGGCTGAAGTTGGGGCCTGAGCTGACCGTAGCGGGCGGGTGGTGGGAGTGTCGGCACCAGGTTGGTCCAGAACTGGCAGCGGGGAGACTGACGGTGGCAGGGTGTCTGGTGGATTCGGGGGTCCTTCAGGAGGTGTCACGGTAGGGTTGTAGGGCGGTAATGGTGGATGCTCTTCAGGAGCTTCCCGATAGATGGGTTTGGACAGTTTGGAGTCTCTGGTCCTTTGGGCCACAAAAATCCTGCTCTGTCCCTTAATAGCACAGAACCGGACCCAAGGGGGCATGGTCTGAGCAATCTCTAGCCACGAATCTATGTGAGGGAATTGGTCGGGGTGGCCGGGAGTCCCGGTCACAATTCTCCAAACTGCTCGCATGGTGGGGAGGTCTAAGGTTCCCATGCGGGCCAGTCGACCTGAATGTGGGCCGTTCGTGTTCACGGAGGTCCCTAAGTCTGCTGGGACTCAGTGTGACGCGGTAATCTCCCGTGAAACCCTTCTGAAAGGTCCTTAACATGCATTTAAGGACTGTAGGCTTAGATTCTACGCTACCCTTCCTAGACCCTTGAACAGTGTCGCAGCTTAACAGACAAAGGGGTGGTTTCTCTCAGGTGTCCACCTGCTGCGTCCCTCGCGGGTACTTAGGCACGTCTTGGAGAAGCTGTGCCCGTATAAACCCCGAGCCTGGTGGCTCCCTTTAGGGGCGTGAATCACCGTTATGCCGTGTGACGCCGCCGCAGAACCGCAGATGAGGCCCACTCAGGTTCCGTAGCCGGAGCCGTGGGACCACGGTCACTTCACTCATGCATTCAGACAGGCAGAGGTCACACATTCCCACCCTGGGAAGTCCCTGCACTCAGAAGGTGACCAAGCTCCTCCTCCGCCATCTGGCGGGACTCACTCGAGGAGTCCCGGGACCTTACCTGGCCCGATGTCTCCAGACCTGATTTGACTTGTCCTTCCCCCCGGCGTGTCCGTGCGAGTTCAGGACCCTGTGGCCGGCGGGAGCTCCCGAGGAGGGAAGATATTCCGCAAAATGGAGGTTGGCACCACTTCGCTTCTGTCGCCGAGGTCCCGCCGGTCGCTGTGTCCGTCCCTGAACCGGCGGCTTCAAGGGGCCAGCGTGGTCGTTTCCTGGTCAGGGAACCAAAATGTCACAGCAAGTGTTACAGTGAGTGGTCCCGAGGACAAACCGAGCGGCA
>NW_012150845.1:1463-2277 GCF_000956105.1 Propithecus coquereli
AAAAAAATGGCTAAAACGATAAATTTTATATGTATTTAGCCACAATAAAAAAATGTGAGCCAATTAAAGCATTGATTTAAATAAAAATGCCAAGTAAATAACAGCATAACTGGCATACATCTGTGACCAAGGAAGTTTGTGAAACTGTCAGGGGAGCTTAGAAGAAAAGGGCCTGGCTGCTGGGTAAGGTGTCGGCAAGGTTCTGGAAGCAGATCCACAAATTTGCCAAGGGGAGGGAGGGAGGAAGGGAAGACATTCCGGTCAGGGAAGGGACGAAGCCACAGAGTCTTGGGTGCTCCACCCACACCCCCTTTCCACGTCACTGCCAGAAGGCCTGACTGCCCCCAGGCGACATGTCCCTCGTTCTGCCTGAGCTCTTTTTCTGGCCACCAAAGCTGACTCTGCCGTGTGCATGGTGGGCCTGAGTGTCGTGGCGGCGATCCCCTTAGAGCCGCCCTCCACCATGGTGCCGAGAGCTGGCAGGTGGATCCCGGGCCCCAGCGCCCGCCTGGGCACACACTGATGCCCGGAGCTCCCGGTGGGCCTGGGCCCCAGGTGCCCGCGCAGTGACCTGCTCGAAAACAGACTCGCTACTGGCCTCCGCCCCGGCCTGCCACGTTCCCCTCCCTGCCCTTCCTGCGTTCCAGCCTCGCCTCTGACACGCGGCAACTCGGTGGCGGAGCGCGGGTCTCACACAGGTGTCTCGCACAGCGCCCACACTCTTCACCTCCATGGCGCCCTCAGTCCTCTGCCGACCCTCAGATTCTCCCAGCTAGAAGCTTCCAGGGCTGGTTGACTTCCCCACGATCCCTTG
>NW_012150845.1:3019-10179 GCF_000956105.1 Propithecus coquereli
CAGTGTGGACCGCGCACCACCGAACGGTCATCCCACCCGGGGGTGAGGGAGGCGGGGTATTGATCTGCTCTTTCTGTCGTCATTGGTCAAGGGCTGTTTCCAGCAGACGTCGATTCTCTGGCACTTCCAGGCCGCTTTGTGCCCAGAGAAAGCCAACGGGCGAAGGAAGGCAGGGGCTGGCAGCTGGAAGTCAGGCCGACTGTGCTGAAGTGGTCGCGGGCCACTGTGGCCTAGGAGCTCGGAGGATCTGAAGAGGGAACAGGGCTGGGACACATGTGACAGAACCCCAGCCCCGGAACAAGTTGGTGGGGGTGTTATTTCTCGGGTGAGCTGGGTGTTGAGAAATGCAGCTCCAGCTTTCCGTGGCCAGAGGAGGCTCTGAGCCTCCGGACAGAAACCGCCCAGCAAGTCGTGAGCATGGAGCCCGGCCCCGTTACATCCAGAGACCCAGCAGCGGGAGAGGCTCGGCTCCGTCCTGCACATGCAGACGGTGTGCGAGCTCAGTGTCCCCCAGCGTGGCATGTGAACCCTTGGTGGCAGGGCAGGGTGACTGTAGGTCGTCACAGACACACTTTTTTTTTTACTTTGTTTGTTATATATTTATTTGCATGGATTCAAAACAAAGGTTCAAAACAAAGGTTACTGACCAAGTCTTGTTTTCATGGATAAATAAAATGTAGTATACACACAGGATGGTTTATTAGCCACAGAAAATGAAATTCTGACCCGCTACAACGTGGATGAACCTTGAAAACATGAAGTGGCGTAAGCCAGACGCAGAAAGACAAACGCTGCGTGACTCCACTCACACGAGGCACCCAGGCGGGGAACACGGAGACAAAATGGAGTTGAGGCCCCAGGGGCTGCGCGAGGGAGACGGGGAGTCAGCGTTCAATGAGTTTCTGTTCGGGACGCTGGAAAATTCTGCCCATGTGCAGTGCTGATGGCTGCATAACTTAGTGCCACGGAGTTGTACATTTAAAAATGGCTGGCCGGGCGCGGTGGCTCACGCCTGTAATCCTAGCTCTCTGGGAGGCTGAGGCGGGTGGATTGTTTGAGCTCAGGAGTTCGAGACCAGCCTGAGCAAGAGCGAGACCCCGTCTCTACTAAAATTAGAAAGAAATTAATTGGAAAACTAAAAATATATAGAAAAAATTAGCCGGGCATGGTGGCGCATGCCTGTAGTCCCAGCTACTCGGGAGGCTGAGGCAGAAGGATCGCTTGAGCCCAGGAGTGTGAGGTTGCTGTGAGCTAGGTTGACGCCACGGCACTCTAGCCCGGGCAACAGAGTAAGACTCTGTCTCAAAAAAAAAAGAAAAAAAAATGGCTAAAACGATAAATTTTATATGTATTTAACCACAATAAAAAATGTGAGCCAATTAAAGCATTGATTTAAATAAAAATGCCAAGTAAATAACAGCACAATTGGCATACATCTGTGACCAAGGAAGTTTGTGAAACTGTCAGGGGAGCTTAGAGGAAAAGGGCCTGGCTGCTGGGCAAGGTGTCGACAAGGTTCTGGAAGCAGATCCACGAATTTGCCAAGGGGAGGGAAGGAGGAAGGGAAGACATTTCGGGCAGGGAAGGGACGAAGCCACAGAGTCTTGGGTGCTCCACCCACACCCCTCTTTCCACGTCACTGCCAGAAGGCCTGACTGCCCCCAGCCGACATGTCCCTCTTTCTGCCTGAGCTCTTTTTCTGGCCACCAAAGCTGACTCTGCCGTGTGCATGGTGGGCCTGAGTGTCGTGGGGGCGATCCCCTTAGAGCCGCCCTCCACCGTGGTGCCGAGAGCTGGCAGGTGGATCCCGGGCCCCAGCGCCCGCCTGGGCACACACTGATGCCTGGAGCTCCCGGTGGGCCTGGGCCCCAGGTGCCCGCGCAACGACCTGCTCGAAAACAGACTCGCTACTGGCCTCCGCCCCGGCCTGCCGCGTTCCCCTCCCTGCCCTTCCTGTGTTCCAGCCTCGCCTCTGACACGCGGCAACTCGGTGGCGGAGCGCGGGTCTCACACAGGTGCCTCGCGCAGCACCCATGCTCTTCACCTCCATGGCGCCCTCAGTCCTCTGCCGACCCTCAGATTCTCCCAGCTAGAAGCTTCCAGGGCTGGTTGACTTCCCCACGATCCCTTGAAGTTCCACCCTGGGGAACCGTCCAGCCTCAAGACTGTGGAGGCCTGAAGTTAGAACCACGAGCAGGCGTGAGGGAGTCCTGCTGCACGTTTGCTGTTCTGCTCCTACTTTTCCAGAGCGTTTGGAACAGCGAAGGCTCGGCACACCCCTCTTCCTGTCCCAACCTGTTTCTGCTCCAGCAATTTCTCTGCCTGTCGCCAGACCTGGCTTGAGATTTTCTCTTCAGAACTCACAGCCAGGTATTTCTTGCCCACTGGGGAGAAGAGATGGGACAACCGTCCCATCCTGATGACCATCCAGAGGCTGGGACAGTCTGCTCCCCCAAGCGCGTCCCGCAGAGAGGATTATGCTGTGAGAATGAAGACGGTGGCAACAAGCTTCTGCTTGTACTCGCTGGCTCCGGCGGAGGGGCAGCGGGCATCGGTCTCCCACGCCCCTTTACTGGGCTTTGCCTGGGAGGGGCCGCCTGGCCTTGGCCTTGTCTTCCCAGACCATGGTTGAACTTGGGTCCCTTCTTGCTTCACATTCCAGAAAGCAGTATTTTTATATCTATTTTAAACAATCCCGGGGAACTCTCCTCTAACCACATGGCAGCCACAGACGGTTGATTAAAATGCTGGGTGAACCCCAGTCGCAAGGGCCGTTTTGTTACCTGGAGGACCAAAGTGGAAGCCAGGGCCTTGCCCCATACATTTAGAGGACCTCGAGGGTTCCCGGGGAGCCCCTCTGATCTGTCCTCCACCATGACGGGTGTCCCCCCCCCCACTGACCCCTCCAACCTGTTCCCCTGTTGCCTCCAGAGCAACGTTCTCCAGATGCAGAGCTGAGCACATCGACCCCGCTAAAACTTGCCAGTGGCTTCCCTGACCGTTACAGTAAGATTCAGCTTCTGTCCACAGCCGGCCGGGCCAGCCTGGGGGCAGACGCCCCTGGCCGCAGCGCAGCGCAGGACAGTCTGGCCATCCCCTGCCCCTGGAACTCCGCCTGCCACTTCCTGCCTGGGGGCCTTTGCCCTGGCACGGCTGTGCCTCCGAGGACACGCCTCCTCCTCAGAGGTGCCACTCCCAATGGCCGGGGTAACATTCCCAACCTCGCACTTTCTGTCACATCCTTCTGATTTACCGTCCGCACAGCCCCCATCGCTCCCCGAAGACATTTTATCTCTGTATTATTTATCTGCTCAGTGATGTCAGCTGCTCGAGGTCAGGGACTTCGTCCATCCTGCCCAGGGTCCCCAGCGCCTGGCGCGGGGTCGGTGCTCAGTGAATCTGTGCTGAGCGAAAGAACAGTTACATCCATCTGATGCAACCCCCAAGAGGAGGTGGACGGAACAAAGGACCAAAGCTGCTGCTTTGCACCAAAGGGTGTCCCCGGGGAGGGCAGTCTCCCTCCTGCTTGGAAGTCCTGACATACAAACGTGTTGGGAGGCTCCTGTAAGCTGCTTCTTGCAGATCCTCGTGCGTCGTTACCCACTCGAATGCTTCCTTTGCGGCCAAGGCCTGCCACAGCCCCAGGGGAGGCCCCACCCCTAGAACGCAGCGCAGCTCCAGGCTCGGAGTGGGGGACCCTGGCAACCAGGGCTTGCTCCGGCTCCTCCGGGTCCCCTGGGCCTCTGGTTGCCTCTGCTCAGCCACCCGGGCCCCGGCCCAAGGGGGACAGGTGGAGGGAAGGAACTGGAAAGTGAGACTCTGGGGTCAGGGCCCTTCTGGGAAGGGGTCCTGGGGGAGGGGCGGTTGGCTTGGGAGTTGCCCGGCTCCAATCACTCAGAGGCCCCCCAGGGCCCTACGCCCACCAGAGGCCGAGCCCAGGGAAGCACCGGGCCACTGGAAAGTGGCTTGGAAAAGTTTGCCCAGGATCTCCCCCAGGTGTGCTCTGGGCCTCCTGGGCTCCTGCTGCTCCGAGGAGACAGAAACGTGGGTCCCAGGAGGGCTAGTGCCTGGCTGGCCTCACTCTTTCCGAGGTGGTCTCAAGAGCCAGGCACTCACGGAGAATCAGACTCCGGGCCCAGGAGACCTCAGGTCTCTCCGGGTCCAGGCCAACCACAGCTAACCTGCCCTACGCGGTGTTTTACCACCCATAGTCAGGAAGTGCTTTCTTAGGTCTAACTGCTGTCTCTCCTGCTTTCATATAAAAGTATGTTCTGAGAATGTGGTATCCAAACGGTAGACTATATCTGTATCTTGGAGGATAAGGAATTCTGATTTAAAGACCAGACATTTGAAAACCCAGCATTTGGAGGTGGGGAAGTGTCAGGGGACTGGAAGCTGCTGTCTTCCCTTCTTCCTCATCTTTCTGCTTGAGCAAGACTCACCAGGAAATGCGAGGGCGGAGGGCTGGGGCTCTGGAGTAGTTCCCGTTCCGCTGCTTCTGCTGTGTGCCCTCTGGAAGGGCTTGGGCTCTCTGAGCCTGCAGGTCCACGTCTGTGACTTAGGTGGAAACCAGGTGCCCACCTCAAGGGCGGAATTACAGGAGCCGACCAGCAAGCATCGAGCCCAGCGGTAGCCGCTGCTAACACTGCCACTGGCACGTCCTCCGTGGCCTCGCCCTGCAGAGTGTGTTGGTGACAAGGCCTTCCCTCGTGGCCCTCCCCTGGACTCGCAGCCCCTGAATGTGCATATTCTCCCCAGTTAGATGGGACAGTGTCGGCCTGGGCAGGAATGGTGAACACCCTCTCTGTTCCTCCCCCATAGTGGGTGCTTACTCATTCAACAAACACCACGGCAAGCAGCTTGTGTCCCAGGTGCCAAGGCTGGGAGCCACACCCACAAGCAAGGGACTCACAGACGAGAGGGCCACCGGCAAATCACCAGGTCACCATGTGAGAAATGCCAGGAAGGGAGTATGGGGTGGAGGTGGCGGGCTCCACTGAGCAGCTTGGCGAGCAGGGGGCAGGCAGAGCAGATGCTGGAGCTGAGCGCAGGGGGTAGAAGAGAGCCTTGCTAGATGAGGGGGCCAGGGAGGACCCCCAGGCTACAGGCAGAGACCCAGTGCCTTCTGTCCCAAGGCCCACTTTGTAATGTCGTTTATTTCACATATATTATCTCATTTAATTTTTTAAAACTAGTATAACTTACAAACAGTCCAGTGACCCCATCTTTGGTGTGCAGCTCAATGAATGCTCACGCACGTGCACACTGTGTGACTACCTGGGCTCTAGCGATCCTCCCGCCTCAGCCGCCCGGGGGTCTAGGTACAGGACCTCTCCAACGCCCCGCAGGCCCCCGGCCCTGCTCCCCATCTGTGCCCCCACCCACAGCCCATCTTCTTACTCTGTCACCACTGCCCCTCTCGACGGGCAGAGCCTGCCCCAGGTACTCCACCCACACACATCTGGAGGCAACGCCCCATACCCGCTGCGAACGCCGCTGCATGACACGCCTAGAACCGGCCACGCCCGCTCCCTGACTCGGCTGCCTCATCTCCGGCTGTCTGACTGCGGCCTCCTCACTGTCCCCAGTTTCTGCCCTTGGCCTGTCCTGTCTCTGGCAGCACTGTCCACTAGAAGTGTAATACGAGCCACCTACAGTATTTAACATTTTCCAGTAGCCACACTTGAAAAGGTAAAAAGGAATGGATAAAATTAATTTTAACAACGTATTTTTAACAAAATATACCCCAGATATTATCATTTGAACATGTAATCAATATTGAAAAATTGTTAATAAGATAGTTCATCTTTTTTTTTTTTAATGGAGAGAGTCTTGCTCTGTTGCCCAGGCTGGAGTGCAGTGACATCATCACAGCTCACTGCAACCTCAAATTCCTCAGCTCAAACCATCCTCCCGCCTCAGCCTCCTGGGTAGCTGGGACCACAGGCACGCACCACCATACCTGGTTAATTTCTAAATTTTTTGTAGAAACGGGGTCTCACTACGTTGCTCGGGCTGGTCTCGAACTCCTGGGCTCAACAGTCCTCCCGCCTTGGCCTCCCAAAGTGCTGGGATCATAGGCGTGAGCCACCACGCCTGGCCTCACTTTCTTTTTTCCACAGTCAGCCTTCAACATCCAGCCTGTTTGTGCACATAGAATAGAGCACATCTCAGTTCAGACACTCAGCAGCCACGTGTGGCCGGCGGCTTCAACGATGGAGAGAAAAGCTCTATTCTCACCACAGCAGCCAGGGCTGTCCTTTAAACAGTAGACTGGCACGTGTCACTTCCCTGTTTGGAACCTGCAACTTCTCCCCATTTCTCTCAGAATAACAGTCCTTACAAGGGTGAACAGGCCCTGCACGCTGCCTGTCCTCAGCCTCCCACTGGGCCTTTGCACTCACTCCTTCCGTCTGCCCGGGACACTCCCACCCAGAGTCCCCTGGCTGGCTTCCTCGCCTCCTTCACTCTTTGCTCCAATGTCACATTCCCAAGATGCCTGCTCGGACCACCCTGTGTAACTTGCAGCCCTGTCCCCATCCCCTCCCCCACTTCTAATTACTTTCTTTCCAAAGCATTTACTACCTTCTAATATAATGCGTAATGTTCTTATTTATTGTGCTTATAGTCTTGGTCTCCCATGTTAAAATGTTGGCTCCAGAAGGGTAGGGATTTTTGTCTGTTTTGTTCACATCTCTATGCCCAGGGCTTGGCATATAGTAGATACTCAGCAAAAACCGCTCGGTTGGACGGTTAGATGAATGGATGGATGGATGGGTGGATGGATGGGTGAGTGGATGGATGGATAGATGGCTGGCTGGCTGGCTGGCTGGATGGATGGATGGATGGATGGTTGGATGGTTAGATGGATGGTGAGATGGATGGATGGATGGATGGCTAGACGAGTGGATGGATGGATGGATAGTTAGATGAACGGATGGATGGTTAGATGGATGGATGGATGGATGGTTGAATGGTTAGATGGATGGTGAGATGGATGGATGGCTAAATAGATGTACAGATGGTTGGTTGGAGGGATGGATGGTTGGATGGTTGGATGGATAGACAGATGGAAATATGGATGGATGATTAAATGGATGGATGGGTGGATGGATAGATGGATGGATAGATGGCTAGATGGGTGGATGGATGGATAGTTT
>NW_012150846.1:0-300 GCF_000956105.1 Propithecus coquereli
AAAGAAATTAAAAATACTCAAAAATTCTATTTGTGTTAGACCTTTATGAGACAAGGCTAATCTGCAATTTCATTGAAATAAGAGGAAATACTAGTCTAGGTTGTCCTAGAAGTAGAACCAAGATGGGATCAAACATACAAGGATTTTATTAAGGAAAAAGTCTGTGTGAGGAAATGGGGAGGAAGCCAGGGGAGGCTGGGTGAGACACAAGGACCTGATGCAAGACTGGCTGCAAGTGCAGGAGAGACAGAAGAAAGATTGGGCAGAAATATCCTAGACTGCCAGGCAGCTCAAGGAAGC
>NW_012150846.1:2380-3262 GCF_000956105.1 Propithecus coquereli
ATATACTTTAATTAAAAATACTTTTATTAAAAATACTTTATTGCTAAAAAATGCTTTATTCCTAAAAAGTTCTAATGATCATCTGAGCTTTCAGTAAATCATAATCTTTTTGCTGGTGGAAGGTCCTGCTTTGATGTTGAGGGCCTCTGACTGATCAGGTGGTGGTTGCTGAAGGTTGAGGGAGCTGAGGCAATTTCTTAAAATAAGACAACAATAAGCTGGGCACAATGGAATGTGCCTGTCATTCCAGCTATTCAGGAGACTGACCCAGGAAGATTGCTTGAGCCTGGAGTTTGAGGCCAGCCTTGGCAACATAGTGAGACCATATCTCAGGGTGGGGCAGGCAGAGACAACACTGCTGAAGTTTGCCACATTCATGGACATTTCCTTTCAGAAGAGATTGCTCTGTAGCTCGCCATGCTTGAGGAATTTACCCACAGTAAAACAATTTTGAAATTTGGAATCAATCCTCTCAAACTCTACTACTGCTTTATCAACTGAGTTTATGTAATATTCTAAATCCTTTGTTGTCATTTCAACAATAGTTATATCATCTTCACCAGGAGTAGATACCATCTCAAGAAACTACTTTCTTAGCTCATTCATAGATGAGCACGTTTCTTTGCAAATTCTCATCCATTGAAGTTTTATCATGAGATGTTAGCAATTCAGTCACATCTTCAGGATCCACTTCTAATTCTAATTCCCTTGCTATTTCCACCACATCTGCAGTTACTTTCCCCACTAAAGTCTTGAATGCCTCAAAGACATCCATGAGGGTTGGAATAAAGTTTTTCCAAACTCCTATTATATTGAATGCCTCACAGTCATCCATAGGGCTGGAATAAAATTTTCCCAAACTCCTATTAATGTTGCTATTTT
>NW_012150846.1:5498-5933 GCF_000956105.1 Propithecus coquereli
ATTAATACATTAAAAAATAAAACTATAAAAGGAATTCAGGGGAGCAAGAGAGATTGCTGTAATAAATAATGTAGTGTGGATAGACCTTATTGGTCAAACACTTGATAGAGATGAGGCAGTAATTTGAAGTTGTACATAAAGGAAGATTTTCTCCAGGCAAAAGGAAAAGCTAGATCCCAGGCACTTTGGTAAGAGGGTATCAGGCCTACTGGAGAAACAGCAGGAAGTCTAGAGTGGTTGCACTGGAGTGAGCAAGAGGAGGGCATAGAATACAAAGTGAGAGAATCAACATAGAAGTGCCAGATCACTTAAAGTCATGGAAGGATTGTAAGAACATTTTATTTTTTCTCTGGGTGAAATTGAAAGTCATTACAGAGCCTGGGACAGAAGAGAGGTATGATCCGAGTTATATGATTTACCACAGGGTAATTTTGA
>NW_012150846.1:7618-7922 GCF_000956105.1 Propithecus coquereli
TACAATCATCTGGCTACTTCTCAAATCCAGAAACAAACATCAGTATTTCAAGCATTTAAAAAATTTTGTCTCCTACCATCCCAATTTCAATTTTTATCATGCTCAGGTGACCAGTACAAGCACTTTATGTTTATCATCTCACACCATAATGATCGAACATCTGTAAGCATAATTGCACATATCTCTGCAACCTGCATTTCTCAAGCAATATAAAACAATGCAAGAAGGATACCCTCCAGGTAAACAGATACATATCTAATTCATTAGAGTTTTTTTATTTTTAATAATACCTCCACAACATTTC
>NW_012150847.1:0-1497 GCF_000956105.1 Propithecus coquereli
CAAGATAAAGAAATATACCCAACAGTTGTTTACTTCCAGCTGAGTGGCTAGAAATCCTGAGGAGTCCTCTCACTTGGCAAGTGCTACACCTGTGATATGCCTGGCAGTTTGTGGCACCATTGGTCTCAGAAAGGAGAAGTCTTTGGAGAAGCCTCCAAAATAACAACGAACAACTAAACTAAGCCCAAAGCAACCTGAGGCCTGGGCTTTTGTATCAGGGAGGCAGATCAGGCATGCCCGAGAGCCAGGGCTAAAAAAGTGAGCATCAGGGGAGGTAACTGAAAAATGGACATACCAGAAAGGTCAGTGTTGCCTCAAGACCAGATTTTCAGAAAAGCACTGAACACTGGGGCATAAAACTTTAAAATACAGGAAACAAAATATAGTCGGAGATATCTTTATCTTGGAATAGAAAAGGATTTTTTTAGTAAGACACAAAAGTGCCACTATAACCAAAATATTGATCAATTCAAGTATTTTTTTATTTCAGCACATTAGGGGGGTACAAATGTTTATGTTGCATATATTGCCCTTGCCCACCCGCTCTCCCAGTCAGAGATTCAAGCATGTCCATCCCCAGACGGTGCACATCGCACTCGTTATGTAGGTATATACCCATCTCCACCACCCCCTCCCATCTGCCTGACGCTTGATGAATGTTATTCCTATATGTGCACTTAGGTGTTGATCAGTTAAAAACAATTTGCTGGTGAGTACATGTGGTGCTTATTTTTCCATTCTTGGTAGAATGGGTTCCAGCTCTATCCAGGAGTATACAAGAGGTGCTATATCACCATTGCTCGACATCTCTAATCACCAGGGAAATGCAAATCGAAAACACAATGAGATACCACTTATCCCCAGTGACAAGGGCCTTTATCAAAAAGTCCCAAAACAATAAATGTTGGCGTGGATGCAGAGAGATAGGAACACTCATACACTGATGGTGGGACTGCAAACTAGTACAACCTCTGTGGAAAGCAATATGGAGATACATCAAAGAGATACAAGTAGATCTACCATTTGACCCAGCAATCCCATTACTGGGCATCTACCCAAAAGAACAAAAGACATTCTATAAAAAAGACATCTGCACTTGAATGTTTATAGCAGCACAATTCACAATTGCAAAGATGTGGAAACAACCCAAGTGCCCATCAATACATGAGTGGATTAATAAAATGTGGTATATGTATATCATGGAGTACTATTCAGCTACAAGAAACAATTCAACTAATATTTAATTAAGAACTTCTCTTCATTAAGAAACACATTAGGTCGTGCATGCTGGCTCACACCTGTAGGGCTAGCACTTTGTCAGGCTGAGGTGGGAGGATCACTTGAGGTCAGGAATTCAAGACCAGCCTGAGCAACAGCTAGACCTACTCTCTACAAAAAATACAAAAATTAGCCAGGTGTGATGGTGTGTGCCAGTCCCAGCTACTGCAGAGGCTGAGGCAGGAGGATGGCTTGAGCCCAGGAGTTTGAGGTTGCAGT
>NW_012150847.1:1547-1929 GCF_000956105.1 Propithecus coquereli
CAAGATAAAGAAATATACCCAACAGTTGTTTACTTCCAGCTGAGTGGCTAGAAATCCTGAGGAGTCCTCTCACTTGGCAAGTGCTACACCTGTGAGATGCCTAGCAGTTTGTGGCACCATTGGTCTCAGAAAGGAGAAGTCTTTGGAGAAGCCTCCAAAATAACAAACAACTAAACTAAGCCCAAAGCAACCTGAGGCCTGGGCTTTTGTATCAGGGAGGCAGATCAGGCATGCCCAAGAGCCAGGGCTAAAAAAGTGAGCATCAGGGGAGGTAACTGAAAAATGGACATACCAGAAAGAGCAGTGTTGCCTCAAGACCAGATTTTCAGAAAAGCACTGAACACTGGGGCATAAAACTTTAAAATATGGGAAACAAAATATA
>NW_012150847.1:4144-4928 GCF_000956105.1 Propithecus coquereli
CAAACGTGTTAGCAAAGATGTGAAGAAAAAGGAACACTTACACCTTGTTGGCAGGAATGTAAATTGGTAGAGCCATTATGGAAACCAATATGAAAATTCCTCAAAACATTAATAATAGAACTGTCACATAATTTAGTAATCCCGCTACTGAGTATATATTCAAATGAAACAAAATCAGTATGTTAAAGAGATATCTGTACTACCATGTTCATTGCAGCATTATTTACAATAGCCAAGCTATTATACCAACTTAAGTGTCCAACAATGGATGAATAAAGAAAATGTGCTATGTATATACAATGGAATACTATTCAGTCATAAAAAAGAAGGAGATTCTGTCATTTGTGACAACATGGATACACCTGGAAGACATTATGCTAAATGAAATAAAGCAGACACAGGAAGACAAATACCACATGATCTCACTACATGCGGAATCTAAAAAAGTCAAACTCAGAGAAGCAGTGAGTAGAATGGTGGTTACTAGGGGCTGAGGCTGGGGATCAGGGAAATGTTGGTCAAAGGTTACAAAATGTCAGTTAAACAGAATAAATTCAAGAGCTCTACTGTACAACATGGTGAATATAGTTAATAATAATGTTTTGTACATTTGAAAATTGCTAGGAGGTGGATTTTAAGTATTCTCACACACACACAAAATGATAATTGTGTGGATTAGTGGAGCTGTTAATTTACTTGATTTAGTTGTTCTAAAATGTATACATATATCAAACTATGTTGTACATCATAAATCTATAGAAATTATTTGTCAATTAAAAATTAA
>NW_012150847.1:10330-10853 GCF_000956105.1 Propithecus coquereli
CAACTGATAAACAAACTGGTTATGTGCAAACAATGAAATACTATAGTAATATACTATGAAAAAAACTATCAATTCACACAACATGGATAATTCACACACAAGAGGCTACATATTTTATGATTCCATTTATATGACATTCTCTGTAGAAGGCAAAACTATAGGGATATAAAACATACCGGTGGTTGTCAGGGACAGGGCATATGGAAAGGTTTACTACAAAAGGGCTGCACAAAGAAATTTTGGGGATGATGGAACAGTTCTGTATTATTATTAATAATGGGGTCATACATTCATGAGCCTGTATTTATCAAAATCCATAGAACTTTACACTACAATTATTGAATTTTTACTTCTTGTAAATTAAAGGACAGCAAAGAGAATGTGTGTGGGGGGGGTAGAGATTAAAAACAGAATACAAACTATAACAAGTGGAAAAAATTGCTAAAGCTAAAAATTTTACCAATTTTGACATTCTTTTCCACCAGCCACTTATCCAAGACATTAGAGCACACCATCTCTGTTG
>NW_012150848.1:0-877 GCF_000956105.1 Propithecus coquereli
TTTTCAATGCCTTTCATTAAATATTCTAGATGAGTGTGCTTGTGTACATGCATGTATGTGTATGTGCCTGTGTATGTTTAGACTGAGTGTCTAAATAGAAATCCTCTCAGTTTCAGTGGTACAAGACACAAATATACAAGTTGAATGTCGCCAAGGAGGGTATTTAGCTCACAGTAATAATTTTGAAAGGCCCGTGAAAAAAGGGAAGAAGTATGACTGTGGACAATATGGGTATAATAAGAAGTGCTGTTTTTCATTATTATTCTTTGTTCTATGAGTTATTTAAGCCACCTTGTCCATATTGTTAAAGATTTCCCAATAGCTTCTCAATAAGAGTTCAAATGAATGAAGGAGCTTCAGGTTTTACTGTGTTCTGTGCTTAATGGTGTGCATTTCAACTTAAAGTGGACCTTGACTTGAAATGACCAAATGTAGGTTGGCTGCTTCCAAATAAGAATGGTTTTTGCCCCCAAAGCAAAAGCCTGCCGAAAAGTACTCTGAATCTATGTCACATGTGCTAAAAGGAGAGTCCTAATGTGGCACCTTTGTCTCAGAATAGTCATAGTTTCTAGTTCCTTATTTCACTATAGAGGATTGAACACTTAAATCCTATCCAAAGGCTGAAGTGCTGGGAAAGGGGTTGACACTTAGCTGTAGAATGTCATGGCAAACACATCTATCAAAAATACAATTAAGACCAGGCGTGGTGGCTCACGCCTGTAATCCTAGCACCCTGGGAGGGTAAGACAGGAGGATCACTTGGGGAGTTGGAGACCAGCCTGAGCAAGAGCGAGATCCCGTCTCTACTAAAAACAGAAAAAAATTAGCCAGGCATGGTAGCAAGCACCTATAAGACAGAGATTCTGTCTCAAAAAAA
>NW_012150848.1:4762-6339 GCF_000956105.1 Propithecus coquereli
AATTTTAAAAAATTCATGCTCTATTCTATGAGTAGGAAAAATAAAAAATATACATTTAGTGGGTAAATAGTTCCATTTGCAGGTAGTTCCTATTATAGCTAAAGCCTGTTAAACAAATTTTTTTTCAGTATAAGGACTGTATGGATTCTATGTACTAGATATAAAATTGGGAAGTGGAGTTAAACCAGTTAAAATATCTGTGGAAATTAAATAACCTAAAGTAGGACAGAGCTTAAACAGGACTGAGAAAGACAAGTTGTACTGTACTCCTATTTGGTATTTTAATTTTTCTACTATAATTCTGAAATGTAAATTTTGCTTTAAAGACTTAGGATCTCATGTAAACCAGTCCAATGGGAACACATTTATACAGAAAACTTGTTTTCGATTTGTTGAAGTATACCACAATTCTTTTCTTTTTTTAACTACACAGAAAGAGTGGCTAACCAAGAAAAATAAATTGTGCCGCTAGAAACTATATGTAACAAATAATTTTATTTAAGATATACTTTGAAAAGTGTACGTGAAATGCTAAGAGGGCAAATAACTATGAAAAATGGCTTAGCCCCTCCTGACAAGAAATTCTGCATCTTGTAGATTTAGTGTACCTGCTGGTGTCTGTTTGCGGTTTATATTTAGCTTTTCAAGGACCAAAAAAAGATGCTTTTGCTCTCCTAACATTGGTAATTATCTCTAATTATAGGAAGAGTTCTCTATGTGTATGTCAAACAGCCCACGTTTTTTATTTCTGTTGGTTGCATATTTTAACTTGTGCTGTGCTTCCAAGCATCTGTTGGATTTAGATCATTAGCATCTCTACCAATATAGCAGTCAATGAGACCACAGGAGTGTCTGCAAGCTGATAACCATGAGAAAAAGAAAAAACAAACCCACAATGTCATTTGTTTTCCATTTACAGTTAGAATTCTATCAGTGAAACTTACCTCAATGTTTGTCACAGAATATATACTGTTACAAAGTAAGACAGGCCAACTCAAGTTCAGGGTGAATTTCTACAGAGTCTTGATGTGTTTTTTTTTTTGTTCAATACATACTACTCTGAAAATTACAGAAGCATTGTTTGGGTTATGTTTTCATTCAGCAGCTGAACATTTCATTGACATCAAAATTCATGAAATATGCAAACGAAAACCAAAAGAAAGCTGGTATATCTGTTCTCATGTCAGATAACATAGACTTCAAATGAATAAAAGGAAAGAAAAAAATGGAAATATGAATGTATTCTCATTTCAGAATGACCAGGGTTTTTCAGAGCAGAAAAAAGGGAAAATTCTAGAGCTTACTAAAAAAGAGCTGAGAGGCATAAAAGTAGTTATCAAGGATTGAGCAGGATATCCCACCACTGATCTCACAATTTAGGCTCAGTTCACATAAACTCAAAAGTAAGGCTTCGTCAACTTACATTTCCTATGCCTTCTCCATTTTGGTTCCTGGGCCTAAACTTCCCTTCTATTCCAAGATTTATAAGACCATTCACTCTGCCTGAGTACTGCTGATACAACTCAGAACAGAAAAGTATTAAAGCATCAACACTTTTTCAGGCTTAAAATATATAT
>NW_012150848.1:8861-9203 GCF_000956105.1 Propithecus coquereli
TAAAATTATTAATGTGGCTCTCATTATACTCCCATTGAATATCCCTACCCTACGTGATACATAATTGATGGGCTACATTGTGACTATTGTATAAAGACAAGGAGAAGATTTGACAGCTAGTAAAGGAGGGGCAACTGACAGGGATCTGTGTGGCAGTGAGAGAGATAAAGAGGTCCATAATTGCTCTGAAATTTCTGACTTGATTGACAAGGGACAATGGTGAGTTCAATAAACAGAATATGAAAATCAAGAAGAGTAGAAGCTAAAGAAGTTAATTTAGTATAGAATATGTTGAGTATGGTATTCTGGTTTCTAACAAGTGGAGGTGGCAAATAAGCAACC
>NW_012150848.1:9352-9667 GCF_000956105.1 Propithecus coquereli
TACTCCTATTGAATATCCCTACCCTAAGTGATACGTAATTGATGGGCTACATTGTGACTATTGTATAAAGACAAGGAGAAGATTTGAAAGCTAGTAAAGGAGGGGCAACTGACAGGGATCTGTGTGACAGTGAGAGAGATAAGAGGTCCATAATTGCTCTGAAATTTCTGACTTGATTGACAAGGGACAATGGTGAGTTCAATAAACAGAATATGAAACCCAAGAAGAGTAGAAGCTAAAGAAGTTAATTTAGTATAGAATATGTTGAGTATGGTATTCTGGTTTCTAACAAGTGGAGGTGGCAAATAAGCAACC
>NW_012150849.1:0-817 GCF_000956105.1 Propithecus coquereli
TTTTTTTTGTCTGGTTCTATTTGGAGTAGGGGCATAGGGAAAACTTCCCTCCTACTGTCTCTGAAGCTTTGCTGAAATGAATGACAATAGACAGATTAATTGGAGAAAAAGACATACAAATTTATTAACGTACATAAGCATGAGACCCATATAAAATATGAGACTCAAAAGACTCAAAGAAAGGCCAGCTGGTTCAACCTTGTATACCCTCTTCATAGGGGAGGGGGAGATAGGGGAAATGTAGGCAATCGTGAGCATAATAAGCTTTTTTTGTGGGGAATGAATGAGCCCAAAGAACAATGACCTGAGATAAAGTTCCTCTGAGCTCTGGGGGAGGTGATGAGATGGTGAGGGTGGCACTCCACTGTGAACAAAGGTTGTCTTGTGCAGATGAAGTCTCCCTGGTAATCTCTCAGAGCTGCCCTCAGAAGAATAGAAGAAAGGTCTGTCTGGGTGTGGCGATGTGACTTTTAGTCTTCTCTTTTCTTCTCTGGTGCTGGATTATTCCATGAGATTCCTAGGGAGGGGATGCTAAGACAGTTGCATTTCTTCTGGAGGAACTTCCTTCATCAGCTGACGGAGCTTCAGTGAAAGCCCCTCCTGGTGCATCTGGAGAAAAAGGGGATCAGAGAGACAAGGGGGTGAGGGAGGCTCCAAGAGAGACCTTCGTTCTGAGGCTTATTTCTGGGGCCTCTTGGTTTCCTTTAAGTCAAATCATCAATGTACCAAAGCACCATACTTTGGGGATTATTCTCTGCACCCCACTAGTGGCAAAGATAGTATAATTTTTTTTTTATTTCAGCATATTATGGGGGTA
>NW_012150849.1:1907-2279 GCF_000956105.1 Propithecus coquereli
ATTCCAATTTCTATTTACTTCAGGTCCTCCCAATCTAACATCTTTAATTCTTATATTGAAAGAAAAACCAGCCCTGAGCATTTCTTTTATTGAAGGGTCTGGTGCTTTTGTGTTATTCTTTGTTCGGTGAAAAAATCACCACTCCAGGTTCTGCTTCCTACTTCCTTCCCTTCTCTTCCTTCCCTCCCTCTCCCTTCTCCTCTCCTCTCCTCCTCTGTCCTGCCTTCCCCTCCTCTACCATCCCCTCCTCTTTTTCCTTCTCTCCTCTGCAGATTTTTACCTTCATCTTTCCCCTTCTTTTTTCCCTTTTGCTTGCTCCTCTCTTTACTTCTCTTTTCTCTTCTTTTTTTCTCCCTCCCTTTCTCTGCCCTC
>NW_012150849.1:14453-15031 GCF_000956105.1 Propithecus coquereli
GTGAGCCAATACCTTATAATAAATACTTATCTATTTATCAATTGATTGATATATTAATAGATAGATCTATAGGTCTTCTATTGGTTCTATTTCTCTTTGCATTTCAGGCAATTAACTTTAACAGGCAATAAACAAATAATGAATAATAATAACAATGAATGCATAAATACCTATGAATGTTTATCGAATAGACAAACAATCTGCTAGTAAAAATCATTTTACTATTTGATAATAAAGCATCATAGGAAGTCCAGTTGATGGTCCAAAACAATCCTTCATTTTCCTCCTTGAGTGCCCTTTGTTTCCACTTCATTACTTTCCATCTTTCTCTCCTCCTTCCACCTATCCTGTCTCTTGGTCCCCAAAGCCCTCTTGGTATTTGTTTATAAACTCCTTTTTCTTCTTTTTCTGTTTTTACTTTTCTTTTTAGCTCCTGGCTGTCTGGCTATCCATTTCAATGTGAATTTAGCCTCTGCAGTGTGGGGTGGAAGCTTTGGTCTCCTCAGTTCCTGTGCATAGGAAGAGGGGATGAAGCAATGGGTGCTGTCTCATCCAGCCTTAGGTAGATAGTCTACAAA
>NW_012150849.1:16911-17853 GCF_000956105.1 Propithecus coquereli
AGCCCCAGGCCAAAGTAGTGGTGATATAGACACTAGATGGATTTCGAAAATCCAGGAACAGAGGATAACATACAGCTTGTTTTCAAGGAGATGCTGGGACTTGGTAAGATCCCAGAATCTCAGGAATCTCTTGATAGAAAAATAGCCTAGAAATGTTTATGTGGCATTGAGACAGAAGGACCTTAGAAGGTAGAATCAAATTCTCAGAGAGATGTGTAAGCAGCCTGATATTTTTCTTGCACCAGAGAGGATCCTTCAAGGAGTTGTGGGGCAGTTTGACTGGGAGTCTTCACAGTCAGGAGGAACAGCAGTGACTGACGGGGTCCCTTGACGAGAAGGATGTTTTAGGGCTTGCCTATGTGGGTAGATGATGAAGACCAGTGATCATGACCCCACACTGCACACACTCATTTCTGGCATTGTGCAAATGCTGCAGAACACAGATGCAACTCCAGGGACTTGGGGAAGTGGGCAAGACCCTGAATTGGCTGCAATTTAGTTTCTACCATCTGGTACAGTAGGAATTTAAAATAGAAATTAATTTCACTTGTGGAATTAAAGTTAAAAAGTTACATGTGCATATGGATTTGTGGGCTGTTATTTGTACCTGAAATTTTATAAGGTTGAATGATAATATATATGGACACAGGCTAAAGAAAAAAGACTCTAGTTTTGGCTATAGCTGTGTGTACTTAGGCCAGATCCCTGGATATCTTTAGGTTTTATCTCCCTCATGTGTAAAATAAAAGGATTGGGTTAAATAAATGGTGCCTAATCTAATTTATCTAATCAGTTGCCATCAATGATTTGTTTTAGAAGAGTTATCGCACACTTACCAAGCAGAGCATATGCATCTAGATCTCACCCATTATCTCATTCATGGAAAAAAACACTTCCCTAATTATAAAGTTTTGTTACTTTCTTATTCTCAATTACGAGCTG
>NW_012150850.1:0-683 GCF_000956105.1 Propithecus coquereli
GCAAAGGATAAGAAAATAATAGAAAATGGAAAATAATAGAAATAAAAGAATACACAGAGACGAACGTATAGTTTTATAGATTTATAAAGATTATAGGCAAAGCAGGGGTACTCAAGGGTCCTTGGATATCTCCATCAATCACAAGGCCAGGATTGAAGTTTTATTTACATGAGTATTTATAGGTACAGTGGTCGGTTGCCAGGGGTAACAGATTTACATAGCAACAGGTAGTTCGTCTTAGGTTAAAAGAATTTCAAAAGGCTTCTTCAGATCCCTTAACTAACTCTATCTACATGAACAAATGGTTACAAGATCTTTCAAAGACAAACTTCTAAGTTCTAAGATAAAGCTATTACTTAACACAAGGGTTAAACAGAGATACAGTGGCTCCAAATTTTTTATCAAGTTATTGTGTATTGAGACAGGTAGTCAGGAGTTTAAGCAGGAACTGTCCCTTGGGCTAATTGCTTTTAGTCACAGGTGTCTGTCTGTCGGGCAGGCGTGCTTTGATCAGCTCTCATCTTGTGGCTCCTGGCAGACCTGCTTTGCCTTTCAAAGCAAGCCAGAACCACAGGTCTGAGATCTGCGGCGCCATCTTGGGAAGCAGCTGCCACTGACCTTGGAGATGCCCTCCTGAGGTGGAGCAGCTTCCGATATGCAAACTAACACGTTCACATATTCCT
>NW_012150850.1:11348-11675 GCF_000956105.1 Propithecus coquereli
GGAGGAACAGGTGGAGCACAGAGGACTTTTAGGGCGGGAAACTCTTCTGCATGACACAGTGATGGTGGACACATTTGTCTGAACCCACGGGATGTACAGCAGCAAGAGCGAACCTGGGACTTTGGGGAACAGTGATGTGTCACTGTGGGTTCACCGATTGCAACACGGGTCCCATTCTGTGGGGGGGACACTGGCAGTGGGGAGACTGTGTGGGTGGGGGAAGGGCATATGTGGGGACTCTCTGCCCATTCTCAATTTTGCTTTGAGCCTAAAACTGTTCTAAAAAATAAAGTCTGTTGGCCGGGCGCGGTGGCTCACACCTGTAAT
>NW_012150850.1:14005-16472 GCF_000956105.1 Propithecus coquereli
TGGAAAACTAAATATAGTCTAGGAACTTGTACCATGTAAGCTATAATGTTGTTTGCTTAATGTTTGTGAGACATTAAATAAATCCTCATTTTCTCAAAAGTAATGTAAAATAAAGATATGTACATAGGCACAAAGGAACATGTGTTAGTTAAGTATGAACTAGAAATAAGTATAAAATTAATGTAATTAGCTTACTGCAAATCCTCCCACCTTCCTCAATTACCTAGCCCTACTGCTTTTGTTACCTTGTTAAATCTCTAAAGCCTTGGAATGTCAAGATAAGGAGGTCCCTTAATGAGAGAGAAGCCTCCAGACATACATTTGCTGTGTAAAGTGAGGACCTGCAGGTGTGTCTTGCACAGCCTTACGCCTGTTACTGGGTTTCAAAGGATGGATGACCTCAAGAAGGGAGGGGGCATGAGGAGGCCTGTCTGACCTCCTTCCTCCTGGCAGGCAGTTTAGTTTAGTTTTAGGACATCCCCTTGGCCAGGAGGGTGTCCATTCAGTCAGCCGGTGTGGGGGAGCCTTAAGACTTTATTTTTGTTCACAAGCATTTGGATTAAAAGTAGATACACTATGCTCCCCTGTTCAGGGTACGATGTTTGTGAAATTCTTCACGGTTGAATAGTCCAAAGGAGGATTTAATTATTACAACAACAGTCTGCGAAGCACTTATTTATGCGCCACCTCTCCCTCCTCTCAGCGAAAAATCTGTAATTCATAATCCGATGAACTTTTTTGGAACTTTTAGAGGAGATGAGTCAGGACATGGGAAGGCGACGGAAGGGTGTACTTGGATGAATCGAGTCATAGCTCAGTCCCAGAAACCGATTTACTCGGGCCGGTTGTGGGGACACCTGGTTACTCTGAATTCCTCCTAGTCCTTTCCCAGGTCTAATTAACCTGTGTTTAACATTTCCCAAAATACTCATGTTCAGTCATTGAAGTAAAAAACACCGGGGATTTAGAAAAGGTGATATATGATCCTTTTGTCGTTCACAAGTGTGATGATTGGGTTTCGTGCTCACGTGTGAGAGGCGCCCCCCAACCTTGTTATGATGTCAACGTGGGCGCATTATCTGTCTGACATAAAGTGCTACATGAAAAGGACAAACTAATCATAAAAGTTAGCAAAGACTAAAAGTTACATCATTAGCACAAAAAGTTAACCAGAACAATATACTCAAAATCTTATCAGCTTAAAATCCCGTAAGTAAAGGAACAACTCATGAATAATTAGTAACAATGAAGTCATCTATGTTGCAAAATAGTGAGAGCGTTTATTAGTAGAGGGAGAGGCCGACTCTGCCCAGAGATAGTTGTCTAAATGGAACTTAGGTTAAACTTTAAATACACATTTAGCAATAAAAACCTTAAGCTTATTTTAATAGAAGAAGGAAGTACAGCCTCTTTCGAAACAGGAAATATTCTTTGTTAATGAATGAAAATACCAAAAACCTCTAGGAGGCATAAGAGATGGCATCAGTTAAGAGGCTTAATTCCTGTAGTCAACCAGCCCTTAACAACCTATCGGACTAATCTATATGTTTGTAGAAGAAATAACATTGCATAAGTCAGAAATAAGAAAATCCAGTTTCTGAGCACACCTGCATTTAAAGAATAAGTAGGATGGAAGGCTGGAAAGGTGGGATGGGGACCAGATGGGGGAGGCCTTGAGTTCCAGAGTCCGTACGTTCTCCCGCGGGTAGCAGGGAGTCAGTGAGTGTCCTGGAGCAAGGCAGCAGCACAAAGAAGGCACGGTTGGGAGCGGCTCTCTGAGAAATGGTAACTACTAACTTCTGAGCATCTGGTATGTGCCCGACACTGCAGGCCCCACAGGGGCACAACCGGGGTGTCCTCTGGGCTTACGCACCCCTCTCCTCCCCACCCATCCCTACTTTACTGGCTGTGTAAAGTGTGAGGGCTTGGAAAAGTCACCTTATCTTCACTCTACAGCTCTAAAGGCTTGGCAGAGGAACGCAGGCGCAGGGCACAGGACGCACACAGCCTGCGTACAACAGGAACGCACGCGCGAGGCCTTGGTTCTCACCCTCAATGCGTCATTTAAACGTTTTTCTACTCTCACTGCTTCTTACCTGTTGAAAACTTCCATTGCTGCTAAAACCAGTGGTGGGGCAGAGACACTCAAGGGGAAGAATTTGTAGGGCCTAATAATGTTTTCTGGATTCAAAATATAGCTGGATTCAGAACATATAAAGAATATATTAGGCCCGGCGCAGTGGCTCACGCCTGTAATCCCAGCACTCTGGGAGGCTGAGGCGGGAGGATCGCTTGAGGTCAGGAGTTCGAGACCAGCCTGAGCTAGAGGAGACCCCGTCTCTACAAAAAATAGAAAAATTAGCCGGGCCTGGTGGCACGTGCCTGTAGTCCCAGCTACTCGGGAGGCTGAGGCAGGAGGATCGCTTGAGCCCAGGAGTTTGAGGTTGCTGTGAGCTAGGCTGATGCC
>NW_012150850.1:29217-29947 GCF_000956105.1 Propithecus coquereli
CCCGGATCCTTTTTTTTTTTGAGATGGGTCTTGCTCTGTTGCCCACGCTGGAGTACAGTGGCACAGTCATAGCCCACTGCAGCCTCCAACGCCTGAGCTCAAGCCATTCTCCCGCCTCGGCGTCCCCAAGTGCTGGGACTACAGGCGTGGGCCGCCGCACCAGGCCCAGAGCCCAGATCCTATTTTGGTTGACACTGTTGGGTCCCCTGATGTGCTAGTGAGCAGATCTGTGGCCACAGACAGGCCAGCGGACCTCTCCGGGACTCTGTTTCCCGTTCTGTGAATTGGGTCTAACCCTATCCCTGTCCCTTTCACGGGATATGACATCTGTGAGGTGTCTATGAAAGAGCTTTGTACAGACAGCACCCCACAAAAAGGCGGTCATGAGCCACAATCCTGTGGTTTCCTTCCTCTCTCCAAACGCTGACTGTCCTCTAGGCATCCTGGCAGGGGTGTGGCCACTTGCAGGACCACGCCATCAAGAATTGGGAATAATGTCCACCTTCCCTGATGACTCAGAACACCTTTCACTTCCACGGCTGCCCGCCTTCCCAGCTTTGCGCCACCGCCGCCCTCCCCCGACGGGGCTTCGCTTTCCGTGGTATGGGACAATGACGTATTTTGAGACAGAGAGAGAGAGAGAGTGACCGGATTCACGTAACTTTTGTAACAGTATATTGTTATAATTGTTCTATTTATTATTAGTTATTAATCTCTTACTGCGCCTAAT
>NW_012150851.1:0-1153 GCF_000956105.1 Propithecus coquereli
ATGTATACATGTTTCAAAGCATCATGTTATACATGATAAATATATATAATTGTATTTGTCAATTATGAATAAATGAATAAGCTAAAAAATTGAAATTCCCATGTCAATTTTTCTTATTTTTTAAAACATAATAATGACAAATGCAATGAAATCATTAAATTACTATGCAACCACTGCTGTATGAGCAAACTGACCAACCTGTAGAAATGTGGACCTTCAGGCAGTGCCACAGTTCTATCACTTTTAAATGCCCATTTGTGTACAGAACAATCTATTCAGAGCAACAGAGACCCAGTAGAGCCGTCCGTACACAATGCTAGGAATCATGAACTGTGTGAAAGTCAAGGCCTACCTGTAACCGTGGGTTTAACTAACAGTCCCTCCTCTCTTCTATCCTTATACGGGAAAGCTGGGCCATTCTGTCTGTCTGAGTTCTTTCTGTCCAACTCCATCTCTTTCTTCAAATACTTGATCATTTTCCTACATGCCTGAAAGTTCAACACATGTCCATTCCTACTCATGGGGGATTGCTGTCTTCATTTTGCCAGAGCACCTATATTAAGGATAAAGTTTGGAGAGTCTCTGAAAGGTTATTCATAGATCAATATTTTAAGCATAATTTTTCTGTATCTATAGCAGTTTTATTGATTGCATTTTGTGAATTGTTTCTGTTATTTTTATACAATTAGCCAGTTGTATGCAAATGTTATCAATACCAAAGATGGGGCTACTTTACTGCCTATAGTTGCTGATAATGTTTTCCAGCCGATAGATCTGCAAGTATGCATTGGAATATTTTCTGTGGCAACTCAAGTCAGAGGGCTTTGTAGGATTGCTGGGTTTGAAGCAGAACATCAATTTATGCATAGTATATTAACCTGTGTGATTCAATGATTCTCCTCCAGTACTAAGAAGCATTTTCCTCTTGAGGTGATTTATTTTTGTTTTAGTCTCAGAATAATTTGTACTCCTCTCCTCAAACACCTAACAGGTATGAACTATAGTGGGAGCTGCTCGATGTTATGATGTTTAAATATATTATAGTCACAGGTTAGTACGACAAAATTTTCAGTCAGCCTTCCAAGCAAATTATGCCCATTTCCTATCTGCTTTTTAGAGCTTCTTAGAATTCACGTTGGTTATCATTTATCTT
>NW_012150851.1:1203-2429 GCF_000956105.1 Propithecus coquereli
AAAAGAGAAGTAAAATGGCACAGAACTGCAAAAGATAGGGGGAAGGTGCTGGCCATCTTTCAATTCTTACAAAAGGCTTGAGCTCCCTAAACAGTACAGATGATTTAACAATTAATCAAAAACTGTATCGAGTCAAGTTAAGACATCATTTCATTGACTGGAAAACCTGTACATGTTTCCTAGAACTTGGTGCACTTTGCCAGATCTACCTGGCATCACACTTCTGTGAAAGCCATAATTCTGAGATTACTTTGTCTGCCTTCCCACCCACATGGTCTTCAGACACTGAATCCTGTCCATTAAACTGAAATATAATACATTTGACTTCTTTTCATTCTGAGAAACACTTGTTTCTCTACCATCAACTTTTGCCTGAGCTACAAAAGTAGCTTTTTAACTCTTCTAGTATCCTCTCCAAAAATACGCGTATATAATATTAATGTGAATTTACCTGCAGATTTGATATCTCCCAGCTAACTTGAGTTGGTTCCCATTGTAAGGCTTAATGTGCCAAAAATTTCTTCATTGTCTCATCTCTTCTTCAGCCGTATCTATTGTCCCTCCTTTCCCTTTCTTTATTCTTCATCCTTATTGGTCTGTTCTCAGTCCTTTGAATGCATATTTTCCCATCTTCAATCTTTGTGCATCCTGTTCTTTCTATTTGGTAAATTTCTTTACTTAGATCCTTCAAGTTGCAGCTTCAACATTATTTCCTCAGGAAAACTCTTCTTGATTTTTTATACTAGTTAAGATTCTCTTATAATATGGCCCAATAATATCCTGTATCTCTTTAAATTTTTTTTTTAGTTTTCATTATGTGTGCAATTATTTTACCCCAATATCTGTCTTTCCTGATAGTATGTAAGCTCCATGGGGGAAAAAGTTATTTCTGTCTTGTTCACTCCTATTATAATGTCAGTCACAATATAAATTCTCAGTAAGTAATGTTTAAATAAAGGATTGAAAGATACATCTCTTACTAATTTTAAAGGTGGGTTATTTATTGAGAAAGCTAAGCTTACTACTTCTACATAAGTGGGTTACTGCATTCACTAAGTGATATCCATATTCTAATTTGTTTGTTAAAAATGAAATTTATTTTAATCAGATTAAAATAAAGTTGGTGTTACTTTGTAAAGAAAATGTGTTTTGTTGGAATGATTGATTTATTTTTATATATTCCTAGTTGGTGACCAGTTTTTATTACTTGTCTACTTTACTGAAAT
>NW_012150851.1:9904-12720 GCF_000956105.1 Propithecus coquereli
AATATATATAGCATTATACAAATACAAGATTGTTTTGTTTTCATTGTGCTGTCAAAATAGTGTCAATTTGGCTTCTTTTGTTGCCTCATCTCCCTCATTATGACAGGAAATTCCTTTTCCCATTATCTCTTAGAACATGATGTGGCTGCTTTTTAATTGACTGTGAATGTTTCTCAAGGAATACTAGGAGCTTTTAAAGCATGGCTCATTGGATTTTATAAAGAATTCTTGTTTTGTTACATGTTTGCTCAAGCTAGTGCTGTTTGCTAGCATTACCCCAAAGTTTCTTTGGCATTTACTTCCTGTACAGAAGTTGTCTGCCTATTCTAGATTATTGAAATAGCCCAGGTGAGCTTCGTCAGCAGGAAGATGCATTGAACATTTTTTTTCCCAAGGCTAAACTATGTACTATATATAATTCATTCAAGTTAATTAAAAACAAAAACAAATCACTATAACATGTCTGGAGAAGTGGATCATATTTAATCAACTACACTATCATTTTTTTTAATTTCACTTCATTTTAAAACTCTATTCTCTGGGAAGAGATAAGTGTTTCCAATCTTAATGAAAATTTGACTTAATGGAAGTTTGCCTTCGTGGAAACAATTGTTTAAAATGAGAATTCAAAGGATCCTTGTGTAATATCTAGTCTCATCTCTTCATTGACAAAGAGTAGATTTATACTTTTAAGGAAGAGCTTATATTTCCTTCATTTTTATTTTTATTTAAAAAATTAAATTGGGGAATAGAAGTTTTTACTTAGGAATAGAGGATGGTTTCTAAGATTTAGTAAAGACATACATTCTTTCCCTGGAAGGCACTTTACCAGAATGTTTACAATTCTTAGCTCTGGTTGGTTAGATTATGGTTTGATTTTATTCTTTATATTTTCTTCTGTCTCTGGATAGTCTACAATGAGCACATTACTTTTGCAATGATGAAATGTCATTTTAAAAAAGGTATATCCCTTCATATAAAGTACATTTTGGCTTTAACAAGTAATGTTTCATGATTTTAGATGAGACTTTTTAAATTGTAGTAAGTACACTTAATATGAGATCTACCATTTTAACAAACTTAAGTGTACGATACATTATTGTTGACTGTAGGTACAATGTTGTACAGCAAATCTCCAGAGCTCACTTACCTTGCCTTACTGAAACTGTATGCCTGTTGATTATTGACTTCCTATTTATCCCTCTCACCAGACCCTGGCAACCATAATTCCACTCCTTAATTCTGAGTATTATTTGATACCTCACGTAAATGGAATTATGAAATATTAGGTTGGTGCAAAAGTAATTGCAGTTTTGTACTGTGCATTTTAAATCATTGTAATCTTTATTAAACAAAATAGGAACCATTACAATCAACACATTTTTGCCAATGAGAAATAAGTTTGTTTATTCCTGTAACATAAAAATCCGTGCTTCAGGATTCGAGGAACTCTCGGAAACCATTTTCTGCATCCTGCTGGTTGTGGAAGCGTTTTACCTGCAAAAAGTTGTTGAGATGCTTGAAGAAATGGTAGTGGATTGGTGAGAGGTCAGGTGAATATGGTGGATGAGGCAAAACTTTGTAGCCCAATTCATTCAACTTTCGAAGGTTTGGTTGTGCGACATGTCGTCAGGCATTGTCATGGAGAAGAATTGGGCTCTTTCTGTTGACCAATACTGGCTGCAGGCATTGAAGTTTTCGGTGCATCTCACCAATTTGCTGAGCAGACTTCTCAGATGTAATGGTTTCACTGGGATTCAGAAAGTTGTCGTGGATGAGACCAGCAGCAGACCACGAAACAGTGACCATGACCTTTTTTTGGTGCAAGTTTGGCTTTGTGAATTGTTTTGGAGCTTCTTCTTGGTCCAACCACTGAGCTGGTTGTGGCCGGTTGTCACATGTCACATCCAATCAAGAAATAGTTTGTTGTTGCGTATGAGAAGACAACACTTCAAAACAACGATTTTTTTGATTTTTGGTCAGCTCGTGAGGCACCCACTTATCGAGCTTTTCCACCTTTCCAGTTTGCTTCAAATGCAGAACGACTGTAGAATGGTTGACACTGGGGTCTTCGGCAACTGCTCCTGTAGTTGTAAGAGGATCAGTTTCGATGATTCCTCTCAATTGCTCGTTGTCAACTTCCGATGGCTGGCCGGACCACTGAGGTCCTCATCTTCAAGGCTCTCATCTCCTTTGCAAAACTTCTTGAACCACCACTACATTGTATGTTCATTAGCAGTACCGGGGACAAATGCATTGTTGATGTTGTGAGTTTTCTCCGCTGCTTAACACTCATTTTGAAGTTGAATAAGAAAATCGCTCAAATTTGCTTTTTGTCTAACATCATATCCATAGCCTAAAAGAAATATAAAATAAACAGCAAGTAATAAGTCATTACCAAAAAAAATAAAGTGAGAAATGTGCATTAAAGTGATATATAACATGATCACATTTATTTAAGAATGTATTCCAGTATCAAAGGGCAAATTTCAACAGTGCTAAAACCGCAATCGCTTTTGCACCAACCTTAATATTTGTCTTTCTGTGACTGTCTTATTTCACTTAGTATAATGTCCTCAAGGTTCATTCATGTTATCACATATTGCAGAATTTCTTTCTTTTTAAAAGTACATACCACATTTTCTTTATCCACTCATCTGTCAGTGGACATTTAGGTCCACATCTTGGCAAGCACAAATAGTAAATAGTGCTGCAATGTAAACAGGAGTGCTGATATTTCTTTGAGATCCTGATTTCAATTATTTTGGATAAATATCCAGAAGTAGGATTGCTGAATCATACAGTAATTTTATTTT
>NW_012150851.1:23825-24200 GCF_000956105.1 Propithecus coquereli
TGTTATTTGAATTGATGAAAAAGAGAACTACTAACTAGTAACAAATGGAATATACCTATTCAAAAATTGCAACTATTTTATTCTTTTGAAATTTATACATGGGTACATTTTATGATTAAAAAACATATCAAAATTACTAATATGAGTTGAATGGAATTCATTATAATGGTTTTAATTTGCTTTTTATTTTAATATGAAAAGCTCCCAACGGGTGCAAAGGTGCACAGAGTAGTGTCATGAACCCTCATGTATCCATTATCCACTTTCAGCAATTTCTATGCGTGATCATCTGTTCATGCATATGCTCACTCCTTATGGAGATTTCAACATCACATTATTTAAACATACAGAAGACACAGCTTTTGAGAATCTTTC
>NW_012150852.1:0-315 GCF_000956105.1 Propithecus coquereli
TTGCAACAGGAAGGAGCCCGTCAGCTCAGCTCTGCCCCTGGCCTGGGGGGACACAGACCCTCGTCCTCCCAACCTAGAGCCAGCTGACGCATCCCGGATGCTAGACCCTGCCGTGTCCTCACATATCCCTGTGCCAATCTAACCCCGGACTTGCTGCCACAGGGACACCTGGGCCCATGTTGCTTTCAGCACCCCCTCCTCTTCCTGGGCTGTCTTTGTACCCCTGATCGTGCCATTCTCAGGCCGTGTTCTGAGGAAGCACCCCGGCTCAGCAGGGGCCCTTGCAGATTTTGGGCGAGGTCGCCCTCGGCACCC
>NW_012150852.1:365-1674 GCF_000956105.1 Propithecus coquereli
TTTGATCCCCGAGGAGTGACCTGCCCGGACCACCTGGCTGGACACAACCAAGACACGCCTTGGGCTTGGAAGCCAGTGCTGTTCCCACCGCCCCCCACCTCCTGTCCTCACATATCCCTGTGCCAATCTAACCCCGGACTTGCTGCCACGAGGACACCTGGGCCCATGTTACTTTCAGCACCCCCTCCTCTTCCTGGGCTGTCTTTGTTCCCCTGATCGTGCCATTCTCAGGCCGTGTTCTGAGGAAGCACCCCGGCTCAGCAGGGGCCCTTGCAGATTTTGGGCGAGGTCGCCCTCGGCACCCCCCGCCACGTGTGACCGACCACATGTGACCTGGACCGGCCTCAGGCCGGCAGCCGGGCCGCAGAGCCGCGTCCGTGCCGCTGGGTGGCGCCAGGCGGGCCTGGATCCCTGCTCCCACAGCGCCCTCTCGTGGCGGCCAGCAGGAAGGCGCTGCGCGGGCAGAGGCGGCTGGGGGCCTTGACGGAGAACCTGGCCCTCGGCAGCTTTCGGGAGTGCCCGCTGTTCGCATCGCTGAGCAGTGCGTTTCTCCAATCAGGTTTCAGAGCCACTTCACTGTGCTGGCCTTCGTGGATCCCTGCTGCATGGCCTTGGCCCACTTTGATCCCCGAGGAGTGACCTGCCCGGACCACCTGGCTGGACACAACCAAGACACGCCTTGGGCTTGGAAGCCAGTGCTGTTCCCACCGCCCCCACCTCCTGCTGTGTCTCTAATTAGTTCCCGTGTTGAATGTAAAATGTAACATGCCTCTGGTTAAAAAAATTTTTTTTTCAGAATTAGATCACAGACGTAAACTTAAAAACTTACAGAATAAAACAATAATAACTTCATCACCTTAGAGGAGGAAAAGATGTCCTAGGACACAGAAAGCAGTAACTACAATAGAAAAACATTGATAAATTGGACCTCATGGAAATGTTAAACTTCATTACTAAGAAAATCAGTAGACTAGGAGAAAATATTCCCACAGCATATCAAACAAGGGACTCAATCCTAGAATTCCTATAACAATAATAAAAAGCCTAGTTTTTAAAAAAAAACTGGCTGAAAGATTTGAGCAGACACTTCCTAAAGCAATATATGCAAGTGCCTATGTGCGCCTGAAAATGCACGCGCGTTTAAAAACTTCAAAGGGGCCTCTCTCGTGTATTGCTGGTGAGAAAGTAAAATGATGTAAACTCTTTCAAAAATGGTTTGGCTGTTTCTTATAAATTTAAACAAATACCCATTGCTGTATGCTCCAGCAATTTCATGCTAGATTTTTATCCAAAAGAGATGAAAATTTGT
>NW_012150852.1:3286-3638 GCF_000956105.1 Propithecus coquereli
AGTAACACACACACTTGATAAAAATCAAATAGTAAATGGTGAAAATAAATCTCTATACCACTCCAGACCCCCAGCCAAAGTCCTCTCCAAACACTCCCACAGTTAGTACGTTTCCTGTGTATACTTCCAGAAATTCTCTAGGAACATGCAAAATCCTATGTACTTTCTCCACTTTAGCTTTTGTCTTACAGTGGTCTTGTCTTTATTTTATTTTACATGTATTTAATATAGTTTAAGAAAAAATCAGTACTTGTTAACAGCAGCATAAGATTTTGTTGTGAATATACCATAATTTTTTTAGCCAGTCTATGCTCTTTTAGGCTGTTTTTGGTCATTTGGGCTGTTTTTTGGT
>NW_012150852.1:3688-4205 GCF_000956105.1 Propithecus coquereli
CAAAAGCTGGAAAACAATCAAAATGCCCCTCAATAGGAGAATGGTTAAACAAACTGATACATCCATGCCAATACTGCCCAATAAAAAGAAACAAATTATTGACGCACATAATGAAATGTATGGATCTCAAGAGGATTAGGCTAAGTGGAAAAAAAAAATCAGTCTCAAAAGATCACACATCTTATATGATTCCATTTATATAACATTCTTCAAGGAACAAAATTATGAAAATGGAATCCACATTAGCGGTTGCCAGGCATGGGGGCAGGGGGACCTGTGACTACAAAGAAACAGCGGAAGGGGGATCTTGTGATGATGGTCCAGTTCCACATCCTGGTGGTGACAGGAATCTACACACTTGATACAAGGCACAGAAGGATACACATTGTACCCATGTCAGTGTCCTGGTTTGGACACGGTATTATAGAATGTGAAAGGTAAACAACCGAGGAAACTGGGTGAAGGATATTAGTACTTCACAATTTCTGGGAATCTATAAACATTTGAAAACTTAAAA
>NW_012150853.1:0-64996 GCF_000956105.1 Propithecus coquereli
GGCGTGCTGACCGCCCCGCCACCGCCGCTGGTGACCCCAGACGCCGCCTCCTCCGCGCCGCCCGCGCGCCGAGCCGCCCCCGGGCCCCGGCCGCGCTGCTCCGGGGAAGCGGCGGCGGACCGGGGCCGGGGCCCCGGCATGGATGGCCGCGATTTCGCGCCGCCGCCGCATCTGCTGTCGGAGCGCGGGAGCCTGGGCCACCGCAGCGCCGCCGCCGCCGCGCGACTCGCTCCGGCCGGGCCCGCTGCGCAGCCGCCCGCGCACTTCCAGCCGGGAAAGTACTTCCCGTCGCCGCTGCCCATGGCTTCGCACGCAGGTCAGTGCCCGGCTGGGGCGGGCGCTGGGGGACGTTCGAGAGTCGAGGGGGGCGCCCGCTCTCTGCTCCGGGAGCCGCGCGCGGAGAACCTTTGCTTTCATTTCCCTCCGCGGCGCCGGTGGCGGCCTCGGCCGGGGCGGGCCGCGCGTCCTGCCTGCTCCACAGCCGGATCCCGCGGTTTACAGCCGCCTTTCCCGGTCCCCCCCAGGGGGTCTCGGAGGGGCTGCTCCTGAGCCGGCCGAAATTAAAGCCTTTCCTCTCCTTGCCACCCTCCCCCACCCTTTTCTGCAGAAGATCTAAATTCCGTGGAAACCTCTTTCTGCATTCTGCATTCAGCTCCTTAAGGCGTTCGGGACAACGAGGCGCTTTCTGGGGGAAACAAAACGGCTGTGGCAGCGGGGGAGGGGGCCGGGGCACCGGGGCCTGGCGGATTAGGGCGGTGTGCGCCGGGCGAGCGTTAATAGGGACTGCTGGTGTAAGACGAGCAAATCCTGTTTCTATATAAAGCCTTGAAGTGTCAGGGCGAGAATGGGTTTGCAGGGGATGCATTTGCTTTAACAAGTGCCTCTGGTATCTTGCTAAGGCCAGACAAAGCGTGGCCAGAGTGCGCGGGCCTCGCAGCCGGCCGGGAGCGCAGCTTCTGGGCACCGTCGGTCAGGGCTGGCGCCCGGCGCGCTCGCGATTTCGGTGCAGGCGAGTGCGCCGCGGGTTTGCCCCGGAGGACGGCGCGGCGCCCGAGGCTGGCCTCGGCTGGGAGGCCGGGTTGCCGTCCTCTTGGGAAAGACCCCCAGAGGGTCTTTCCTGGCAGAGGGGACCCAGGCCTCAGAGCAGTCCTACACGGTGGCTTTGATACTAACGTTGAGGGAGGTCAGGGAAGGGGCAGCCACCGAGCCGGCCCGCACCGGAGGTCACTGGGCGGTGCGGGCAGAGTTTGCGGGCAGAGCGTGGGGCAGAGTGAAGGGCCCGCTGGGTCACTCCCGCACGTTGGCTTGCTTTTGTTTACAGTTTGTTCTAAACATCAGAAATGTTTGCCGGTTTTAAAAAAAAAATTGGCAGTAACAGTTATTATTGCTAGCTTGATGAACTGTGAATACTAATAAAATTTTATCTGCTTTAATGGGATTACAATTAGTGTGTGGATTAAAACGGATGTCACAGACGGCTAGAAGGGAAAATGTCGGAGGAAGGGAGGGCAGTCAAAAAGAAAAACGTAAATTTCCTTGAAAAAAAAAAAAAACAAACTCAAAATTGCTAATTACAAACGGGCCCTCGGCTTTTGCAGCGGGAGGAGATTCAAACCCGCTGAGCCCAGAGTGGAGGGGCTGGCTCTGCTGGCCGCCCAGTCTGCCCCAGTCGCTGCCACCGCTGCAGCCTCGGCCGCTGGCCTTTGCTCCTCCTGTGCTTCCTCCTTCCTCCTTTCTTTTATCTTCTCTACCTTTATAACTGGAAAGAGAAAGAGAAAAAGTGCGTGTCTGTACAATTGGTGATTTAAAAATATCTCTCCCTGCTGTCTCCGTGGTTATTAAGTATCTCTTCTGCCCCTGCATGGGAATGTGGAGCCGCTGCCCACCCAGCTCAGGCGCACCTGGGGAGCCGAGGCTGCAGAGGCAGTTCCCCAGCTTTCCCACCACGCTTTCTTGGGCTGCAGGTGGGTGGCTCTTGCCAGGGTTGGGGAGGCTGAGCCTGCAGCTTGGGGGATGGGGAGGAGCATGTGCACCCCCCAACATACTGGACCCTCTAGCCCGGCCAGCAGTAGTACCACAGAGATGGCCCCTGAGACTGAGGCTTTAACAGTTGTGCACAGGCAGGCTGTGGCCATCCCCCGGGAGGCCAGGCCAGAGTCCCCGTCAGTTCGGGTTACTGCTGCCTCTGTGTCCCCAGGCACCCACCCACAGCCCAGCCAGGTCTTGGTCAGCTGCCATCTGCCCTTTCTGCCCTGATTTCCAGATCTCAGTACCACCCAGTCAGGTAGGAACGTGGCCATGGTCGGGGTGGCACAAACCTTTGTCTGACTCTTTCTAAGTTTGACCACATGGTTCTTGGCGTGTAGGCCACAGAAGGTGTGAGCACTTGCGCTGGTCTCGTCTGTGTCCTGCCGTGGCTGTTGCTTGACCCCAGACCCTACTGGCCTCCCCAACGCAGGGTGCTCTAGAGGGCGCTGGAGACCCTTCAGGGCTCCCTTGTTTGGGGGCTGGAGGGCCACGTGTCCCCTGCTCCTAGAGGCCCAGTTTCCACCCTCCTGCGGACCAGAGACCTATTGTACTCAAGATGTTCAGCCCGTTTGTGATGGGAAGCTTGGCTGCGCGGGCGTCCAGCTAGAAGCATCTGTAGCTGAAAGAAAGCCTTTTCAAATTGCTGAGATCCAGAATATTGTATTGGTTTTTAAAATTCAGCTACGCATATTTTTTTAAAGAAGGAATTACACCCCAGATCACTTTGCTTTGCTCTGTGTCTATGTGTGATCTAGTTTAGAAAGAAAGAAGTGTAAATAAATAATTTTTGTGTGTCTTTATGTGGATTTGCCAATGGCCAGTTTGGTGGACTTTCTTCCCATTTTACTGCCGGATGGCCTCGGTCCACAGGCCACAGCTGCAGCGACCCAGCCTGCCACCTCCCCCCACCAATTGCTCTGCTGAAAAGAAAATAGCTCAGGACAAAATTTCTGTTTGTCGAGCTCTAACACGGGAGTAGGACCAGCCATGGGGATGGAGTCCTTGGGCTCTGAGGAGCTACCTCCTCCCAGTGGGCCGCGCTCCCTGTAGCTGACTGGCCTGGCACAGCCCCAGGCTGGGCTGAGGGTGTCCTCCCTGGGCCTGTGCTGCCCTCCTGCGTCCCCACCCCCACTTCCAAAACGTCAGCCTGAGGGACCCTAACGGGTGGGGACATTGGGCTCCAGGGCTTCTTCCATTGTTTTTCTAAAAATGAAAGTGCTGGTAGCATTATAATCGGGCTGTAGGATTTTTATGGTAAATTGCTGCTCCAATAACCTTGTCACCAAAAGGTGCAATTAAAATGTTTGGAATCATTATTTTTAGTGCAGTGTTAGATTTTGTTTCTAATACAGATGGTCTGGAGGCAAAGCTGTGAAATCTAGGGGGGAAAAAAAGGAAAATCAACAAGAACTAACCCAAGATTTTCATCATCGCTACTGCCTGGAGCGATTGGGGATCTCTCCTCTCTGCGGAGCGGAGCGTGGTTAATCCGGAGGCAGCCCTGGCCCAGAGAATCCCCACATGGAAGTGCCGCTCCGGCTCCTCCTGCTTCCGCTGGGCCGGCACCCGTCCCCCCACCAGGGGCCCCATCTCTACCGAGGTGCCGGTTCTCCTCTTAGTTTCAGTAATCTGCTCAGATTCCCCTCTCCGCCCCTTCTCTTATCTTCTTTGAGTGTGAATTGCCCCGGCCTGGGAAGCCAGGTGCCCTGTGCCTGGGGTTGTTGCTGAAGGCAAGGCCCCTTCTGGTGGAGAACTCAGATTTCTTTCCTGCTAAAAGTCTTCCTATTGACAATCTCAAAAAAAATAAATGAAAAAAGAAAACAAAACAAAAAAAAGGGGAGGGGAGAAAAAGAAGGAAAACACCAAAAAACAAACAAAAAAGAGCCCAACTCTGGAGAGAAAAAAGATAATTTCCTAGTGTGAAAAGACCCCATCAAAGGCTTCCCCTCCCTCATCATGTGATATTTTTTTGTAAAGAAAAAAATACATTTTCGTAAATACCTCATTAACTCCCTGACACGATGGAGTGTTTCTGCAACAGTTACCAACATTAAGTAGGTGTGAAAAGAGTTACTTTCTGAAGACTACCCATCCTGCTCCGCAGTGACAGAGCTAGACATCAAAGCTGCCGCAGGGAATCTGGCGGCCGTGTAGACCGGGCCTGGGCGGCTGTGCCCGCCACGCCTGCCCCACCGAAGCCGTTTTTGGAATGTGGGTTTCTTCTCAGCGGGGCTGGTGCTGCCACCACGTCTGCTCATTCCTGTAGGGAGATGATGCCTTTTCTATAGGAACATCCAGGTCACGTGAGTAATAAGGCAAATTAGTGCGCCAGGCAGAGAGTGGCGTTGTGCAAATAGCACGTCTCCCCTGGAAAACGTGCGCACCCCCAAACGCTTCCCGGTTATTCTTAGAAATCTCCCTCGTCTCCCCGTGAGACAGGGTTCAACAGCCGCCGCACAGACAGGACAAAACGCATAGGAGGCTGTTAGAATAACATGGAGAAGGCTAAAAATACCCCTCAGAAACACACATAAAAAAGCCAAATCCAACAACAGAACGAGCTAAAAATATTCCAGGCTTTGGCAAGGAGCACAGAGTTAAATAAATTATACAAGAGCCATTCATGGGAGCAAGTTGACTTTCTCTCTTACGGGAACTTGGTTCAAGCTAATAAAAATAATAATTTACTAGCCACTGAGCTTTGCATGAGTTTAAATTTAATTGGTGGGGCTTCTGGCGTTTGTCACTTCTTGGCGATTAGTGGGCGGCTTGCCCTGGCGTGGGTGAGGTGGGGAGGGGTGCTCAGGCCGGGTCCCTGGCAGCAAGGACATTATCCCCTGAGGAGCAGGGCACGGGGGCAAGGGCAGGACGCCCAGGAGTCTGGAGAAGGAGGGAGGCGGCTGGTGGTTTGTCCAGGAAGGCAGAAAAGGAACCAGCAAGGCACGGCTATTTTAATTTGATAAATGATCGTACACCTTTAAGAGTGTGTTTTAACAATCAAGATACACTCCAGCAAGTTGATAGGATGTTCACTGTCAACTTACATATGTCATCAGAGCAGGCTGTGAGCATAAATAATGTGCGCGCACTCAGGATGCTCTGCGGTCTCTGAGAGCCCAGGGCGTGGCCGGCAGCACCCCTCTCCCCGGTGGGCACCTCTCCCTCCGTGTCCGGGGCAGGGGCCAGAGGAGAACAAGAGTGGGGTCACTGAATGTTTCTTTCAACCTGGGTGCTTGGATTGGTTCCCTGTCTCTGGGGCGTTCCCAGGTCTCCCCGCCCGCCCGAATGACAGCACCGGGACCACTTGATCCGAAGAACCACTGTGGATGTGACCTGAGGCCAGGCAGGCACCAGTGGCTTTTCAGCAGCAGATATTTAAATGTAGCCGCTGCCCAGGAATTTCAAACTTTCACCTTGGGATTTAGGTCAGGGTAACCCCCTTTGTTCTCTTTTGTTTCTTGGCTGTCCCTTAAGTAAATCCCCCCAGAAATGCTGGCAGGGCTGTACTCCCACGGGACCAGACTACACTTCCCAGAACACCCTCCTCCAGCTCCTGGAGGAACCTGGGAGCAGGGAGTCCGCTGGTGCCAGTGGGAACTGGCGCTGTCAGGGCAGGAGGAGGCCTTGGTCCTTACCCCTTGTTCCCCCTTCCTCCTGGAAGAGACCTCTGGGCCCCCCTACCATAAATATCTGAATATAGGTCCCTGCGCCCACTGGACCCTGCGCGGCAGCTGACTGTCGTGGCCAGAGTCCCGCAGGAGATTCTTGACAGACCTCCTGAGCTCAGCCCACGGCACGTGCCCTCCTTTGCAGTGGCCTTTTCCAAGCGGGCTGGTCGCCCCAACGAGGGCTGGCATAGAAGGATGTGGGGATTCCACCTAGCGGACGGCAGGGCCAGTCCCTGCCTAGGGAGTCCCCCGAGAAAACACCTCACAGCTTTTGGGGTGACGCCCCACCCTGCCCTCCTAACGTCCTCACACAGCAGCAGCTCCCTTGCCCCGTGGACCAGCGTGTGCCCTGAATGAAGGGTTTCCGAAAAGAAGCCACTCCCCAGGACACAGGTGCTGCCTTAGGCCCCCTTGGAGGAAGGCAGGCTGGGCCTCACCAGTCCAGAGAGGTTCTGAGACCCTCAGCTCTAAGCAGCCTCGTGGAGGGGAGGTGGCCTCCGCAGGGCCCCCCTTGGAGAGGCCACCCAGGAGGTCCTCTTTTGTGCGTGTGCATCTCTTTACAGACCCGCCATGCATAGGCTGCAGGGTGCAAGCATGTTTGCCATCTGCCTGGCAAATTGGTGACTCGCTCTGCGGGGCTCCCACCTTCGCAGCCAGCCAAGGAGACTCCCCTGGGGTTCCCTGGCCCCCATTAACCTCCAGGACCTCATTTCCCCTCACCAAAGACGACGCGGTATAGCAAGGAAAAAACAAAGTCACCGCCAGCATGAAACGTCTAGAATATAACACCGCAGCCCGGGCCGTGCCTGGGAAGGATGGGGCCTTGGAAGGGTGGGGGCTGCGCTCCACTCTGGCTCTGACACTGCCCGCTGACGTTTTTTATGGCATAACAAGTGTATAGACCACGCAGGCCTGTTTGTCAGTGGGCTGCCCCTGCTTGTTGTAGTATATTACATTACGGCCTCCCGTGGCCCTGTGAGCGGGATGCGGGGACGATGGGCCTGGGCTCTGGAGGTGGCAGTGGGTGCAGTTGGGGGGCGCACCCAGGCCCTGGGGGTGAGGTGGGCGCTGGGTCTGAGCGGGCCTCGGGCCGACGGGGACGTGTCCAGTGCCCAGGCCGGGAGCCAGCCGGCTGGCATCCATGGCCTGTTGCAGCTGTCCACACGATTATGTTCCAGATTGGATCAGCCAGGAAGTGGCGTTTTGTTGTTTTTTTTTCATTCTGATCTGGGGTTGGGGAGGAGGGGGAACAACAGGTGGGTTGGGTTCCTACCCCCGTCCCCTCCCCTCGGCACCCCCAACGTAAAGTCCGGCGTCTCTAGATACGAAGACTTGAGGCTGGCTGGCTGTGTCGCTGCTGCTTGTGTATCCGTGGAAGACCCACTGTGCGCCTGGAACCGGAAAGGAAGACAAAGCAGCCCCTTCCCCAACCTTGGTGCAGGGGATTGGTTTTCCAGTGGAAATTTCCAGAAATGGACGGAGGGCGGCAGAGCATGAGTGTCTTTCTGATAGAGTCCTCCGAGCAACAGGCTGGTCTCCCTGAGGCAGGGGGCGACATTGGGGGCTCCCTGCCGAAAAGGGGAACCTTTAGCCACATTGAATGAGAAATAAACCGGCCTGCTGTCATCCTCACGGGGAACCAGGTCTCGGTGGGGTTCCCTTACTTGCCTGGCCTTCCTGTGGCTTCTGTAGGTGGCCCCAGCAGCGGGTGCCACAGCCCCTCATCCCAGAGCCGGCATAGGCAGGGGCCCTCCAGGCTGTGTGCTGGGCGTGGAGCTGCATGGGGTGGGGGGAGCAGACTCGGGGGACGGGGCGGGGTGCGGAGACGAGCGGGTCGGGATGGCCAGACAAGGAACCCAAGGTGGGGCAGGGGCACCTCTCAGCCCCAGACGGGCACTGTCCCTGCGGGGTTTGCTGACCCTGTGCACGGCCCCGCTGTTCCCCTGTGAGGAGACGCCCACGTGCAGACCTCGATATGGACGTCCCAGCGGGCCCGGGCGCGACAGCACCACGGTCTAGCCGGCTGTACCTGGCTGAGCCCACACGTGCCCCGCATACGCAGACGCGGCTGTGCACACCTGCCCACGTGTGCTCACCCCCGGGCAGGCCTTCAGGTGCACACTTGCACTCTCACAACTGGCCCTAAAGGAGTTGTGTTCCAGCGGCCCCCAAGAGAGCCAGGCTGCCAGTGGCAGGGACTGCATCTGTTCCCTCTTCACTCCTTGCCACCTGCTCTGTCCTTTGGCTCCTGGCTGTGTGCCGAGAGAACAGAGCCGCAGGTCCCCAGTGGCCCTCTGCAGCGCAGCCTAGCACTGTGAGCCCCCCCGCCCCCCGCCTCCGCTGCTATATCACTTGGAACCCGTCCTCATCCCTGGGCTGCAGCGAACTTGGCCTTGCCCTTTCTGAGTTCCCCCTGCCCGCCCCTGCCCTGCACTCCTTCCCTGGCAGCCTCCTTCGCCCCGGTCCCCGCACCTCGGGTCAGCTCCGGTGCCGTGGCTGTCCCAGCCGGCCACCACCTCCCACACCTGCTCTCCGCCCCTTCCGTTCTGCTGCCCCCGAAGGTTCCACACATCTGCACGTCCTCTCTCAGCTGCCCCCAGAAGCCTGTGCTCGCCACGCCCTGCCACTCCTGGAGCCGCCCAGCCAGGCCCTCACCTGCGCAGCTTCTAAAGCCACCAGTGCCTGGACCCCACTGGCTCCAGGGGTCCCAGCGTCTCATCCCCTCAGAGCCCCCAGGCAATTCTGCCGTCCAGCCCAGGTGGAACGTGGCAGCTGTGCCCAGGCCCCGGCCTGGCCCGGCCCTGGACATGCCCCCATGTCTGCGTCCCCCTCCCTCCACGTGTCGCCCCATGGGAGCATTTCTGGGCAGTGGGATCTCCTGGGCCTGCAGCCCATCTCCCCTCCCGCTCTGTGACCTGCGGGGCCCAGACCGCTGCTCAGGTCTGTCCCACAAGGCCTTATAGCAGCCCCCGGCTGGCCACCCTGGCCAGCGTGCTTGGGGCTGGTGCTCTTCCCCGCGTGAGCCCCTGTCCCATGGGGCTGCAGGGTCCTGGGTCCGGGATGTGTCCTGTCCCTTCGTCCTGCCAAGGGCTGGGCTGAGCCGTTGGTGGGCTCTCTCCCGCCAGGGTAGCCAGGGCTCTGTGGGTGTACTCGCACACGTGTGGGTGCGAAGAGGGCTCTGTGTGTGTGTTTCCCCTACAGTTGCACCCCACGCTGGAAAAGAAAGAAGCTAAACAGTCGACTCTGGGAAACTAAGTTAGGAAGAAAAGGGAAGAGACACTGCCGGGGTCTGAACTGACCCTGTCTCTGGTCTCTCCGTTACAAACCCGTATGGAGCCATGACGTGGGGACACTCACACTGGCGGCACCCTCTGTGTGTCCCCACCTGCCTGGGAAACAGGTCAGCATCTCCTCGCTTTCCAGAAACATCTTCAGTTGTCAGTAGAAGCTTCTGAGCTGTGTGCACTACACTCTGAAAGGTGTCAGAGCTAAACAGATTGGCAGATGGAGCTGTCCCCTCCTTATTAGTGCTGCACGTGGTTGCTGCAGATGAGTGGGGGATGGGTGCAGCACAGCCCGGGGTGGTCTGGAGCTGCGTGGCCATGTGGCCATGTGGGGTGTGCACGTGAGTGGAGGGGCCGGTGTGGGGAGGACCTGGCCCCTGCCCCCGACAGCTGTGAAGGAGGGGCCTGGAGGGCGGGGGCAGGGACTGGGCTGGGGGTGGGGGGCAGTTCCTATGGCTCCCTGACCATCCGCATGGGGTTCTGCCTGGGGTGGGGCAGCTGTGATAGGGAGCAGAAGCCAGCAGCTCATTCAGGCAAAGAGCACCGTCGGGTGGGGGACCCTGGGGAGAGCTACTGCTGGCTGCGTGAGTGTGCAGAGCCCTGATGGGGGCGGGGGTGCATTGCCCCCCAGCGTCTCTGTCCAGGCTGTGTCTTCGAGCACCTCCTGGGCAGGCAGGTTGTGCCAGCAAGGGGGGCCGTGGCACCAGAGATTTATGTCACCAGGTCGCAGCGCCACCTCACGTCCTTCATGCTGTGTGGTTTTGTTTCCAGACCTCCAGGCCTGGAGAGTCTCTCCTGATCTCGGGCTCCTGCGGGCTGTGGCTCGCTGGCCTCAGGACGGCTGGCCTGGGGGAATCCGTGGCAGGGCCTTGCTAGTTAGCTGCCCGGCCAAAGCTGCCTGGGCCTGCGGCAGGATGCGGGGGCCCCTGCTTTGCCCCGTCGAGCACTGGGACCAGGCAAGCAGCATCCCCTCTAGAATGGGCCAGTGGCCGCGCCCTGCTAGAGGGTTTTGTGGGCCTGGGGACGCAGTCCTAGCATGGAGCCTCCCCTGCAAGAGCTGGCGGGCACACGGGCGGCCTGTGCACACCCCTGCCCCAGCACGCTGGCGTGGAGAGGAGGCAGTTGCCCCCCCGGGCCCCTCCGGGGGGGGCTTCTGCCCTGGGGCAGGCAGGGGGAACCAGCCAGACTTCCCAAGGACCCTACCTTATGCTTCAGACTCCCAGCCCCTCTCCTCAGTGTTCAACCAGGGGTTCTGCAACCTTGAGATCAGAACAGGAAACCTGGGCATCTGGCTCCCATACCCGGCACTGGGAGTCTGGCCGGCACTAGGAGTCTGGCCGGCCCTGTGACCCTGCTGCATCTGTGCGGGAGCCAGCGTGGACCTGGGTGTGAAGGCGGAGGCTTCCCCTCGAGCATGTGGTGGAGGCTTGATGTGCCCGGCACGGGGGCGATGCGCCCTGTTCTGAGTCTCTTTGTTGGGCCGGGGATGGCCGATGGGACCTGGAGCACTGGGCAGTGCAGCGTGGAGGCTCTGGACCCATGGGCGGAGCTGGGTGCTGGGCCCCCTTCGTGGACTGGTCAATCCGCTGAGCTCTGGGACGGCCGGGAACCTCCCAGAGGCAGAGACCCAGGGAGACACCTGCAGCTGACTTGGGGCAGGACCCAGGTCCCGTCCCCCGACCTACACATCTCAGGGAGGTCCTTCCTGATGAGCCCCTTACCATCCCCTACAGGGAGCCCTGGTCATTCTTCTCCTTCAGCTCAGCTTCCGCCACCCCATCCTTGCACCCGTGGGTGGCCCTGGTGCAGGAAGCATTTGCATTCAGTGTGCGGGGGCACAGGGTTGGGGGCTGGAGGCGGGGTCGGATGGAGGTGAGGGCGCGGTGAGGGCAGGACCAGGGCTGTCCCCACCAGCTTCCAAGGGTGACTCAGAAGGGTAACGGAAGGCCCCGGCCATGCCCCGGCCTGTGACTGGCCGTAGCGTGGCGGGAGGGAGCCCAGCTCTGTGGTCCCCTGGGTCACGCTGGATCTGCAAAGTGGGGCAGCTGCCCATCCAGCCGACCACGCTGTGTGCCCTGGCCACTCAGGCCGGCAGCCACTGCCCTGGCAGTGCCCTGGAAGCAGGTCTCCTCTTGGAGAGCTTTGCATCTCTTTGGGTGCCCTAAAAATAAACTTTTAATTAATTAATTAATTAATTAATTTTTTTTTGGAGACAGAGTCTTGCTCTGTTGCCCAGGCTAGAGTGCCGTGGCGTCAACCTAGCTCACAGCAACCTCAAACTCCTGGGCTCAAGCGATCCTCCTGCCTCAGCCTCCCAACTAGCTGGGACTACAGGCATGCACCACCATGCCCGGCTAATTTTTTCTATATATTTTTAGTTGTCCAGCTAATTTCTCTGTATTTTTAGTAGAGACGGGGTCTCGCTCTTGCTCAGGCTGGTCTCGAACTCCTGACCTTGAGCGATCCACCCGCCTCGGCCTCCCAAAGTGCTAGGATTACAGGCGTGAGCCACCACGCCCGGCCCAAATAATTTATTTTAAATTAATACTAAAATTGAATCTAAATTAAATTGTAACGCATCTTTAGGGTAACCCTTAAAAACCGTTAATGTGTGTGAATACAGATAAGATCAAAGAAAGTTAGGAAACTGCCCACGAGGCCATCCCATCCTTTGTAGCGAGTTGCAGACTGGATGGTAAATACTTCGCGGCCCACGTGGCAAGTGGACGGTGCCCGTGCCCTAGGCGCCGACTGCACGGCGCAGGGCGTGCCCTGCAGAGACCAGGGCTGTCCTGCACACCACAGTCAGAGGCTCAAGTGACCCCTGGGCTCCTGGCCAGGGCAGGGGACGGGAGACGTCAGGCATAGGTCTGGACTTCTGACTTGTCTTCCCATCTGTCCCCTCCCTGCCCTCCATTACCTTCCGGGGGGCCGCTCTGTTCTGAGCTCCCCCATAGATGCTGCAGCCCCCACCCCCGTGGCCGGCTCTTTTCCCGGTGTAGTGCTATTGCTGTGGATCAGACGATGCCAAACTCAGCAGCTTCACACAGCAAACGTCTGTTCCCCCCCGACTTCTGTGGCTCGGGAATCCGGGCCTCTGCTCAGGGTCCTCTGCAGGCTGCAGTCAAGGTGTTGGCCGGGGCAAGGGCATCTCAAGGCCCAGCAGTGGGGGGTCCCCCTCCAAGCCCAGTCTCTGGTTGCAGGCCTCCGGGCCTTGCTGGTTGCTGGCTGGAGACACCCGCTCCTTGCCACGTGGGCCTCTGCACAGGGCAGCCCACAGCTGGGCAGCGGCTCTGCCCAGAGCCTGAGCAAGAAAGACAGAGAGAGCACAGTCGTGGTGTGACCTCACCTGGAAGGTGGCAGCTGTCACTTGGCCACATTCTATTCACAGAAGTGAGTCTCGATCCTGCCCACACTCAAGGGGAGGGGATTACACAAAGGGTGGACGCCAGGGTCACGGGTCACTGGGGGCCATCTCGGAGGCTGCCCCCGACAGTCAAGCTGCCCCCCAGAGTGGTCCATCTCGACCCCTCCCCTGGCTGTAACTGTCTCCCGTGTGCCGACTGCGCCAGGTCCCCTGAGGCCTGGGCCCTCCCTGTGCTCCAGCCTCCCCCACCCCAGGCAGACATCGCAGTGGGGGAGGGGGTCTGTCCCTCTGTCCTCCCCTCACATCCTCTGTCTCCTTCCAAGCGGCTGAACAGGTCCAAGCTCCCTGAAGCCTCTTCCCCTCCAGGTCCAGCTTGGCCCCTGGACATCTTGAGGCCGAGCCTACCCGTCCCTCTCACCACTCTTCCTGTGCCTTCTCTCTTCTGCATCTCCTTGTCACTGCGACACTGCTGCCCCCACTCTGGGCTGGCCCCTCCAAGTGCAAGGCCCCTGGGCACCTGTGCAGGGTCCCTCCACCCCTGGCCGTGGCCTTGCCGTCCACGGCAGATGCAGCATCATCTCACCACCTGGGAAGCCTGCTTCCAACGTGCCACCAATGGGAGGAGCGAGGCATCCACGAGGTCAGCGTGGGTTGGTGCTGGAGGCCAGGGCACTCAGGCTGCCAGTGGCTTCCTGGGATTACAGGCTGGGCTGGGGACACGGGTGGGTGGCTCTGGCACGTCACAGGCACTCAGTAGCTGTCTAATGAGTGAGCCAGGTTAGAATTTCATTGTGTGGATGGAGCTCAGGGTGTGCTCTATGGCTCGGGTGGCAGGGCCATCGTGCCACGGCCTCAGCGGCTCTTTCTCCTGCTGTTCCTGTACCAACTGCCTGCCCGGGTGGGGTCAGCAGGTCCCTCAGGCCCACCTGGATGCTGCCCCAGCCTGCCCTGAGCTGGTCCGGGCTCCAGGGCAGACCCCGGCAACCTCTTCCAGCCCTGGACCCCCTTGGAGCGGAGAGCTGGCCGTGAGCCTGGCTGGCCGGCTTGCTGTGCAGTAGGGGTCCTCGCCCGGGCCAAGGCCTTTTCTTCTCAGGGTGGAGTGGGTGCACGGGCACCACCTTCACCTCAGGGTCAGTGCCCAGCCCAGCCCCCGCAATCAGGTCCTGCCCGGGCAGCAGAGGCTCAGCGAGGTCATGGCCTGCTCCGTGGCCACGTCAGGACGTGTGGAGGCAGGTGGAGGGCAGCAGCCGGTGCCCGGGGCGTGGGGTCTGCCAGATTTCCCGAGTCCTGCGGGGGTCCCCGTCCCCAGTCTGGCCCCAACTCCAGCCCCATCCTGGCTCCCCACTGCGTGGGGTTTGGCCTCCCTGCCTCGCGCCCTGCTCACGCTAGAGTTCCAAGGAATGTCACGTTTTTGCCTTAGAAAATTGAGGTATCCTCTGGAAACACCTGTGGGGGTTAAGACGTTTCATCTGCACGTCTGGAAGGGTGTGGGGAGGTTGGCAAGTGGCGCCTGCCCTCAGCACCTCCCTCTCTCCGGGGCAGGAAAGGTCCAGTCGCCTGTGGTCCGGTCAGCCTGGCTGCGTGTCCCCGATGCCCGGGGCCTTATTTCTACTGAGAAATAAGTGGCACTTTGCGTTAATCAGATGCCCACGTTTTCCCATCCCCAGCCCTGCCTGTTACCTCCCTTGCAAAGCCTGTGCCCCGTTGGCGCGCACGTCGCGGCGCTCTGGGCGTCTGTCCCCCACTCTGCCCTTCCCACGGGGCCCTCCCCCTGACAGGCCCCCCCGGGTGCGGAAACACCAGAGGCCGGGCGGTTGGTCCTTGAGGACGGAGGCCCCCCAGGCACCCCACCTTGGCAGCGCCCCCACTCTCCGGAACCCCAGTCAGTCTGCGGCTTCCTGGCCCTCTCCTCTCCCTCCCATCTCTCGGATCCTGGCTTCACCCAGAGCCCAGCCTGGCGCTGGCCGTGTGCAGCTGGGTGGATGCCTGCCCGGCCCCTGGGAGGCACAGCTGGGTGCTGGGCGGAGGGTCCTGCAGTGGCGGGATTCCAGGGGGACCTTCGCTGGGAAGGGCCCTGGCTGGCGTTTCAGAGGTGGCTGGTTGTGAGAAGTCGAGTTCAGGAAGGGCTGTGCATTCCCCCAAGGGGGTGCCGTGGAGTCAGTCCCAGTGTGGCTGGAGCCGGCCTTACCGAAGCAGCCAGGAGATGAGGGTAGAAAGGTGACACCACAGCGGGGACTCTCTCATCCCTGCAGTGACCTGTGGAGGTCCCAGTGTCCCTCCTGTCCCTCTCCAGGATGCTGCAGCCCGAGCCAGCCCTGGTCTTGGGGTCAGGCCCTCAAGCCTGGTCCGTCTCAGCCCAAGGGAGCGTGAGCTGGCCTGTGCCCTCAGGGTGCCAGGTAGAGTGGCTGACAGACCAGTGTCTCCCACCTGGGTGCAGGGTGCCGGGGCGGCCCGAGCTTGCGAGGCGTCACCAGGGCAGGTCCTCAGGTCCCCAGTGCCCACCCCAGCCGGCCCAGCCTCTGAGCCTTGTGGCTGACCTGGGGCCCGACGTAAGGGTGTCGTCTGAATGACTCTCCAGACCCCCATCCCCAGGCAGGCACGGTGCCTTCCACCCCGACCCCGCCAGCCCCAGCTCAGGTAGGGGGTCTTGTTGTTGCAGCAGAGGGCTCATGAGCCAGGCTGGCGAGCAGGAAGGTCGGGTCCGTCTGACTCCGAGCACCCGGGAGACGCCCCTGTGCCGGGAGGGCCGTGCGGGCGGCTGGGAGAGCAGGCCTGGGCCAAGAGGTGGCACACGGACACCCACAGCCCTGGGGCCTGTGCCAGGGAGGCACTTGGTGTGGCCTCTGAGTGGGGGCCTGGGGGGCCGGAGAGGGGCCCCCTCTGCCTCCCTGTGCCCACAAGAGCCTTCGTGAGGCCCAGGCTGGCTGTGGCCAAGCCCAGGGCCTGCCAGGGAGGACTGTGGACCCCACTCCTGCGGGCAGGCCGGGCTGGGAGACGTGTGCGTGTGTGTGTGTGTGTGTGTGTGTGTGTGTGCGTGTGTGTGTGTGTGTGTGTGTGTGTCCATCAGGACAGGGGAGCACACAGGAGGCCCAGCCGCCTGGGCCTGCACCGCCATGCCCCGTGCCATTGTTGTGCCTGCGTGTGCGGCTGGGGAGCGAAGGAAGATCACCCTTCAGCAGGCGCTGTGGCCGGGCCCCTTGGCGGCCAGCACGGCTAAGCCAGCGCCCAGGGACACTCGGCCAGGGAGCACCAGAGACTTCCCGTGGAGCCCGTTCTGTCTGGTCCGTCCCGTGGTGGGCACGGCCAGGCGGAGGCTGTGTCCCGGTCTGGCTGCCGCGGCCGAGACTGGACACACCTGGGGTCAGCACAAGGGACGGGGCTGAGGTCGAGGGGCCGAGGTGTGGGAGGGCGGAGTGGGCTGAGCCTCCCGTTCTCGGAGGGCCCAGCGGGCTGGGGCAGCGCCTGGCTGGGGCAGCGCCTGGCTGGGGCGTGTGCACGCGTGTGCGTGTCCCGTGTCTAGCCGGGGTGCCCACCTCCTCGCGGCTGGCCGCTTCAGGATGGCGGGCAGCAGCGACGCGCTTGCTTTGGCTGAGGAAGCTCCTCCCACGGAGGCGGGGGTCTGAGGGTGGCGCTGACCGGCCGGTTGGCTTCCCACGCCCCGGCCGCCGCCCCGCTGGCCCTGGGGAGTGTCCTGGGGTGGGGGGGTCCTGGCGGCCCGCCCGGGAGCAGGGGTGAGAGACACAGGAGAAGGCGTGAAGCACCAGAGACGCAGAGGGGCCGCCCCGCCCTGCCCCGCCAGCCACTCTGAGTCACTTGGCCTGGGACTCGGGTGGAGGGAGACTGAGGGCAGCCGTGGGGAGCGTTGGCCACCCCACCCCCCGCCCCAGCCACAGGGCTAAATTTACCCTTCTAATAAGAACCAGACTCACATCCCGTTTTCCTTTTCTTTTATTAGTTCTGGGCCGTCAGTGGTTGGGCCTGTCCTGTCATCATTGCTTCCCGCCGTTTCCACGTTTGCCGGGCTGGAGAGCACCGTGGCCAGTGTTCCCCTTATGGCCTGAGAGATGCTGCCTTGGCCAGCAGGGCCTTCTGGAAGGTTCTCCTGAGCTGGCCAAGGGGCTTCCTGGGTGACGACCTCCTGTTTCTGGCCCCCTGCCCCCTCGGCCTCCCCTCCCAGCCCAGTGCCGTCTCGGCCTCCTCTGCGTGTCCAGCCGCCCTCAGGAGCTGTGGATGGTGGGTGGGGTGGTCTCGTGGCCCTGTGGGCCCAAGGCGCCCTCAGACACTTCCTGGCTGTGGTGGCAGAAGGGGCACCTCTTGGCAGGGCAGGCCCCATGTCCAGAGAGACACAAGTACACGCTGCCAGGCAGACGCTGGTAGTGGTGGGCTCGCGGTCAGGGCGGGGACCACCCAGATCTGGACGGCCTGTGGCCCTGGAGAACGCACCTGCCGCACTGTCTCCTCCTGGGGATCCACGCCTGACAGGGGCTTCGTGACAAATCTAAGGAAGGCCCGGTCCTGGGTCTCCATGGCAGAGCGGAGTGGGGCCCAGCCATGGGGCCTGCCAGCTGGCCCCAGAGGCCACTTCCTGCCTTAGGAGAGGCAGCTCAGACCTGAGTGGCCGGGCTGGGCAGGGGTACAGGGGTACAGGGGTACAGGGGTCCTGGGCTGTAGCTGGAGCAGACTTGTGACCAGAGGCTGGGGTGCCCCTTCCACAGTGGGCTCGCGTGTGCACCCACCTGAGGGGAGGAGGAGGTGGGTAGGACCCGGGCAGCTGGTCGTCCTGCAGCCCCTCCCACGCCATGTGGCGCACAAGCAAAGGCCTTTGCGACGTCCAGGCCAACGTGTGCATGTCCAAAGCCGTGCACCCTGGATACACACGCACACCCAATGTGTGCACACTCACACTCGCATGCATGTGCCGGAGACACACGTGGGTGCCCACACACGTCCCTCCCCTGCCTCTGTGCCCGTGAGTGAGCGTGCACCCACATCCTCCCGGGCCCAGGCCACTAGTGGCTCCCGCGGCGAAGCATCGCTGGGCCGTATGTGGGGATGGAGCTTGCGCACACCTGCGTACTCACACCCACTCCCAGCCACACGTGCAGCCAGGTGTGTGGGGCTGGCTTTCTGGTCTCCGGGTGGCGGGGGACCCAGAGTGGCCTCTCACCCCAGCACCTCATCTCCCCATCCCTGTCCCCTGCTCCTTTCCCCGGGCAGCCAGATGGTCATCTGCCACCTTTGCCTCCCAACAGGCTGAACGACGCCTTCCCCTGAGCGTCCATCAGGAAGCCCGGCATGGACGTCCCCTCCCTCCCCTTTCCTGGAATGAGAGGAATGTGGCCGCAGCCTGGGGGGCTGTTTATCCTTCCTGCCCCCCCATCCCCGCCCCTCGGGGCCGGCCTGGCAGAAGGGCTGCTTTGCATGGCCCATCTCTCTGGTCTCAGCCATCCTGGGGTCCTGGGGGAGACCAAGGGACAGCCGGTGTCCCCTGCCGGGGCAGGCCCTGTGCGCCGGGGAGGCGCAGGTCAGGAAGCTGTGCTGAGGGAAGAGGGGAGTCTGAGCGGGTGTGAGCGGGAGGGTGGGAGCTGGCACGGGCGGCGGGTGCAGCCGCCAGACTCGGAGCGGGGAGGCCCGTGCCAGCAGCCTGTCAGCTGGGTTTCCGGAAGCAGCGGGAGCCTGGGAGCCTGGGAAGGGACTTGCTGCTTCTCAGGAGCTGCCGCCATCTCAGTGAGGCCCTTTTTTTTTTTTTTACAACCCATTTCACAGTTTCCAGAAAAGGAGGATGCTGTCTCAGCGGCTCACTTAACTGAAAACAAATGCTCGTTTGCCGCAGCTCCGTGCTCCCACTCCTCCTCCCAGCTCTCGCAGGTCCTTCCATCCTCCCACTGCCTCTGCCCTCGGCCTGGTGTCACAGTGCGGAGTGGCCTGGCAGGAGAGCCACGGTGGGTGGGCACAGTGCGCACCTGGCCGTCCAGTCCCCCAGGCCCGGCCTCTGGTGCGCTGGGTCCTCAGGGGACACTTGGCGGGGGCCACTGGCATGGCTGCTGGTCAGACCATGGGGAAGGGACGGTTCTCAGGTGCTCCAGACTGGAGGCTTCCCCAGTAGCCCGGGGCTCCTGGTCTCAGCAGCCCTTGGGGCCGCCTGGCCAGGAGGCCTGGCCAGCAGTTGGTGGGAGGAAGGCTGACCTCCCTGCGTGGCCTCCCCACAGCGGTCCTAGGGCCGGACCTGGGCTCAGTGATCACAGGGACTCTCGGGTGTCGGGGTCCCAGCCCAGTCTGTCCGGCTGGTCCCCAGCCCTCCAGTTGCAGGGCAGCCCTGGAGTAGCAGGGTACAGGCTGGCCGGGCCTTGGGGCATGGGGTCAGTCTGGCCTCCTGGTGTGGGTCTGCTCCTGGGGGTGGCAATAGCCCTCCTGGCGCGCTGTCTTCCAGAATGGTCTTCCCAGCCAGGCGGGCGCCTGAGCCAGGCCCCCATGGTGTCCTGGGCAGAGCTGAGGTGGCCCTGCAGCTAGGGCCGGAGCCTGCCCCGTGTCCAGAGCAGCAAACCCTGGCCTGGGCTGGCCGGGCAGCGGGGAAGCTGGCTGGGGGCCAGTGCGCAGTACACAGCAGCCCACCTCAGAGGCCCCCTGACACCTCACACAGCTTCTCGGTCCCTTTCCCAGGAAAACCCCAATGTGTGCGCTGTCCCCGTGCGAGAGCTGACAGGAGCGGTCCTGGACTGGCTCCGTGGCAGGGTCAGGCCTCCTCCATGCCCGCCATGCAGATGGGGACACCCTTGGCAGGGACAAGCTGCTCAAGCCCCACCCAGGCATTTGGGGCCATGGGTCCTGGACTAGTGATTTAGGGTCAGTCATGCCCCAGTCCCTTGTCAGTTTCGTGGCCAGCCCGTGGCCTGGGAGCGTGGCGGCACTAAGTGAAGCCCCGCGCGGGGGAGGTGCGGTGCAGTCAGTGCCAGGATGGGGGCGCCAGCCAAGGGGGCCCAGGTCAAAGCCCCCCGTGCTGTCCTCCTGGGCTGGTGTAACCACCACACTCGGTGGACGGGGACTCGGCCAAGAGGAGAGGGCCTTCAGCCCAGTTCCCGGCTGGCCTTGGCCACGCGGTCGGGCCCTGGCCGGGGCCCAGGCTGCACTCAGCTCCCAGGCAGTGGATGCGCTGGCTCTGTCTGGGGCTGGCCGCTGGCTGGCGGGCAGGGGCTGGGGAGGTGGCAGCCAGGTCTGCCCACGGCTCTGCTGGCCGGGCACAGTGCCATCGTCAGACTCCTTGGAGGCAGAGGTGACGGAGCGCGGTGCTCTGTCCTGGTGCTTAGGAGCCGGGTAGGGCGGGGGAGGCCCTACAGTGCCAGCAGTCTCCTCCCCATGCCCACCAGGCAGTGCCCACCCAGCAGGGCCTGCAGGATCTGCTTCCAGCTTTCTAGCCAAGCCCAGAATAGTGGGGGAGAAATTCACCCCCAGAGAGTGGGGACAGTGGCCCAGTCACATGCAGGGCCCATGGCAGGGGTGCGGGCAGGGTCTCGTGTCTGCTCAGTGCCGTCCCGAAGGTGCTGGCCTGCTGGCCCCCGAGTGCGATGCTTGGTGGCGGCTGCCACCATACCCAGAGTTTCTAGGAGGGAGAAGCCACCTCCATCCCCATGCGGGGACATCAGGGTCTCTCATGGTGGGCTCAGTACCAGGGACGCCCGTTCCCTGGAATTGGGGTGCGGCGTGCGACTCCATGCCACACTGGAGAAGGGTGTGTGCATCTGCAGTCAGGAGGTCCCCAAGACACTTGTGGTGACGATGTCGGTGTGGGGGCGGGTCTGGCATATAACTTCGATTTCCTTCCTTGTGTTTCACCACTTGAACTTACGGCAGTGAAAACATCAAGACCTGATATTTGTATGCAAAGGACACAGCGACCCAGCCTCCCTGTTTTCTGAATAAAGGGGCAAAGACGAGGGTAGCCCCACCGCAGGCACAGCTGGGACGCTGGAGGCCTCTAGCTGCCCCCAGGCGGTCGAGGGTGGGGAGAGGCTGGCTGCAGGCCCCACCCTATTCCCTGTTTCCCAGGCTTTGGGCTCAGAGAAACAGCTATAAGGAGGTACCCCAAGAGGGACCCCGAACTGAGAGACAGGCCGGTTTCCGAGGGCTAGAGGGCCCCATGTGGCATCGAGCTGCGTCCCCTTCCCCCCGCCCGTGGTGTGGGAGAGCCCGAGGTGTGGGTTCTCAGGCCGGGATCCCGCAGGAATCCTTCCTCCAGACCAACTTTTGGACACAGTTGCTTCCTACCTCCCTGGGAGGAAGGGGCGGAGGCACTTCCCTGCGGGGGTGGCAGGGCCTGGGGGACTTGGGGCGGGCCTGGGCGGGGCAGCGGAAAGCTTCCAAGTCCAAGGGGGTGGCCACACTCACCCCACAGGCATGCCCTGGGGTCCCTGGAGCCGGCAGGGAGGCCAAGCTTCCCTTCCCAGCCTAGAGTCCTCTCCCTGGGCTGCCCTGCCTGTGGTCTGGCCCAGGCCCATGGCTGTCCCACCCCTGAGGTCTGGGAAGCCCCTGGCTCCCGGGCACCTGCACCCCCTGCCCCCGGCCACCCGACTTTCCCTGCAGCCTGAGGGTGCAGCGCTGTCTCCCACTCATGCACTGGCGGGGAAGGGAGCAGCCTTCCCCAGGCCCTGGGCTGGGAACTGGCGCCGCACAGCGGGACGCTGCCAGGGCCCTGCTGGGGCAGCCCCCTCCCTGGGCCTTGCTGCCTCTCTGCTGAGTCACCTCATGTCTGGGAAGCTCCCAGGGCCAAGCCAGGCTGCATGAGGCATCACATTCACAAATTCCCCCTGCCTCCCTGGCTCCTGACTCACCTTGGGCTGGACCCCTACAAACCTCCCTACCCCGCACTCAGCCTCTCACCCCGACTCAGCCTGGGGCAGTGGTTCCCCTGGGGTGGTCCCAGCCAGGCTCACAGCCCACGAAGGGGGCAGGGTGCCCTATGGGGCGGGGGCTAGGCAGTGCAGCCTAGACCACCCACTGAGTGGCAGGGCTGCCATGTGCAGAGCACTCTGGGTACGCTGTGTCCCTTGTGTGCAAGAGCCAGTAGCCATGGCAACCCCAGGAGGCTCGCTTGGCCTGGCCTTGGCTGCTGGACTTGGGAAAAGAGGGGCACAGTCCCCTGCGGCCACGAGGGAGGATGTGGGTAGCGGGTGGGCTGGGCGGGGTGTGGATCAGGGCCCGGGTGGCCATCAGGCCCCGGAGCCTCCAGCTGCTGTCTCCTGAGTGCAGCTCAAGAGACCCCAAGGAACCTTGAGGGGGTCTTAAAAGCAGATCTGTCCTCGGGCCCGTCCTCCCTCTTTCCCTCTGCCTCAGTTTCTCTCCTCGCTCACCTGGGGGCACTCCAATCTGACAAGTCAGCTTGTTGGACCAGGGGAGAAGGATGAAGACCCCCCTCTGGAGGAAGACCACCTCTTCCTAGTGCTGCCATGGGTGGGGGACAGAACCCACTGGGCCCTCTCAGCAAGCTGTGGGTGAGCCCTCTGACAGGTGTCCCCTATCAGAGAGGCCTTGGAGCTGCCCACCAAGGTGGCCTGGGTGAGTCAGCGTGCTGTCTCCAAGAAGGCCCACCCACACACCAGTGCATTCCCCACAAGCCCTCAGTGTTGATTTGCACCTGGCTGGTGGTGGTGGAGATGGTGGTGGGCGGTGGCTGTTGGTGGTGATGGTAGTTGGTTAGTGGTGCTGGGTGGTGCTGGGTGGTGGTGGATGGTGGTTGGTAGTGGTGGGTGGTGGTTGGTAGTGGTGGTGATGGTGGTTGTCGATGGTGAGTGGTGGTTGGTGATGGTGGGTGGTGGTTGGTGATGGTGGTGGTTGGTTGATGGTGGTGGTGATGGTGGTTGTCGATGGTGAGTGGTGGTTGGTGATGGTGGGTGGTGGTTGGTAGTGGTGGTGATAGGGGTTGTCGATGGTGAGTGGTGGTTGGTTGTTGATGGTGAACGGTGGTTGGTGATGGTGGTTGATGGTTGGCAGTGGTGATGTGCTGGCAGACGTGTCATTCTTGGGTTTTGCGGTAACAAGAGAGTGTCAGTTCCAGGGCATCTGAGGCATAAGAGACCCAGGACCCAGAGTGTGACTGTCTGGGGCCTGTGTGGGCAGCTTTTCCTGCTATTGGCTTCTTGGATGTTAGTCTCTCCCTGGGGAGATTGGGGGCCTGAGCGTCTCTGAGGAGAAGGGCTCCTTGGTGGGCGTGCAGCCCTGCCCTGCCCCGAGCTGCCCCCAGACTCACACTTGCCCCTGTGTCCACAGCCAGCAGCCGCCTGATGGGAAACTCTCCGGCCTCTTCTTTCATGGGCAGCTTCCTCACCAGCAGCCTGGGCTCCGCGGCCTCCACGCACCCGAGCGGCCCCACCTCCTCCCCCTCTGAGCAGGCCTATCGTGGCTCCCACCCGGCCACCTCCCAGATCTGGTTCTCCCACTCCCACGAAGGTAAGTGAGGGGCCTGGGCCCCAGTGGCGCCTGGTGGCGAGTGACCGCGGAGTTGGGGGCTGGTGGCAGGGCAGGGGCTTCCCCGCTGCGGCAGTGTGAGCCTGGCTGGCAGACCCTGCCAAGCTCGCCCTGGTGAGGGGCCGCCCCCCTGCTGAGGAAGCCCCCGGGGGAGGGGGTGCTTGGTTGGTTCGGCAGTGGTCCCAGCCAGATGTGTGCTCCAGATGGGCCGAGAGCGAGAGGAGGGCCACGAAGGACTCCGGGGAGCTGAGGAAACGTGGAACACAGTTGGGCCAGCCGGCCGGACTGCGGCCTCCACTGCAGGCTGCGCCCCACCTCCCCAGACTTGAGGAGGCGTGGGCCCCAGATGTGCCAGCTGGGAGGGAGGGGCGGGGAGGGGAGAGCTGCCAACATACTCAGGCTGCCACCCCAGGGCCTGGCCTAGGACAAAGAGTTCCTCCCAGGCCACCAGTCTCTCGGTGGGACGCAGCCCTCGGTACACAGTAGGTGCTCCATGAACACCTGTTGCTCTGCCTGGCTGGCAGGAGGGTCCCCGAGGCCCTTCTCGGACCCCAGGGCACCGCCCAGCTCCCCACTGCCTGCCTAGTCCGCTGGCTCTATGAATCGGGTGACCCTGGGCCCTGACTCCCCGGCCCCCACAGTGTGGGAAGGGTTAAGCCCCTCCACCCCCTGCGGCTGGCACGCGGAGAGGTAATTGCAGTTGGCAGCAGGCACACAGGGCTCTCTGCTCCTGGCACCCGGCGCTGCCGTAACTCAATGACTCTGCCGAGCGGCGGGCGTTGTGTTTACAGAGCGCGGCGGACCCACACACCGCGCCACCGCCCCGTTCCAGGCAGGGAGATTAGCACCCGGCACTGCTGGAAGCAGAGAAACCTCTCTTTGTGCAACAAGAAAGGGGCTGTTTTCCAAACAGAACAGGTGACGAGTGAGGGACAGTTGTTAAAATAATCTGGGCTTTAGGCACGGGCGCACGCTGGGCAGGCGGGAAGGACCAGCTCCCTTCCCGGACGGAGGGGAGGCCGCGTCCCGAGGACGTGGCGGGCAGAGCAGTGGGCAGAGCGGGTTTCTCAGCCCAGACTCGCCTGTGCCTTCCTGCCGCCCCTGCACACCTAGCGGCCTCCCGGGAGGGGACCGGGCTGGCCGGGGAGGCCCCCACCTTCCTGCTTCCACCCCAACCGTCCCTTGGCCTTTGTGTCTGCTGGGAGGACGCCCCGGCCAGCAGCAGCATCTGGCTCCCAGGACGTCTGTGGGAGGGAGGAGGGTGGCCAAGTGCGGGGCGGGGGCAGGCAAGGGAGGCCTACAGCAGCCGCGGGGCCCCCTCAGCAGACACAGCAGCTGCTTCCCCGACCTTGGCCCACCACAGGTGCATGAATGTGCCCGGGCTGGCTGACTTGGTTTCCCCTCCTTGTGACGGTGGCCCCTGGGCAGAGCCCAGGAGAGGCACCAGCCCATACCCTGAGCCCTCTGCATCGGGAGGCTCATACACTGCTTCCCTCCATCCCAGCCCTGGGGACCCCGCCAGCAAGGGGGCGGTTTGTGGGTAACACCACCTGCCCCGGAGCCCCGTCTTGCCCCTCCAGGGGCTGCTCAGAGGGTGGGTGGCAGCCTGCAGGCAGACAGCGCCCACAACGGCCTCCAGACACCCACTTCCCCTTGTGCCAACGGCTGCCAGGGCGGAGACACTCGCAGCCCACCGGGCACTCCACCAGCCCTCGGCCCCTGGTGTGGGGCCTGGCACGTCGGCAGGTTCCATCTTCCCGCCTCAGCCCCCAGCCGTCCCCCTGGCTGGCTGGGAGGCCGTATCCCAGACGTGTGTGTGTTGTAGGGGGTGGCCCCAGGCCCTTAGCTTCTGGGCTCCCGGCTGTACCAAGCCCTCTCTGCCTACATCCTGCCTGCGCAGGAGGAGGGGACGGTGCCACGGTGGCCCTGGCTGTGCCACACTGAGGAGGTGCTTCTCTCTGAGACCAGCCGTGAGGGCAGCAGCCGCCTGTCCACCTGCTGGGCAGCTCCTGTCGCTGGGGGAGACGCGTGGTCCTGTGTTGATGTGCCCAGGCAGGTGGGGGGCACCTGTGTCAGGCAGTGGGCCTGGAGGGCCGGCACAGGTGGATGGGAGACGAGAGGAAGTGGCAGGAGAGCACACGCGTGTCCACCTGCCTGCCCTGCCGAGGGTAGCAGCATCTCGTGGGCCACACGCGCGTCTCAAGGCCGTGGCTCAGTGGGCCCCTCTGTCTCCCTGCCTTAGTGAAGCTGCCGCGCCCCGGGATCCCCTCCCTGCGGGGTTCCCCTGCCCTCTGCAGCCGCGTGGTGCTGCCGCGGGCTGCACGGCGAGGCCAGTGGCAGGCAGGCGGGGCGCGAGGCTGGCTGGCTGCCCGGGCAGTGTGCCTGGCTGCTGGTTTGACGGGGCGCCAGCTGGCTGCCTGCACGCCGGGGCCTGTTTCTCTGCCGTGTGCGCTCGGGGGAGGGGCGCGATGGGCTGCCCGGGTGCCACTGTCCCCCTCACCCACCCGTCCCTTCACAGCACCCAGGGTGGGCAGGGAGGCAGGTGCCAGACAGAGCCAGGTCTCCACCCCTTCCCACCCGGCCTCTGCATCAAGGCCAGGGAGGCCAGCGTGGGGCAGGGGGGGCAGGAACCTAGCGGGTGTCGACTCTGTGTCCCCCCTCAAGCAGGGCCTCCCAGACCCTCCTCTCCCACCACCCGCAGGGCAGCCGTGGAGTGGGGCTGGGCCTCCTGCTTGCGGATGAAACAGCTGGGGGTGCAGGGGAGGCACCCGGAGCTGGGGGAGCTGGGCGAGCTGGGCTGGAAATCTGGCCCAGCCCCCACCTCCCCCCTGCTCTGGCTCACCCGAGACAAGGGGTTCCGCCAGAGGTGGACTCCTCCAGGCTCTGGGCGGGGGCGGGCAGCGGAACTGGCCCGGGTGGAGGTGAGGGAGGTGAGCCACCGTCAGGCCAGCGGCCCTGGGTGGGTCGGAGCAGGGTGGGGTACCACACAGCTGGCCCTATTGTCAGCAAGCTGGGTCCCCTCCCTCCCACCCACCCCCAGCTGCTGGGCTGGGACCACCCACAGGGCCCATGAAAGGAGATTCTGTTCCTGGGGGGCTCAGCTGGGCAGGGCAGGGCAGGAGCCGTGGAGCGCCCGGCCAGCGCTACTCACGGTCTCTTGTGCCACCTGGAGGGGCCGCGGGGCAGTGGGCACACGTACAGGCGCTGGCCGTCCGCCTGGCCGCCTCCGTCGGAGCCACCCGCCCCGTGGCCTCTTCTGCATCCGGCCTGGCTCCGGCGGGGGCAGCCCCCCAGGGCTCCCTGCTGTTCAGGCCCAGGACCTCCGCCCCTGCAGTCCCCTGCTGCCCCCGCCCCCTTCCCGGGGACTCGCCCAGGCTTCTAGCTGCAAGCAGGGCCGGGACGCATCTGTGCGGGGGACGGAGGTGCTGCCTGTGCCCACCGCCCCGTGGCCTGGGGCTCTCAGGGCTCCTGTAGCTCCATCCTTCCAGAGCCACCCGTCCGTGCGCCTGCTCTGGGTCCGGCCCCCTTGCTCCCAGGCCATGGGCTCTCTTTCCTCCTGGGCCTTTTTCCTCGGTGGCTAAAATGGCCTCTTAACCCACCCTGCTCTGGACCGTGGACCACCTTGGTGGTGCTCCCTCGGCAGCCCTCAGCCCCTCCCTGTGGCCTGCCCCAGCTGGCCGCCCCCGCCAGGGCCCAGCCTCCGTCCCCCTGGAGTTTGCCCTCCTACTCCGCACGTCCTGTGGTGGCCTGAGCCCGGTTTGCGGAGAGTGTCTTTATGTGCCTCTTGTCCGCGGCCTGGCTGACCACCCACCATCCGCTGTCGCAGAGGACGGGGGTCCCGTCCTGATGACTATGGGGGCCAGTGCCCAGCCCTGCACCTGGCAGAGGCCCTTGGGGAGTGAGGCCACACCGGGAGGGCTGGGGGGGACACAGCCCTGGGGCAGCCAGGTGGGGCATCTCGGTGGTAGAACCTGAGCCCCAGTCAGCTGGGAGTGTGGGCCAGGGTCCCGAGGCCCCCCGTCCAGCCCAGCTTGGATAAGGGGCCTGGTTCCCACAGCTGCAGGTCGCCCCGGGGCAGGGGTCCCACGGCCAGTCCTGGCTCTGGGTCAGGCAGGACAGTGACACTTTATCCTGAGACTGGCCCTGGGGTGGTGCTGGCCTCGTGTCCTCCCAGCAGCACCGTGCTGCGCAGCGGCTATGCCCGTCACTGAGGTGAGGAAACGGGCTCAGGACGGGCTGTGCCGAGACTTGAGCCAGCGTCTCCTCTGCCCTCTGAGTTCCTGTGTTTTGGGGTGGGCACCCCCTGCCCCCACAAGCTTCTGCTACCCAGCACCAAGGACGCGGCCGGGCTCTGGGAGTCGGGCTGCACGTGGCCCCTGCCCACAGCCAGGCAGCCACGAGGCAGGGCCGGGGCAGACCAGGTCATGGTCTGCCTCTTACAGAGCAGACAGGCAAGGAGGGGTCTCCACAGGCTACAGCTGCACCAGCCTCGGGGCTCTGAGCCTCAGTTTCCCTATCTGGGGGGATTCCGAGGCTCCTGGGGACCCTAGCAGTAGGGGCAGGATGGGACGTCCTCTGTGAGACCTCCAGCGTCCCCGGGGCTCAGCGGCCGGAGCCCTGTTGCTCACGGTCTGCTCAGTGCCAGTTGGCGCGGGTCAGTTGGGTGATCACCGTGGCTCTGACCTCAAGGGGGTCTGGGGAGGGGCTTCTGGGGCCACCGCACTGTAGCAGGAGTGGGGCCGAGGTGCTGTGGCCCCAGGGCTCTACAGCCCCCTCTGCTCCTGTCCTCCCGCTGTCTGTGCCCGGGCCAGACTGGGGCCTCCACCCCGACCCCTCCCCAGGACCCCCTCCCCGGCAGCCCCTCCAAGCATGCGGTGTCCCCAGCCTGGCCACAGCAGCTCTGGCTTCTGGTCTCAGAACAGCTGCTCTGATTCATAAAAACCATTTTTTTGTTTTCTTCAATTCTGAGAGTGCGGTCTCTTTGGGAAGAAGAAAGGGGCTTTCTACCGCCAGGCTGGAAGGACCCTTCTCCCCTCCTCCGTCTCTGCCCTGCAGGGCCCCCACACCGAGGTTCCCCTGCCCCTTCCTGGTGGCACCCGGGCCCCTCCCTCTCTCCTTCCTGCTCCCTCCCCCCGTTCCTCCCTCCTTCCTTCCCCCCTCCAGCCCTGGTTCCCCCCCAGGGCCTTGGGGACGGAGCCTGCCAGGCCTTTGGGTCTGGGCCCCTGCTAGACTTGTATCCCCACCGCCCGGCCCAGGCGGCCACCAGCCCCGGCTCAGCCAGGGCAGCCTGGCCCCTGCCCTCATGCTGCCCGCAAAGGGCACCGTGCAGGAGCCCACCCCTCGGCCAGCTGAACACCAGCCTGGACCTCCCCAGGGGGCACGGGGGCTCCTCGCCTGGGAAACGCCGTCTGGGAAGGAGGAATTTACAGACTTCTGTTTACCAAAAACCTAGGCCTCGTAAAACATTTCACAGCAGCCAATTAAAGGGGGACAGCTGCAGAGGTTTAATCAGCCCCCACCCCTGCCCCGCCGCTCCCACCCCCTCACTCCCACCCTGTCCCCTCTCAGCTTCTGCCAGGTCCTCCAGAAGCTGCGTGGAGTCTGGTAAACATCTGCTCCAGATGTGTCCCCACACCCAGGCCAGTCGGCAGGCCCAGCCTATGTCTTCCGCAGGGGCCGGCCAGGGTGGGCACCTTCCCCAGGAGCCTCCGCCCGGAGCAGGTCTCCACATCACAGGACTTCTCAGAGCCTTTACCATGCTCGTGCCCTTCTCGGGACTCCACATGGGGACGGGCGTGGGGCGCACTCTTAGAGCCGTGTGACCTGTAGCTTGTTTTGCGTGGAGCATCTCCTGGGGATGGAGTTCTCTGGATTCACCCAGGATCTCCGGAGCCAGAGAACATTGAACAACGTCATTGGGGCTGAAGGTGGCCTCTGCTACAGCGGGGCCCACAGGCTTGAGGTGTGGGGTGCCGCACTGGGACTAGGGGCGCCACACCGTTGGGGCCTTATTCCTGGGGGACCCAGAGTGTCCCTGCCTGACACGCCTGTGAGCTCTGCTCCTCCTGCTCTCCTCTGAGCTGGTTTCCAGCGACTGTCCCTGTCCCACAGCATGATCCACCCCTGACCTCCTCGTCTGCAGAGGGGGTGGGCGGGGGTGCCTCCTGGCAGGCTGTCACTACGCCGATGCTCCAGGCTTCCTGCCTCAAATGCCTGCCCCTCGGGCGTCCTGGCCAGCCTTAGGCCTGCAGGGGCTGCACGACCCCACGTGCCCGCAGTGGCCCCTCAGCCTCCATCCCCAGGCCTACCCTGTGTTTCACTCACGGCCGCGTCAGAGCCTGGCCAGGGAAGCCGCGCCTGGCTCTGGGCACAGTCTGGCAGCTGCTGTGGAGGCAGCAGCGAGCAGGGTGGGCCGGCTGGCAACCAGCAGGCCAGATGAGGGGCTCGGTAGGCCTGAGTCTGAAGGGTGTTGCCTGAGGCCCGGGGCCTCATCTCCTGCCGGGCCTGGGGGGAAGGAGTAGCCTGAGAAGCCACATTCCAGGCACTGGTGACTCTGGGCATCCCACAGACAGGCCCACCTAGGCTGACACTCATCCTGCCTGTCCTGTAGGTTGGGCCCCCTTCCCTCCCGGGGTGCTCAGCTCCAGGGTATGGCTGGGCAGGGGCAGGCCGCCTCGGGAGGACAGACCCCCCAGGCCAGAGAGGGGCCTGCCTGGTGTTACTCGGAGTCACTGAGGAGGGTTTCGGGCCTGGGGACCCATGCAGGAGATTGGGGGGGCGACACTGCCACTGTGGGGGGCCCAGCCTCCCTTGAAGATCCAGAGCAGAAGAGGCCCTGCCACAGCGGAGGGCTCGGCCTCCTCCCCAGGTGGACACACCTGTGACCTCCCGCAGGGTGGACACTTGCCACATCTCAGCTGCACCGACCTAGGGGTGTGGGCCAGGGACTGTGCTCCCATGGGGGCCTGAGGGATGGCCCAGGTGGCGGGAGGCCGAGTCTGCCCTGGCCCTCCTCCAGCGGGGAGCCGTGCAGGGCGTCCTCCCCAGACGCCTCCCCAGAGCTCCTAGAGCCCCGGCAGCTCCCTGCCTGGCAGCTCCGCAGCACTGAGTGCTGCTGGGAGGGAAATTGGACCCCCCCACCCGGCCCCCACCCGTCAGCAATTCAATTTGTGCTGCACCAGAGGGACGGTGTTCGTCGAGTCAGAGCTAATATGATGTATTGATGGGTTGATTTCCCACTGGCGGGCTCTGCCGGGCTCCGCTCCTGGGCCCCCCGCCGGCGTCTGCCCTGAGTCAGGGCGTGGGACCGGGGCAGAAATTGCCTCCACAGCAGTCTCCTTGCTTCTCCAGCTCCGGGGTACCCCAGGTTTTCGGGGAGTCTGGCATCCACCTTCCTACCCGTGAGCCACTTGGATCACCATGGAAACAGCAACGTTCTCTACGGGCAGCACCGTTTCTATGGAGCCCAAAAAGGCAAGTGCGGCGTGGGGTGCGGGGTTGGGAGCCTGGGGCGCCAGGGTCCTCGGGCAGGCCTTGGGGTGGGGAGAGGGGGCGCCTGCCCCTCAGGCACGGCAGGATTCCAACCCTGGGGCCAGGACCACCCCGGGAGCGAGTCTCTGGAAACACCGCTCTGCCGAGCTCCCGTGCTCAGGCACCAGCTCCCTCAGCACCTGGCCTCGGCGGAGGGCTCCCGGGTGGCTCAGGAGGAGATGCCATCAGGTGGGGGCTGGAGGAAGCCACCGAGGCCTGCGTTCCCTGGCCCAGCGCTCACTGGGCCCCGGCCTGACCTGGGCTGCACGAGGCCCGACCCCCAGCCCCTGCCGGGTCCTGAAGTCAGCGGTGCTGGCTGGCTGTGGGAGGGGCAGCAGCTCTGTTCCTGTGGACAGAGGGGCCACTCACCTGTTGGCAGCGGGCGTCCCCAGAGAAGGGGTGCAGAGTTTGAATCTTTGCTGATAAGAAGATGGCCAGTGAGGCCCCGGGGAGGGTGGGCCCAGCACAGGCTGGCATCCACGAGCAGGACCCGTCTAGGAACCTGTAAGAGCTTCAGCCTGGCTGGTCGTGGGACGGGCGGGGGAACCTGTCTCCAAGTGGAGTTTTTTCTTGAGTGAGGTGACATCTTATTTGCACTTTAGGAAGCTCCCTAAAATGCCAAAAGGCTGGGCCGGGAAGACCACAGGGCTGGTGACCATGTTTCAGGGACTCGCGGTGTGGATGTGGGATCCCACGGAGGCTGGAATCAGTGAGAGCAAGGCTGAGACTGGGGCAGGGAGGGACAGAGGGCCCAGGTGACCCCATTCCTGGCCCAGGCTGTGGGGGCCGGCCTGGGGAGCAGCAGTTCAGAGGGGAGGAGTGAGTTCAGTGGGGCGGGGGTCTCCCAGAGGGGTCCAGGAGGTGGCTGGTCACACACAGCGGGGTCAGTGTCAAAGGGTGGTGGCTGACCCATTGGTGGAGAGGGCAGATGAGAAGGGGGTGAGGACTGGCAGCGTCCCCCGTAGCCTGGGGAGCCCCAGGAGCCCCCATGTTCAGGGCTGGGGGGCAGAGTGGGCCTGGGAGGCCAACGGCGCCCCATGGGGAAGGAAGCAAGGGGGACCCCAGTGAGCCACGCCCTTGAGGTAGCCGTGGTGCTGGGGGAGCCTGAGGCCCACCCTCTGCCGCCGCCTCGGCTGCCCTTAGCCCCTTCTCCCCGCCTGCCCCGCACGCCAGGACCTGTGTGCCGTTGGCCCAGCCTGCAGCTTTGGTTTGGCCGGACTGGCCGTCGTGATTGGTGCAGGCAAGGCCCTGTGGGGGGCACCCAACCCCCCAAGAGAGTCGGGTCTGACCCTGGGCGCCCAAGAATCCCAGCTCTTGGGGCTGGAGGCCAGGGCTCCGCTGCCTGGAGGATGCCCCGACGGCCGCGGCCGGATCCCCAAATTCCCGCATCAGCCCCGGCCCATGCAGCTATTTTGACAGCGTTCGTCAGGCGGGCAGGTGCTGGTCCCAGCCTGGAAACCCGACCCCTGAACCAGAGCCCAGGGCTCCCTCCGGGCAGTGGGCCTGCTGGTGTCACCGAGCACGGCCGCCTCTCGGCTTTCACAATATTGTGGTAGAGCCGCGTCCAAGAACATTATTTGGTTTTGGAAATTGAGCTAATTAGGTTTCTCCCAGGCTACCCCGTCCTACTCCCCTTCCCCCTTGTTTCTAATTAGCAGGAAATTGACAAGGAATTTACATGACTGAGGACAATTTTACAAGTTCCAAATGTTCCTTTTGTTCGCCCCCTTGTCAGCTCTTGGCGTCCACACTGCCGCCCACCCACCCAGCTGGGCTCGGGGAGAGGCAGCCCCCCAGACCCCCCCAGAGGCAGTGACCTGGTCCCAGCTCGGGCGGGGGACCTGTGAGGACCTGTGGTGAGAGCCAGAGTAGACCCTCCGAGGGTGGAAGGTGTGGCCCTGGCCTGTGGGCTGCGTCCCTGGTGCAGCAGAGGGAGCCCCGGGCCACGCTGGGGCGAGTCCAGCTGCCACTCTCCAGCCAGGGCGTCCTCTTCCTTCCTCCTGTTCTGACCCATCACTCGGGCCGACCGGCCGAAACACCCACAGGAAAGATGCCAAGGGGCTGGGGCTAGAGACCCCAGGGTGCGCTGGGTGCAGGAGAGCCAGGCGCACACCCAGGCACCCGGGGCGTCCCTTCCTCCTCCGGGTCACTAAGAGCCCGATGAGACACCTGTCCTTAGTGTCTAAAGTTCTGACGCTTGTCTGTAAAGACCCTGTGAGTCTATGCTCTGTGAACGCTCACCTGCGCCCGCGCCCACCTGCCTGCCCCTCACTGAGCCGGCCGCCAGGTGTGTGCATCTCCCACCTCCGGGCGGAACTGAACATAAGTCAGAACCTCGCTGGGGGACGGTGAGTGCTTACCGGGGACACAGTTTTGTTGCGTGTATTTCGCTACAGTTTCAGGGGAAAAAGCCAAAACAAAGACCTTCCCTAGACAGTGACCTTGGGTTAGCCCCGGCTGGGGCTAGAGAAGCACCTGGCACGTCTGGGGGTGTCTGAGCCCTCCGGGCCTGCTGGTGACCTGGTTCTTTTGCACACAGATAACTTCTACCTGCGCAACCTGCCCCCCCAGCCCGCCCTCCTGCCCGCCAATCACAACTTCCCTGGCGTGGCCCGCGCTGCACCCGCCCACCCCATTGGCTCCTGCAGCCGTGACCGGGGCGAGGCCGGCCCCCTGCAGAAGGGCCCCAAGGAGTTCGACCGCTTCCTCATGGGCAAGGAGCTGGGCAGAGAGAAGGCCGGCAAGGCGGCTGAGGGCAAGGAGCGCCCGGCGGCCGAGGAGGACAGCGGCAAGGAGCGGCACAAGCTGGTGCTGGCCGACGGGCACTGCAAAGAGGGTATCCCCGTGCCCCGAGGCACCTGCGAGGGCCGCCCCAAGCACCCCACCTCCTGCCTCCTCAATGCCAAGGCCCTCGATGGCGACACAGGCAAGGCCACGTTGGCCAGCTGTGCGGGCGGCACACTGGGGCGGCCTGGAGCAGGGGTGGTGGCGCCCGGGCGCTGTGTGAAGGAGGCGGTGGGGCCCATGGAGCCCGGGCCAGCCTTCAGCGAGTGCTTGGAGAGGCGGCAGATGCTGCACCATGCCGCATCCTACTCGGTGCCATCGGGCCTGCCCACCGGGCCTCCCCCTCCCCTGGGCACAGCCACCGGCTCCTTCCCCTGCCTGCAGCTGCATGGTGGGCCCGACGGGCTCTGCCCACTGCAGGACAAAGTCCCCCGGGACCTGAAGGCCAGCGGGCCCACCTTTGTGCCTTCCGTGGGTCACCTCGCCGACAAAAGCCGCCCTTTCCAGGCGGCTGAGGCCTGTGCCGTGGTGGGTGAGGGCAAGGACTGGCACCTGGAGGGGACCACGGCTTCTGACCACGCTGCGCCCTACGGTGTCTCCTATGCCCACCTGAAGGCTGAGGGCACGGGCGAGCGGCGGCCTGGGGGCTTCGAGGCAGCCCTCAACCCCCGGCTGAAGGGCCTGGAGTATCTCAACAGTGCAGGCCCCGAGGCCTCCTTCCCGGGGCTCCCCAAAGGCTGTCTGGACAAAAGCGGCTATTTCGAGTTGCCTACTCCTTCCCAGGACTGTGCCCGGCCCGGTCACCAGGACCCGCTGGGTGGGAAGGCCGCCCAGGCCTGCTGCACTTTAGATAAGACCGCCAACAAGGAAGCCCCCACTGGTGCTCCTGGGACCCAGAAGGTGGCCCGGATCCGGCATCAGCAGCACTTGGTGGCCCCTGAACCGGAGCCCGGGGGCACTGGGGCCGAGGCCAAGCGCAAGTCCCTGGAGCTGGCTTGTCTGGGCTACGGTGGGTCCCACCTGCCCCAGTGGGGTGTGCAGGCCGGCCAGGGCACCGCCATGGCCATCAGCGAGGAGCACAAGGCTGGCGCCTACCTGGACCCCTTCAGCGGCGGCCTGCAGCAGGCGGCACTCCTGTCCCAGGAGCTGCCCACCCCGCCAGGCGAGGTCTCGGCCATGAAGAACCTGCTTAAGTACAGCAACCAGGCCCTGGTCGTGGGCCAGAAGGCACCGTTCGTGGGCCTGGGCAGCCTCAAGGCCAGCTGCGTTCAACAGGAAGCGAAGTTCCCGTCCTCCAAGGGCCCAGGCCAGGCGGAGAGGCCCGACTGTGCCCGCAGCAGGGAGCACGATGCCCCGCACGGTGACGGGGAGGCGCGGCAGCCGCCTGTGGGCATCGCAGTGGCCTTGGCCCGGCAAAAGGATACGGCGAGCCGGTCAGAGACGGCCTATGGTGCCAACGCTGGGCGGCAGGGCCGGGCCGCCCCCACATTCAAAGGTATGGCCCCCTGGGGAGGGAGGAAGGCCCTGTCTGCCCTGTGAGCCTGCTCAGCCCACACCTGCACTTGGCAGACTCTCAGAGGCCCCTGGGGCCGGGGGACCCTCCCTCAGTGCCTCAGTCCCCTGGCTCAAAGTGGGGTCACTGCCTGCTTCAGCCAGTGGCTCCCAACCCTTTCCCCCGCCCCTGCCATCTCTCCCGTGCAGTTGGCGGGGGGCCCCGCTCTACACACGTGCTGGACCTGGAGGCCGAGGAGGAGAGGACACGGCTGTGTGATGACCGCCTGGGGCGGGCTGGCCGCGAGCTGCTGCTGCAGTAAGAGCCTGGCTGTGGCTTGCGGGTGGGGTCAGCCCACCTCCGGGCGGGCCGCTCGACACCCATGTGGGAGAAAGCGAGGTGTGGTCCCACTGGGATGGTCAGGTCTGTGGCCGGGCCCTGGCAGGTTACGCAGTGGCTCCTGCACCCCTCTGGGGTCTCACAGTGCTGGAGGCTCTGCCGATGCCCACCCCACAACAGGGCCACCACAGGGCCTGGAATCTGAGGTGTCCCCCTCCCAGGCTGGTGGCTGCAGGCTCCCCAGGGGCCGCGGTGGCAGGGCTGAGCCCCATGATCTTGCAGGGACAACAAAGACCTCGTGGACTTTGCCCGGATCCACCCGTCAAGCAGCTGCCCTGGAGACCTGACTCCCCACCTCATGATGCAGGGTGGCCAGCTGGGTGGGGACTCGGCCCCCCACCCTGCGCATCCCCCCTGGCTGCCCCGCACGCGTAGCCCCTCCTTGTGGATGGGGGGACACTCCTACGGTCAGTGCTGGGGAAAGGTGGGGGGCTGGCCCGGGGCTGTTGGGGTTCTGTCCTGACCACCACCGTGCCCTCCCCACAGGCCTGGGGCACCCCGCCCTGCACCAGAACCTGCCCCCTGGCTTCCCTGCCTCTGTGGCTGGTCCCGTGCCCTCCGTCTTCCCCCTCCCCCAGGACGCCCCCACACAACTGGTCATCCTGCCCTCGGAGCCCGCGCCCCACAGTGCCCCCCACGCGCTCGGTAAGGCCCTGGTCCAGGCTGCCTGCCGTGGGGCTGTTGAAGGAGGGGCGGCCCTTGGGGGGTAGTCGGCTCTCAGCAGGGAGCCACGAGCCAAGGACAGACCAGCAGGGGCGCTGGGGAAACAGTCCCAGCCGTCCACCCCTGATCTCTCTCTGGCCCTGCCCGCAGCGGATGTCATGGACCAGGCCTCGCTGTGGCCCTCCATGTATGGGGGCCGGGGCCCTGCCTCCCACATGCAGCACGCGGGCCAGCTCCCCGTCTACTCGCGCTCCCAGCTCCTGCGGCAGCAGGAGCTCTACGCCCTGCAGCAGCAGCAGCAGCAGCAACAGCAGCAGCAGCAGCAGCAGCAGCAGCAGCAGCAGCAACGGGCAGCCCAGGCCCTGGAGCTGCAGCGGGCCGCCCAGTTCCAGGTACCCAGGACCAGGGCAGTCCCCTCCCTGCCTGCGTGGACCCGGCCTGGTCTGGGACCGCTGCACACCTGAGGCGTGGGAGTGGGGGTGCTACGCCCGTCTGAGCCTCTCCCCCGACCCTGACAGCGGAAGCCGGAGGACCACCACCTGGAGCTGGAGGAGCCCACCCAGGAGAAGGCCCTGAAGTCCACCCACAAGCCAGTTGCCTTAACCCCCTCGGCCCAGGGCGCCCCCTCGCCTGCCACAGGCCCCATCAAGCTGCCACCTTGCTGCCACCCACCCACAATGAAGCCCCCCGCCAGCTGCCCCACGCCCCCGCCGCGGCCCAGCGCCCCGTGCACTTTACCCGTCTGCCCTGCCGGCAGCCCCGGGCCTGGCTCCAAGGTGCCCAGCGCCAAGGACGAGAGTGGGGATGGCCGGCGGCCCGGGGCCAGCGTTGCCTCGTTGGAACCAGGTAAGAGCACGAGGCTGGCCTGGCCTGGCGTGGACTCCACTCAGCCTTCCCGTGCCCACCTGGTGGGCACAGCTGACTCAGGGCTGTCACCCGGCACCTACAGAGGGTACCCCTCACCCACCGAGTCCCCGTCAGGGCCAGGGCACTGTGCCTTCCCCTCTGTTCTCTGCCCCCAACCCCCGTCCTTGTGGACGTTCCGTGGGCAGAGCACAGTGTCCCGGCTGTCTCCTTCCCAGCCCTTGGCAGATGGAGTGGGACAGAGGTCAGAGGTCAGGCTCCCCATTGGGGTCTCTGGAGTGAGAGGTGCCCGTGAACGCTGGGGCGGCCCACGGCGCAGCAGGCGCGGAGCCCGCCCCAGCTGCAAGGCTGGCACAGTGGGGCGGGGCAGGGAGCTTGTCCCGGCCACAGCCCTGGCCCTGTGGCCCGCTCGCCCGCCTATTCAGTTCTCTCTGAATTAGGCTGAGAGTTTACACTGGAAACCCGTGTGGTGAACATAAAACCCGTCCTAGTTTCACAGTAAGGAGACTGAGCCAACAGAGAGCTTTTTTTTTTTTAGGTTTTTTTTTCCCTTAGTTTTTTTTATTGCAGTTAATGGGGCGTAATGCCTTCGACACGCTGCTGGCGCGTTCTGGTTCAAGGAAAGCCCTGATTCAAGCATCGTGTTTTAAAAATCCCTCTTTTCTGGTGAGCCGCACACACTGGGCCAGCGACGGCCCCCGGGACCCCCAGGGCTGCAGCAGGAGAGGCTCAAGGCTGCCCCGCCAGGGAAGGAGGCCCAGCCCGGCCAGCCTCAGGCTGCCCCTTGATGAACGTGACACTTTCCCATGAGTCCTGTGGGCCTAGCGAGCTGGCCCCAGAGCCTCCCTCCCAGGCTTGGGTCCCAGTGTTCGGGGCTCGAGGCCCCTGTCTCCATCCTGTAACAGCCACACCGCCTCCCCAGCTCCCCGGCTCTCTCGTGACCCCTGACCTCCGGCCTCCCTCCCTGTCTTTTGCAGAACTGCCTCCTGGGTACACACGCCCCACGGCCAGCGCTGGCTTCTCCTCCTCCCTGCCCTCAGACATGCACTCATCTGACCTCGAGCACCCCGAAACTATGCAAACCGCCGCCCTAGGGGCCCAGCCTGAGCCTGCAAGGACGTTCCTGCCCGGGGAGCTGCCCCCCTGCGGCCCCGTGAGGCTGGAGGAGCCTGGGCTGCTCTTGGGGGCCAGGGAGGCCGCCCAGAACCTTGGCGCCACCCCTCACCCCGCCGAGCGGGGAGCCCAGGGGATGGCAGTGGACCCCAGCCCACTTCAGGGGCTGCAAGAACTGCAGTGCGGGGCCCTCCTCGAGGGAGGGGTCCCTGAAGCCACCGTCCAGGCTCGTTCTACTCAGGGAGGGGCGCAAGAGGAGAGAAGCAGGAGGGAGGGGGGCGAGGAGGGGGAGCAAGGGCCCTCGCTGGGGGCCTCCGCCCCGGCCCTGGAGCAGCAGGCAGGGAGCCCGGGCGCCCTGGGTGAGGAGGGGGCGCGGCTGGCCCCAGAGGAGGCCGAGCTGGAGCCCGAGCTGGAGGACTCAGAGGAGGAGCACAGGGCGGCTCCCGATGACAGCCCCCCACCCAGGGCGCTACCAGGCCTGGACGCCTTGGTGGCTGCCACCATCGACCTGGGGGACCTGCCCAGCGGTGACCTGCTGGACCCTCAGCCCCTGGCGGCCTGCAGGCCCCCCAGCACAGACGCCCCGCCCAGTAGCTCAGGGATTCACGGGATTGCTCTGCTCAGCGAGCTGGCGGACCTGGACACCCAGCGGCAGAGGAGTGAGCAGGCCGTGCCAGGTAAGCCCTGGCGGGCACCGCCACCCTTCCGCAAACCCCAGGGGCTGGACTCAGGGGCCCTGGCTCTGGATCAGCCAGGCGGACAGCAGCCTTGGGCCTGGCTCAGTTTTCTCCGCAGTGTGGTGGGTGCCAGGGAGTGTCCCTCTCCACCCACCGGTGGTTGTCCCTGGAAGTCAGGCAGATGCTAAGGCCAGATCCACCCCCAGCGGTGGCCCAGCTGACGTCCCAGCAGGGCCCCTGGGCGCAGGAGGGCACCTCCCATTGCTGTCAACCAGCGGCTCAGCAGCCGCCACTCCATGCGCTGTCTCCATTTCCACCCAACGATGTCGTGTCCCACAGGCGTGAGGTTGTGGAACTTGGGTCTTGCGGCAGGTGGTGGGGCCGTCTCTACTTCCGCCAGGCTTCCACCACATCGGGGCCTATGGTGGTGGGCCCCGGGCCTGCAGATCCAGTGGGGACACAGCAGCCCTCACCCCAGACTTGGGGAGGGGCACAAGGCTGTGATCAGACAACCCCAGTCAGGACCCCCACACGTCCCCCCAGCACTGAGGGGCTGGGCGCTCCTGGGCTCCCCTGCCCACCCAGGGCCCCACGGACAGCAGCACGACAGGGGCCCAAGGGCCAGGTCTTTGCTTAGCCCCAAGGGGACCCCACTGGGTGCCCCGTTGTCCCCGCTGCTTCCCTAGAAGCCCCCTCCTTCCTGCGGCCATCTGCCCCTCAGGCCCCTAAGGAAGCCCCTCCCTAGGGGGCCACCCCACCAGGCTGTTGAGTGGATATTTATAGAAAACCTGAGTGGCCCCCAGGGCTCGGCCACTTGTTTTCCTGATGCGTAAAGCGGGCCACCTTGGCCGCCAAACTCCACCGCACCGTTTGTGCTGCGAGATGCAGCGGATGTTCACATGAGGCCTCCTGCTGGGGCTGCGGGGCCAGGCTGTCTGGCTGAGACCCGCCGCTGGCGGTACCCGGGCTGGGCTGGGTGCTGCCTGCCCTTGGGGTGCATCTGGGGGGCCCCGGGGACCCCTGCTCCTGGGAGGCGCTGTGCAGAGGAGAGGAAGCCAGAGCCCCTGCCGGTGTGGGCGCTCAGCGGCACCCCCAGGGCCTGGGCTGCCGGGGCCCCGCCATGGCAGGGGCACCCAGGGGATGACAGGTGTGTATGTGAGGCAGGGCGGCTGGCCTGCGTAGTGAAGAGCCTGCTGGACCGGAGCCCATTCCTTGAGCACTCACGCGTAGACCTGGGTGGGAAGTCATGTGGCATAACCTGGCGTCGTTGTTGTAAGTGTCCAGCCTGGTCAGTGCTGTGGTTACCAGGGTGTGTGTGACAAGAGACAGTCACAGCAAGCCACCACCAGCCACATCTTTGCCCTCCCCTTCTCTCATGAACCCCTGGGCCCCCACCGTCCCCTTGTCCCAGTTGATGGGCTGGTCCTGTGCAGCCGCTCGGTCAGAGCTGTTCCCTGCAAGTGCGGTGATCACTTTGCTGAAGTTAGGAGGTCAGAGGTCAGCCTGGTCCTGTGGCAAGTGGCAGGATTCGCAGGGGGAGAGTTGGCGGGGAGAAAGTCCTGAGGATCCCGGGCCAGCAGAGAGCCCAGGGGGCGGGGCATGAAGTCCAGGAGGCGGGGCATAGAGCCCAGGGGCGGGACATGGAGCCCAGAGGAGCTGGCAAGTGGTTCAGGCCCACCCCCAGGCCTGGCAGAACCATTTGTGCAAGTCCAGGTGGGGTCCACACACTCATGGTCTCCAAGTGCAGGGGAAGAACAGGAGCCTCTGACGGATAGCCATGGCCCCAAAGGACCAGGAGACCTGGGATTTTTCACAGAAAGGGGCTCCCAGATGGGCCTCCCTGCCCGCTGGTGGGAGGGCAGCTTAGCTCACTGCAGGAAGAGCCCCTCAGCCCTCCTCCCTGCCATTCCCCAGGGACCTGGACCCAGCGTCCTGTCTCTAGGACTGAAGGTCTCCGTGCTGCAGATCTGTGGCCTTGGCCCAGAAGGTGGTCCCAGAGCTGCAGGCACCGCCCCGTCCCCGCCCTGCTACCCCTCTGGGCACCTCCTGGCTTCTTCATCGTGGCCTTGGGTGTGAACCAAGCCCTGGTCCTCTGGGCTCTGCCTCCCTGCCCTGAGTGGGCATCACGCCTGCCCGTCACTTTGTAGATGGCCCCACAGCCTGAGGTGGCCAGGTGCTTCCTCCTACCTGGGCCCAGCCTGGCTCCTGCTGACCCACACTGCAGCCCCAGCCCAGAGCCCGGGTCCTTTCGGTGGAGGACGGTATTTCTAAGTTCCATACAAGATCGGTGCTGTTCCCAGGTGCCCCCGGGGACATGACCACCTCCATCCTGACCCCACGGGGCCCTTCTGGTCTGACATCTTCCTGGCTGTAAGCCATTGTGACCCTCGGATGTCCCGTGGGACCCGCCCATGTGCGCCCAGCCCCCTCCCTGTGGTTGGCCCCTCCCCTGAATGGACACCACCTTCCGTCAGCTCATGCTCTGGCCCCAAGTTGGGCCACCCCTCCCCCGACCAGGCCTGCAACACCCGTGCCACTGTGCCAGGCTTCTGTTGTTCTTGCCAGTCACTGTGAGGACAGCCCCTCCGCCACCCCCCAGCCTGAGCCCTAGAGGACACGGCCTCCCCCTGCCTCCTTCCCTACCCGGGGTCAGCCGTGTCCTCCCCGCCTGCCCGGGGTGGAGCACGCTGGAGTGTCACCTGCCTGGGAAAGGACCCGGAGGAACCCAGCATGGCCGTGGGGGTCTGGGGTGGAGCACAGGGAGTGGGGGGCGTTCCGAGGGAAGGCGGAAGAACGTGGGTGCCTTCTGAGAAGGGGCTAAGGCTGCACCTTGGGCCAGGACCAGCCTCTCCCCACCGGAAACCCCAGCCAGCTGCCATCCCCACAGGAACTTGAGGGACACCCCCACACATTGGCCGGTGGCCTCCCTGCAGCTGTGGCTGCTTGGGTAGCCCCCACAGGTGGGTGGGTGGATGGACTGCTGGACAGATGGACAGGTTAGCCGTGGTGCCAGACACCAGCCCCTGGAGCCATCCACGGTTGGCGAGGCGCAGGTGCTCGTGCCTGCAGTGTCTGCCCGTGTGACTCTGAACTTGGTTTGTGGTTGAAGCCTCCATGTCCCCAGCCCCAGGCGTCAGCTTGTGGCTATCCTAAAGCCTCTCGTGGCACCACGTGTGTCTCTGAGGGCCCCGGAGCGAGTGTCGGTCCCAGGGCTGCTGTGTGAAGTGCGGACACGCAGGCCCCTGCTGCTGGAAGCTGTGCCGCATCCTGCTTTACTTCTGTGCCTTGGGCTCCACCTTGTTTTCGGGGGTGGGCCCTGCTCCAGGGGCTCGTGCCCTTCCAGCCGCCCCGCCCTGTAGCCAAGGAGGCTCCTCCCTGACCCAGAGCCAAGCAGGGGAGGGGTGCCAGCCCCATTGCCCACCCGCCCCTCCTGAGGACCTGACCCTTGCTTGTCTTTGTTCCTCGTGTCCTGGGGAGCTGGGCAGCCTCAGAGCCGACCGCAGGAGCCTGTTGGAGGGGCAGCGTGTGCCCGCCTGCAGCCACACTGACCTTCCCATCCCCCCAGCAGAGGAGGAGGAGGATGTGCTGGCCTTCAACCTGCAGCACCTGGCCACGCTGGCCACAGCCTGGTCCCTGGTGGAGGCCGCCGGCCTGGACGTCCCCACCACCTCCGCACAGCCCCCCGCTGCCGAGCCCTGCGGTGGCCCCAGGCTCACCCCCCGCATGCAGATCCTGCAGCGGAAAGACTCCTGGGCCCCCAAGACCAAGCCTGTGAGTGGGGGTGCGGTCGGGGTCCCGCTGCCCGCGTGGCCCGGAATGTGGTAGGGTGGGGGGCCCAGGCGCCCAGCCTGCCCTGTCGGCCCTGTCCCGGGCCCTGGCCTGGCTCACGGGCCCCTGTGCCCTGCCCACCAGGTGTGCCCACTGAAAGCGGCCATCGACCGGCTGGACACGCAGGAGGTGGAGATGCGCATGCAGCTGGCGGAGCTGCAGCGGCGCTACAAGGAGAAGCAGCGGGAGCTGGCCCGCCTGCAGCGCAGGCACGACCACGAGTACGGCCGCGGGAGGGCTGGGCCCGCAGCGCCCGCACCTGCACTCCCCAAGGGCTCTCGCCCCCCTCTGCCCACGGCCCGTGGGGGGAAGTCGGGGTCTGTCTGAGAGGCCCCCCCCGAGGCAGGGGTACTCCCCAGACCTAAGGGGCGAGGCGTTCAGCCAGCAGGGGTTCCTGGGGAGGAGCCAGAGCACAGGCTGGTGCCGGGGGAGAGGCCGGTCCAGGGTGCAGTGGCAGAAGGGGGCTGGGAGGCCAGAGCGGGAGTTGGGGGCTTCTCTGGGGGCAGAGGAAACCCCACAGTTGCAGCAGGGGCGTGGGCGCTCCCCTGGGCAGTGTGAGGGTGGCTGGAGGTGGGGAGGTGGGGCAGCTCCGGCCTTGCCCTCTGCCTGCAGGGCCGGGCTCCCAGGACACGTCTTGGGAGCACCCATGCCCACCCCCAGCACCCCACCGAGGGCAGTGCCCTCTGCTAGACCCTGTCGGGGAGCCAGGGTGGGCATGAGCCTCTGACTGCGCCTCCGTGGCCCCCAGGAGAGAGGAGAGCTCTCGGAGCCCTGCACGGCGGGGGCCCGGCCGTCCGCGGAAGCGCAAACACTCCAGCTCACTGCCTGCCCTGCGGCCTGGGGGCCAGCTGGCCAGGACCGACGGCAAGAAAGTCAAGTGAGTCCTGGATTCAGGGCCACCGCCGGGTGCTATGGGTAGGCTGGGGCTGGCCCAGGGGCCTTAAGGCCTGAGCACAAGGGGCTGGGCTCCTCTCCCCCACCCTAGCTCCCTGGGCTGCGGGGCCCCTTCACCCCTTCTCTGAAGGCCAGCACTCCCCTCCCAGACTCTGGGCCGTTGTGAGTGACAGTGGACACAGCCCTGAGTCCGGGTTGCCTCCCTCGGCTGCACTCGGCACCACCCTGGACCCATCTCCTCGGGAAGCCCCAGCCCCAGCGCTTGGCCACGCCAGCTCCACACACCTGGTGTGGCCGTGGCATCACCCCCCCCACCGGCACCCCCGCCCAGCCCCCTTTGCGTGCGAGGCGGCGTTGCGTAAAAGCCTCTTTATCTGCGCATATAAAGCTGTTGGTCACGCTGTGGCGCGGCTCGCGGCTGCCGGCTCGATGTTATTATCCATTACCCGCCCGGCGCAGTCGTTGGCGCACTCCCGGGCCTGGTATAATTGTCCTTCTCGGCTACAAATTGCCTCTCCCGGCAGGCCCATTTGCATAAATCCTCCGAGCTCCTCCAAACACGATTGGCGCGCGCGCGTGTGCGCTGCATCAATCCTGATGATTTGGTAATAATAGTTAAATCGGCACTAAATGGTTCCTTCAATTAAGACGGAGGCAAAAAATTAATCTCGGGGCTTTATGTCACAAAACATTAGCAAACGCAGAGAAGGTTACAGGGAGGAGGAGAAGAACTCGCGGGCTGTGGGCGACGGCGGGATTCACCATATGGCGGCCCCACCCCGAGCTGTCCCTCCGCCCTGCCCAGGTGTCACCCACCTCGGGTCTCCAGGGCTCTCCCTCTGAGAACCAGCCAGCACTGTGGGGGTCCCCTGGGCAGCAGAGGGCCCCTGCGGGCCGGGTCTGGCCGGGGCTTGCTGGGGAGCCCTGCCTGAGAGGGTGTGGGCCCCGTCACACTTCCTGAGCCAGGCTGGCGGTGTGCCCCGCTATGCCCCCATGGCACAACCCTAGCCTGGAAGCCACCTTCGCCCGAACTCCAAGAAAACAGATCTCGGCTGGAAGGGCTCCTGCCTGGACAGGGATGGGGCTCCTGCCTCTCCTGGCCGTCTCCAGCCCACGCTTCTGCGGGCTGGGGGACCTGTGCTGTTGGCCAGCAGTTGGGGCCAGGGGACAGGCCTCCTACTCCACAGGAAGTGGGGGGCTGCAGGACCCTGTGGTGGCTTCCTGCCTGGCCGCCTCTCTGGGCAGGAAGGTGCAAAGGGACGTCCAACCACACAAGGCCAGGGCGGGCGGGAGCTCTCAGTCTCCATCTGTGACTCGTTCTTGTGTACAGCCAGGGCTCGCTCTGCACGTGTGCATGGGGGGTGGGGAGGCACAAAGGTGAGAGGCCAGGCCCCCCAGCCCCTGTCTGGCCAGACAGGCAGACGAGCTTCCCCAGCCTCGGTTTCCCCATGTGAAATGGGGGTGGGAGGGGAAGGGAGTCGTGCACCTGGCACACAGGAGTGCTGGGGAGGGTGGGACCCCAACACATGGGGAGTGGATGTGGGGGAGGGTGGGGACCCCAGGATGTAGGGGAATCGGGTAGGGGGTGTTCTGGGGTGTCTGTGGGCACCTGCGGGGTTGACCCTGCCGCAGCTGCCAGCCTTGAGGAACAGTAACCCCGTGGGGCGAGAGGAAACCGAGGCTCGGTCTCAGCCATTTCCCAGGCTCTGTCTGGAACATGGGCGGATACCCGGCGCTCTGTGTCCAGACCCGTGTGGACAGCAGGGGTTGGAGCTCCAGAGAGGGCCTGAGCCTAGCAGCAGGAGCTCCCTGGGGCTGCCACCCCACCCCACTCCGTGGCCACGGGTTTACCATCCTCTTCCTGGCAGTGGCAGAAATGTCAGGAGGCCCTGTTCTCGTGGACCACTCCAGTGTCCTCTCTGTTCCTGACTGTGGGAGCATCCGGCCTGCACAGTCCTCACCCGGCCTCGCCGAGAGGCGCAGACATGACTTTCCCATTTCCCAGGTGGCAAGGCTGGGACCACGGCTCCCCGACACCGGGCTGCCTCGCAGGGAGCCAGGGCCCTCGCCCGTCCCGCTGGCTGGCCTCTGGTCACCATAGCCATGACCAGAGCCTCCCAAGGGCGTCCCTTCCAAGCAGGGTGGAAGGATAATGTGTAGGAAACAGAAACGTCCCCGTTCCCAGCACAGCTGAGCAGGGGGAGGAAGGGCTGGGGATCAGCAGGTGCCCGGCGCCGGCTCAGCCCCCGAGGGGTGGGGCTCCCCTGGGCACACAGGCTGCAACCCTGTGACCCACCACAGGGACTGCGGTGCCATAGCGCCTGCCTCTGCCCTGCACCCACGCTGACCCCACCCACACCCCATGCCCTAGGGCAGTGCGGACCAGCCTCAGCCGGCTGTGCGCGGAGCTGCGGGGAGCTGGTGGAGGCAAGCCCAACCCGAAGCGCAGCAGGCTGGAGAAAAGCGTCTATGCCGGCCTGCAGGCAGGCTCCCTGGTGAGTCCTCCCTACCCTCTGCAGACATCCGACTGTGAGTCCCATTGCTCAGATGAGCAAACCAAGGCTCATGAGCTTCCAGGACCCCACAGCAGGCGGAGCCTCTGCACCCAAGGGTGTGACGGGGGCCTGTGACTTCTCAACACACCTGGCAGGCAGGTCCCACTTGGTGGCCGGCCCTCCACCTGCTCCAGGGCACTCCCTCCTTGGCTCTGCCCGGCCAGTGGGCGCGTTCTCAGCAGAACGACTCTGCGGGAGCCGGGGCCCTGCCCTCCCGGAGATGGCTCTGGACACGGGCTCCCCAGGGCCATCTCCTTGCTTGTCCCCCCAGATCAGAGGCTGGTCCTTCTGTCCAGGGTGCCTGCTCTCATCCCTCCCCTTTAGGAAAGCACACAGCCCGTCTCATGACGCTCTTGCACCTAAGTGGGTGGGCAGTAGGGGGCTGTGCAGCCAGGGACGTAAGTGCAGGACCCGTGTCCCCAAGCAAGACGTCCCTTTTGAGGGAAAGGTCCTGTGGTGCCACGCTAGAGCCAGGCATCGACAGAGCTGTCCAAAGGCCATGGGCTGGGGTGGGGGCCCCGAGAGTGCAGCCATCACCTCCTGTCCACAGGAGAAGGCGCGATGCAAGAAGAGCAGTGGCCAGAGTGGGCTGGGGTCCTCAGTGGCCCACAAGGCAGGCCGGCTGAAGCCGAAAGTCAAGGGCAGGGGGCTGCCCGCGGGCCTTGGCCCCTTCCCGCGGGCAGAGGTGAGCCCAGGGGGGCGCATCCGCAAGGAGCTGTCACGAGCCAAGAGCGCCAAGGCATCCAGGGCAGCCCGGCGCGCACAGCCCGAGGGTGACAGCGGCAGGGAGATGCCCAGATTCCCCGCGCGGCCGGCGGTGGCCTCGCCCCACGAAGCAGGCAAGTTGTCCGCGTGAGCAGCCACTTGCAGGGGCCTGGTGGGTGCGGTGGGCCAGGGAAGACCTCCCACCAGGCAGGATGGGGGAGGAGGGGAGGGTCTCACGAGGGAGACCCCCCTCCCAAGGCAGCACAGGGGGCGCAGGGGGGCGGGGGCTGTCTGCGTGCCCCGCCCCCACACGGGACTTGGGGGAGGAAGGAGACCCCTGGTCGCATCCTGGAAAACGGGGTTAAAAATAGCCCTTCTGCCTGCTCCAGCCGCCATGCACACAGCATCAGGCCAGGCCGACTGAGGGCTCATCTGGCCCCGGCGAACACACGTCCAGAAACAGGAGCCCGGAGAAATAGACACTTCCTCCCCCACTCCGACCCTGCCCTCGCCCCTTCCCCGGGGGTCTCAGCTGCCTGGGAAGGACAAAGGGCGCTGCTTCAGGCTGGGGGAGGCATCTGGGCCAGAGACAGCAGAGGCTGCCAGGTGGGCGCCCTGTTGCCCAGGGAGAAAGGAAGGCGCCCACCCCACCCAGCCCAGGCACCCTCAGCTTGGAGGCTGGGCCCAGTTCCTGCGGCTGTCGCCCCGCAGAGCAGCCGGGGATGGCAGTGACCGGGCTCCACTCACAGCCCCACAGACCCCCTGTGGTGATCCCCCCCCCTAACCCCAGGACACACCGGGATGCTGCCCGCAGTCAGGGGGACCCCTCTGCCTCTCTCCCAGGCAGTGGCTATGACAGCGAGGACTGCGGGGGTCTCTTGGGGACAGAGGCGCCACCCAGGGAGCCCGGGCTGCATTCGGGGCCCGGCATGGCCGTGCTGGGGCCCTCGCCCTCCTCCGTGGTCAAGATGGAGGCCAACCAGAAGGCTAAGAAGAAGAAGGAGAGGCAGGGCCTGCTCGGTAACCAGGGGGCGTGGGCAGCGTGGCTCAGCCTGGCGGGCGGGACCTCCAGCAGCCGGACCCCTGTGACGACGCCCTCCCTCCCTCCCTCCCACAGGGGCCTGCCGCCTGTCCAGCCCCGAGGGCGAGGTGAAGATCAGGCGGCGGACGGTGAAGGAGAAGGCGGGCACCAAGCTGGAGCGGGCACCAGGGCGGAGGCCACCAGGAGCGCCAGGCAAGAAGAAGGCCAAGGGCGTCCTGCGGGCAGAGCCAGGGGCCACCCCGGGCAGGGACGCCCTCTTCAGCCCCTCCCGGGCCTTGGCCTGCCACGAGGAGGGCAGCAAGCTGGCCAGCGAGCGCCTCAAGAGGGCCACGCGCAAGAGCACCATGCTGCAGCCAGTGCTGCGGGTGAGGCCGGCGGGCTCCCCAGGGCCAGGGTCTCAGGCCCTGAGGGGTGGGCGCCCCGGGGAGAGGCCTTCCTGACCGCACCCCACGCTCCTTCCCCACACGGCGCTCCCTGAGTCCTACCTGGGCAGCCGCGGGCAGGGGCTACAGCCACCCTCACCGCAGCCCTTCTCTGCCCTCCCCGTGCACAGCGGAAGAACGGGGCCTTGTCCATCGCCCTGGCCGCCCGCAACGCCAAGGCCATCCTGGGCAAGGGCCGGAAGCTGGGCAAGGTGAAGAGCAAGAGGGTCCGCAAGCAGGTAGCATCCCTCGCCCCAGGGCCGCGGGCCCAGCCCTGCCCCAGCCCCTCCTGACCCCTCTGGCCCCCAGGGCAAGGGCCGGGCCGTGAGCCGCCTGCTGGAGAGCTTCACGGTGGAGGATGACTTCGACTTTGATGACAACAGCAGCTTCTCCGAGGAGGAGGAGGAGGAGGAGGAAGAGGAGGAGGAGGCCAGTGGCCCCCTGAGCCTGGAACAGAGCGTGGCCCTGGGTGAGCAGAGCCCCGAGGGCGCGAGCGCCGGGTTGGGGGTGGAGGATGGGCCGGGCCGGCCGCTGACGCCCGCTGCCCGCAGCGCGCTCCTGCACCATCCACAAGGAGGACCTGCAGGACGGGCTGCCCGTGCTCATCGCGAAGGAGGACAGCCTGCTGTACGCGGGCAGCGTCAGGACCCTGCAGGCCCCCGACATGTGAGCTGGGCGAGCGGGCGGGTGGGGGCGGGGCGGGGCATGGCAGGCTGAGACCCACAGGCCCCTCACCCCACCCTCGTGCCCCCAGCTACAGCATCGTCATCGAGGGTGAGAGGGGCAACCGGCAGAGGGTCTACTCGCTGGAGCAGCTGCTGCAGGAAGCGGTGAGGGTCCCAGCTGCCTGGGGGCAGGGCGGGAGGCAGGCTCTGGACACCACAGAACAGGCCCCACCTGCTCATGGGCACCACCCGCGGGTCCCTGCAGGTTCTCGATGTGCAGCCGCAGTCTAGCCGGTACCTCCCGCCTGGCACCCGGGTCTGTGCATACTGGAGCCAGAAGTCTCGCTGTCTGTACCCAGGCAATGTGGTCCGAGGTACGCTGCACCCAAGGCCAGGGTTCAGGCCCCTCTGAGACCCGCAGAGTGCCTGGGCGGCCCTGTCCCCACAGTCCAGCTTCCCAGGCCGGCCCCTCCCACCCCTCTCTGCCCAGGAGGCTGGAGCGGGCAAGACAGCGCACTCAGCTCCCCGTTTGCCACCAGAAAGCGAGGGGCACATGGGATGGGGAGAGTCGGGGCTCTGCCTGTGGGGCCAAGCAGAGAAGGATAGGCAGGGCAGGGCCCCAGACCCCCAGGGCTGGGGTCTCGGAATCCATCCCAGGGGCACCAGCTCCCCTGGGGTGAAACCTGGGCACGTGGGGTCCCAAGGCGGGGAGGCGAGGACCCCAGGTGAGTGGGCGGGAGGCGACATGACTTGGTGGGATGGGAGGCAGTAAGTGGCCGGAGGAAGCCGTGGGGTCCTGGGGCTGCTGGGCAGCCGTGGCAGAAGGTGCCCAGGGAGCAGGTCTGGGTGCGGCAGCCCCTCCTCCCTGGCCAGCCGTGTGCTCGGGTGCCGTCCGCAGGCAACTGTGGCGAGGAGGAGGAGGACCTGGACTCCGTGGTGGTGGAGTTCGACGACGGGGACACAGGCCACATCGCCGTCTCCAACGTCAGGCTCCTGCCCCCAGACTTCAAGATCCAGTGTGAGCAGCCCAGGACCGCCAGGGGGCCCCTCCTGCCTGGCCTCCCCCGGGTCCAGACAGGCTGCCAAAAGCGGGGCGAGGGCTGGTGATCCCCACGTGGCCGTGGCACTGAAGCCCCTCTGCCCACGTGTCCGCAGGCACAGAGCCCTCCCCGGCTCTGCTCGTGTCCAGCAGCTGCCGGAGGACCAAGAAGGCCTCCAGCGAGGCCCCCCCGCCCAGCGAAGCCACCGCCCCCAGCCTGTCCCCCAAAGTGCAGGACAGCTCCGAAACCTCAAAGACCCCCGGGAAGAAATCCATGAGCAAAGACAAAGCTGGTATTTGCAGGACTGCTGAGAACCCGGGTCAGGGGAGGCACCGCCTGGGGCGCGGGGGGCCCAGCGGCACACGGGGAGGGGCGCGTGGGGACAGCTTCGCGTGCCCCGCAGGAGCTGACTCTCCCTGGCCTCCCCACACAGGCAAAGCCGAACTCCTAACCTCAGGTGCCAAATCCCCCACGGGGGCCTCAGACCACTTCCTGGGTCGCCGGGGCAGCCCCCTGCTGAGCTGGTCTGCGGTGGCGCAGACCAAGCGGAAGGCGGTGGCCAAAGCCACGGCGGGCAAGGGGCCGGGGGTGTTGCAGAACCTCTTCCAGCTCAACGGCAGCGCCAAGAAGCTGCGGGCCCACGAGGCTCTGTTCCCCGTGCACAGCGTCGCCGCGCCCGTGTTCGGCAACAGCTTCCGCGCCGACTCCTTCAGCAGCCTGGCCAGCTCCTACGCGCCCTTCGTGGGCGGGGCCGGGCCAGGCCTGCCCGGGGGAGCCCACAAGCTGCTGCGGGCCAAGAAGGCCGAGCGGGCGGAGGCCGAGAAGGGCGCACGGCGACGGGCGGGCAGTGAGTTCCTGGTCAAGCTGGACCACGAGGGCGTGACGTCCCCCAAGAACAAGAACTGCAAGGCGCTGCTCATGGGGGACAAGGACTTCGGCCCCAAGCTGGGGCGGGCCCTGCCCAGCCCTAGCTACGCGCATCCGGCCCTGGCGGGCAAGGACAGGAAGGGGCGGGCGCCCATCCACCCGCTGCCCATGGGGCTGGCGCTGCGCAAGTTCGCGGGCCAGGCCGAGTACCCGCTGCCCTGCGACAGCGACTGCCACAGCTCCTACTCGGACGAGGACGAGGACGGGCCGGGGCTGGCGGCCGGCGTGCCCTCCCGCTTCCTCACCCGCCTGTCGGTGTCATCGTCCTCGTCCGGCTCGTCCACCTCGTCCTCCTCGGGCTCCGTGTCCACCTCCAGCCTCTGCTCCTCGGACAACGAGGACTCGTCCTACAGCTCGGACGACGAGGACCCTGCCCTGCTGCTGCAGACCTGCCTCTCCCACCCTGTGCCCGCCCTCCTGGCCCAGCCCGAGGCCCTGCGCGCCAAGGGGGGCCCCCACACGCACGCCCAGCGCTGCTTCCTGTCCAGGGCCACGGTGGCCACGGGCGCCGGCCCCAGCGGAGGCAAATCCAAGCTCAAGCGCAAGGAGGCCCTGAGCTTCTCCAAAGCCAAAGAGCTTTCGCGGAGGCAGCGGCTGCCCTCCGTGGAAAACCGGCCAAAGATCTCAGCCTTCCTGCCTGCCCGGCAGCTCTGGAAGTGGTCAGGGAACCCCACACAGGTAGGTGGGCTCGTCTCCCCGCAGGCAAGGGGGCCCCTTGTGGAGCTCCGGTTCTGGGGAAGGCAGCCCTGCCGTGGCCCCGCCACCTGTCCCTCTCTCCTTTCATTTCCTATTCCATTGCGAGTAAAAGATGTGGAAGACTCAGGGAGAACAAACACCCTCCCACCATCCAGTACGTCCTCCGTGAGCACACGGTGGCTTTGCACCAGGGCGTGTGCCCCTTTGGTGGCACGGTGTCGCGTGTGCATCTTTCCACGTGGCCAGCTGGGAGGGCTGCCGAGGACCAGTGTGAACAACTGTGGTGGGCACCCCATGCCCGGTCCCTGCTGCCAGACTCGGTGTTCCTTCAGGGTCAGTCTGGATGCCCTGACCCGGGTGCTGGGGATGCCCAGGCATGGCCGCCTCCTCCGGGATCCGTGGCTGTGGGGCCTCCCTCCAGCCGTGGATTGCTATTTCTTTCTTGCCATGGCGGATGCCCAGCACACACACTTACCCACGACGTAGGACACACGCCCGTGCCTACGCGCGCACAGATGCACAAACACACGCACTCGCGGGACACACCCTCTCCTGACACCGCCTGTCCTCACGGCCGCCGGGCCCCTCATCACCCGGCCCCGTGTCTCCCCTGCAGCGGCGAGGCATGAAGGGCAAGGCCAGGAAGCTGTTCTACAAGGCCATCGTCCGGGGCAAGGAGACGCTGCGAGTTGGGGACTGCGCGGTCTTCCTGTCGGCCGGGCGGCCCAACCTGCCCTACATCGGCCGCATCGAGAGCATGTGGGAGTCGTGGGGCAGCAACATGGTGGTGAAGGTCAAGTGGTTCTACCACCCCGAGGAGACCAAGCTGGGCAAGCGGCAGTGCGACGGCAAGGTGAGCGCGGCGCCGCGTGGGCAAGCGCGGTGGGCCAGCGGGCCGGGGCCACAGCCGGGGTGAGGGGAGCATCGTCTGGAAAAGCCTCCCTGGCTCCCTGCGGCGTGGGTGATGGTGTCACTCATGGGGGGCCGTGGCCGCGGCAGCACTTAGCCCCAGCGGGTCCAGCTCACTCCTGGGATTTGTGGCAGCCCCTCCTGCCCCATGGGCCCCCTGCTTCCGCCTCCAATGCCCGCACCGGGCAGACCGCTCCCAGCATGCCGTGCTTCCCCGAGGAGGAACCGCATTTTCAGACAGCTCGGAGGAGCCCGTCTTTAGGCGAACAAGTATTTCCCCCGTTCTGACGGGCCCGGGGGTCCCCAGCACCAGCTCCTGCAGTGACGGTGCCAGGGCGGGGGTCCTTTCCCCAGGCAGGGGGGCACACTGGCAGAGCCCAGCCGCCGACTCTGCGCCCCGCCCGCAGAACGCTCTGTACCAGTCGTGCCACGAGGACGAGAACGACGTGCAGACCATCTCCCACAAGTGCCAGGTCGTGGGGCGCGACCAGTACGAGCAGATGGCACGGAGCCGCAAGTGCCCGGACCGGCAGGACCTCTACTACCTGGCTGGCACCTACGACCCCACCACAGGGCGCCTGGTGACGGTTGACGGCGTGCCCATCCTGTGCTGAGCCCGCCTGGCAGCCGGCCCGCAGCGCTGAGAGGTCAGGCCGAGCGCCAGGGGCGTCTGAGCAGATGCGCGAGCCTGCCAGGCAGGGTCCGCGCTCCCCTGTGATTTCCCTGGAAAGAGAGAGCTCCCGGCCCGGTCCCGTCCCATCCGCTGCAGAGGGTCGTGCTGTGCCCCTGCTGGGACCGTGCCACCGGCCTGCCCGCCCCACCCGCGGGCGCTCTGTTTTCCGCATCGGCAGTTCACGAGAGATTAGAATCCAAGCCATACTTCCCTAGTACCTCCGACTGTCTCCCACCAGGGAAAGCAGAAATCAGGTGTGTTGTCTATTTATTTCTCTATGTAAATATTGTATTTCTGCGGGGAAATTTTATGGAAAAAAGTGGAAAAGGATTTTTTTCCCCATCCGAGTGACGAGGGTGTGTGTGTGCGTGTGTGTGTGGGCGTGCAGGGACTGTGTTGGGGGGTTTTCTTTGGAATGCACTGTTCTCCTCAGCCTAGCTGAGTTCCGACTGGGGCATCTGTGATGACAGAGGCAGCTCGGGGTAGGGGCAGAGGCCAAAGGCCACGGGAGGGTCAGGTGGGACCCTCGAGGGCATCCTCTAATCTCTTGGGGGGCTACTGCGTAAGATGAAAGTCACACTCGAGTTTGTTTCCTGTCAATGTGTCTCCTAGGAAAATAGTCTTGGGGGGGGTGAGGAGGGCCACAGCTGGAGAAGGGGGTCCAGGCTCCGGGCGCAAACGCAAACAGGACCAGCGCGCTCCGGCCCGAGAGTGGCGGTGGCCACGTGCATCTTACCTCTGTTTAAAATGAAACAAAGACGAACAAGTATTTCAAAGTATTGATAAGAAAAAGTGACGTTTTGATTTCATTTCCTGAATATTCCAATTTATATCTGATTTCCGTTTGCACGGCCAGTTAGTCCAAGGGGAAGGAGTCCGGCCTCCACCTGGAGCAGGGAGAGGGCTGGCCCCTCACCCACCTCTGCACCTCCCTCCTGCCCTGACGCCGGGGAAGTGGGTGGGGCTGTGAGCCCCTCCTCACCCTCCCTCCCCGCCATCCTTTCCTGGGAGCAGCAGGGTGCCTGGGAGTTCCACCTGATTCATCCTCACCTCCCCCCCAAACACCTTCCCGGTGCCCCAAAAACCCCTGGCTAACCTCGCTGGCCTGCTCAGGGCTTGGGACAGTGACAAGGCCAAGCCAGAGGTTCAGGACTGGGGGACAAAAAGATAAAAGACAGACTCTGCCCTCACCACCCACCCTGGCCTGGGCCCCAAGGAGGTTTCTGGGCCTTCTCTGCGGCCACCAGGTGGCCTGTTGGCAGTAGTGCCTGGGGGCAGAGCCAGGGTCCCTCCTGCCAGCCTGTGCCCACATCCCGGCCCCCCGTGCAGGGAGCTCCCTTCGGGGGCTCGGCCCCAGTAACGCAGGAGAACTCGGCACCCCTTCCGTCCTCCCTCAGCCAACAAGGACAGACAGGGCCGGCCGGACCGGACCTGCAGCCGCAGCCCTCGTTCTCAGAAAGGCGTCAGGGGCCACGTGCTCCAGTGTCTGTCCGACAAGGCTCTCCTGGCCCCACAGGGAGCTGCAGGAAAGCCCCCCAAGGCAGCCGCTGCTCTGGGATGAGCTCCGTGGGGGCCCCACACCCCAACCCCGGGCCCTCTCGGCCCCCACTTCTTTCTCAGGCCGCCCAGGAACCCACTCTCCTCCAGGGCCCATCTCTCCCTCCTGCTGCAGGCCCCCGGGGCCCCTCCTGGTGGCTCCACCGGAAGCCTGAGGCGGGGGAGGGCCGCTTTGTGACGGGACCCCCCAGCTTTCCCGCTCCCACCCCGAGTTTACCCTTTGTCTTGGCACGAGTGCAATATGTCGTTCCTGGTGGGTGTCGGGAAGATGGTCGGCCGAGGTCCCGCCCGAGGCTTGGGAACCACAAAGATGTCACAGGAAGAAAAGCGCGGCCAGGCCCCCAGGCCCGAGTCGGGACAGCCGAGATGCTGACGTGAGAATTAAGGCCATTTTACGCCCGCTACCGAGGCGTGGGCGCGAGGGGAAGGGCCCTCTCTCGGCAGCCTTGTTCCTTGCCCCCTCTGCCGGTTCCTCTGTCCTTCCGTCTCCCCTCCCTCCTTGCTGTGTGCGCGCGAGTGGCGCGGCCCTCCCTCTGTCCGTGGTTAAACGTGGCAAAAGCACGACTCTTGTAAATGTGTAAACTAAGAGGATGGTTGGATTTTTTTTTCAATGTAAACACTAAAAACAAAACAAACAAAAACAAAGGTTTTATGAACAGCAAACTCTATGTAAAGGCATTTTAGTATTAAATTTTTTATCGACAACTTGCTTAAGAATAAATATATGAACTACTGTACAGGTTTTCCATGGCCCAGAATCCTGACTGCGAGTGCTGGGTGCGTGTCCCACGGTCGCTCCCTGGCGAACCCCCGGCTCCAGGGGTCTCAGCCGAGATGTCCGGGTCCCACAACCGGAGCTTCCAGGCCAGGCCTCCACACCCACCCCCTGCATTAGCCCAAGAGGAGCCCTTCAGCGCATTGGGCCTGGGGCCAGGAGGGGACATAGAGCCACAGTGGGTTTGGGGTGGCCTTAGGCTTGAAGCCCCCCTAGGATGAGAAGGCCTTTCCTGGTGGATCTCACCTGAGAGCTGGGTTGGTCACCTGTCCAGCCTGAGCCAGTCCACGTGGCCGGGGTAGGGGCCTCTGGAGGGGAAGAGGGTGGGGTCAACCTCCACAAGCAGGGGGACAAGGGGCAGGGTGATCCCCAGAGCCCACTTGAGTGCTATGGCCACTAGGCATGAATGCTTCTGGACAGCAGCCACCACCCCCCGCCCTACCCCAAGGGAGGGCGTGACTGGATTCATTCAACAGACGTTTTCCCGCCCAACAGCCGGGCCGGGCATGATGGGTAAACAGTCCCGACTGCTCAGTGGAAGCATGCACGGCCCGGAGGCGGGCCCAAGGCCAGGGGTGTGTGTTGGGAATGGGGGTGCATTGCACCCCCAGCTAGAGAGGGCCCACCCATGAGGCTGCAGACCCAGAGGAAGCCTGCACTTGCCAAGGACGGGAGCTCCTTGTTCCCCACCCCCTGACTCTGGGGAAGCTGCGGAAGGGCACGCCCGCCCCACGGGGCCTGGTCTGCGCCTGGCTTGTCAGCTGCGCCCGAGGCCAGAACACCTTGCCCTTGGATCCTGCAGCCCCTGGTCCGCAGCCCCTGGTCCGCAGCCCCTCTCGTGCAGGTGAGCGTGGAGGGGGGTTTCCAGCCTGCCTGCCCACAGGCCGCATGCCAAGGGCTGCGCCAGGAGGCGAGGGTGGCCCGACGGAAGCCTTGGGCGCCCAGCGAGCGCTGAGTGAAGGAGCCTGCAGGACGGGGTTGCTGGCTGAGGGACCCTCTGTGGGGGAGGGAGGAAGGACTGGGGTGCAGCCAGAGACCCGCTGTGGGCTCAGGAGACCCTGACTGCAGTTTCTGGCGAGGACAGAGTCCAGGCCAGGCCAGGGCAGGAAGGAAGCCCCAGCCAGGACTGGCTTCTCCACAGAGCAGGGCGCACCAGGAGGGCCCCGGGGCTGGGTGGTGGAGGAACAGCCGGGGGGCAGGAGGTGGGGGCTCAGGCAGATCACCGGGACCCCGAGAGCAGGACTGTACCTGCTGCTGGACGGCGGGTGCTCCCGAGGGCTCTGAGCAGAGGGTCCGCGGCCAAACTGGGGACTCCCTCTGTCCCCCGGGGTCAGAGGAGACAGGCTGACACCAAGAGATAGCTCCAGGGCCTGGAGGCGGGGTGCACAGGCCGGGGCAGGGCCCAGGTGGGGCTGAGGGCTGGAAACTGGCACGAGAAGAGGGCCCTGGCTGAAGGGGGTGCCACTGGTGGGCCCAGGAATGTGGGCGGGGGGTGAGCCCAGGAGGCAGGTAGCCACCGGTGCCCAGCTGAGCAGGGGCAGCAACAGGCCCTGGTGAGCCCCCAGCAGGGTCGGGAGGCAAGACATGAGCCTGGTCGGGCCCCTGCTCCCAATATCCCCTCGCATCTGCCCACGTTATCTCAGGGTGGTCCCTGCCTTCCAGACCCTCCTGCCCCAGAACAGGGCCTGGGCCGTGGGGGTGGGGGTGGGGTGCCCGGGAAGGAGTCAGCGGGGGGCGGGCGCGGCAGCGGCGCCCTGAGGGTTAACCGTGCACGGCTACACTTTGATCAAGACAAACGCGCATTATGTGAGACGCTGAGCAAGATGAATGATGGCGGTGGGTGAGCAGGATCAATAAAAGTGATGTTTTATCAGGTAGAAATGACAACCCGGCGCATCGCAATTTGTTTTTAATACCACAAACCAATCGGGGACCAGGGCGCTTTAATTGTCCATGCCCGGCCTGGGCGAGGTTGCGGGGGGCTGGCAGGGCAGCATCTCCGGGTCGCAGCCACCACAGTCTCCAAGGAGTTGGGGAGGCCCTGGGTGCAGGCTGAGGAACCGGACAGAGGCGGCGCCCCACAGAATGACTTGAACAGCCTGACGCAGGAACTTGGGGGTCTCCGCCTCCACACTGCCCCACTGCCCCCCCATCCCACTGCCCCCCCATCCCACTGCCTCCCCATCCCACTGCCCTTGGAGTCCCAGTGACAGGCCAGCACCTCTCTGCTCTAAGAGCCAAAAGACCCAGCCTTGGGCCTTCTGTGCCCTTCCCCAGCGCCCGTGGCCCCCTGGCCTGACAGCAGAGTGGAATCCAGTTCCCCTACATCCATCCTGGGGCCCTGCCTTATCCCCGTGCCCCGAGTCCTGGTCACTGCTGGCTGGGAGGAGGGCACAGAGAAGGCAAGAGCTGAGCAGTGTGAAGCCTTCCCAGCTGGGGCCGTGGGCTGAGGGAAAGGGACTAGGGCATCCCGGTGCCACCTGGGCCCTGCCCACGTGTCGGTCCAGAAATCCCTTTTGTGATCTCCTGTGAATCGTGCCCTGGTCTCATGGCAGGGCTGGGGCAAGAGACTCAGGGCCTCTGTTTCACAGACGAGGACACGGGGGCCCCAAGACATCAGGAAGGAGTCAGGCAGGAGTCTCGTGTCCCGGCCCTTCCCTCCTCCCCTCCCGAGTCTGGGGCCCTCAGGCCTCTTGGTCCCCTTGCCAGCCCCTATGGTCTTGGCTGGGACCTGAGCGACGGCTTGGTCTCTGATGACCCACCAGCCTGTCTATGTGGGGCTGATCTACCTAGGGGACACACACACCTGTCACTGTCCAGGTGTGGGCGGATGGCCTGAGGGGTCTGCTCCCTGGGGGTGCATGGGGGGCCTGCATCCACTTACTCCACGGATGTTCACAGAGCCGTGCTAGGTGTTGGGGATGCAGCCACCTGTGACCCTTGCGCAAAGGATCCCAAAGCCAGAGACGTGCCTCTCTCCCTCCACACTAGCCCGGGACCCGAATGTGGGGGTGGCCGGAGCATGTGGCCTCTGGGCAGACTCTGAAGTAGAGGCCCAGAAGAATAGGAACTTGAGGCAGCAACGAGGCGTCTGGGCCCTGAAGACGTGGGCTGGAGGGGCTGAGAGCCTCCATGGTCAGCACTGGGCCCTCTTCCTCCACTCTCTTCACCAGCAGCTCAGACCAGCTCCAGCAGTAACACAAAGCCAGGTCGGTGACTAAAGGCACGGCAGATCAGTCACACAGGCCAACCTGGCTGTGGCATGGGGCGAGACTGCGGCAGGGCCTGGGAGTCAGCACAGCTGAAAAACAGGCAGTGGAGGAGGGCCTGGGCCCTCTGAGCTGTTCTCTGCGGTCTCGACACCCCCTCTGCAGGGCCTCTTGTCCCTACCCACCCCCAAAGAAGTCTTGAGAGAGCCCCAATCAGGCAGAAAGAGGAGCAGGGCTGGCCTCCAAACACCCCAGTGTTGGTCCAGCACCGTGGGGATCAGGTGCGTGGCTGGAGCTCTCCGGGCACTTAAGTCAATTCTGAGGTCCAGACGACATTTCGACTTCCATTCAGCCCGCTGGAGTCCTGAGGGCCCGTGGTCAAGGCCTTTCCAAGGCAGGAAGCAGCATCGGACCCAGAGTAGCAACTGAGCAGCTGCTCAGAGCCCAGGAAAGGGTTTGCAGGGAGCAGGCCACACGGTCACAGGCACCTAATGCTGCTGCACAACTTGGAAAATCATCCCTTTTCTTAGGTTCCACGTCCCCGACAGTGTCTTTTGCGCCTCTCCTTTGCTTAGATGGCGTTTTCAGGCGCGCTGCATCACGTGCTACCCCAGCGTCAGCACAGCAGGGCCAGTCAGATGGGTGTTTCCCATCTGGTTTTATGAGGCTCCCGAGGGAAATTGTACCCATCTACAGAAAGAAAAGGTGAGGGGCTGACACAGTCCCCAGGCCTCCCAGGCCAAAATGTACTGCTCAGGGCAAGCCTGCGCCAGTCCTGCCTCCCTAAACAGGACAGCAGGGCTAGCAAGCAAACTGCCAATGCCTCCAGCCTATTCCAAACATTCTAAACATCGTAGAATCTGCCATCTGCCAGAGGAGGCCTGTGACGTCCCTGTCCCATCAGAGCAGGGCTCAGTGCACGACATTGTTTCTCAACCCCTGATGATGTGATCTATTCCTGGCATGGACACAACTTGTTTCCTTCTCAGCCTTCCTGTCTGTCTGTCTATTCGCTTGTCATTTCAACAAGTACATGCTAAAGACCTTATTGTGTGCCAGGCCCTGCGACAGGCACCAGGATGGAGTATCAAGAAGATTACGCAAAGTCGCCACCCACCAGAAGCTCAGAGCCCAGCAAGGAACAAGGCCGGCACAGAAGCCACAGCACCCAGCAAACCCAGAGCTCCAGCAGAGAAGCTGCCTGGGAGGGCACAAGACACAGCCCCTCCTTAGTACAGAGCAGCTGCAGGCCAAGGAACCCTGGTCAGAACCCCCAGAAAGGGGCAGTCTTGCTTCTCTCCCAGGAAGCTCAATCCCTGGCAGAATCTACTTCTGGGGGCATCCACAGTGGCTTCAACTGGTTTAATCTGAAGAAGAAAGTTCGGTTAAGGCAGCTTTCAGAGGAAGGCAGGACGAGGGGCTTGCAAGGTAGGAACCGGCTTTCACGGGCATCAACCTCAGGAAAAAGCGACACCGAGAACAACCTCTGGGCCTGGGCTCTGGGCCCTGGGGCAGACTGGCCAGGCCAGCGAGAACTCTGTTCTCCCTGAGCCTAGGGCTGGGGGCTGGGGCTTCACTGAGAAAAAGAGTTCCAGATGGCAGTGGGGGGCGCCTAACCAGAGGCCTCCTAAGCCCCTCTCCCCCAAGCTCCCCAGCAGCCGGGAGCCTCAGGCTCCTGAACCCTTCCTGCGGTGATGGAATGGTCTAGAGACTTCCTCACAATTTGGTTTGCTGAGAGGGGAAAGTTAAAACCACCCTTTTTCTGGGAGCCTTTGAACAAGTTTATGATCCTGCCCCTTGTCAGGAAATCTGTTTTCACTTATAGGAAACAGGCTCAGGGCCGGCGATGAGCAGACCCGTGAGGGGAGACTCGCACGGACAGGCTAATTACATTTTTCACCACCGGGCCCTTCAGTCGCTCCCTCTGATCCCGAGCGAAGTGCTCTTGGCCTCGGGCTCCTCGAGACCCCCATGGTGGCTCCTCTTTTGGGGAGCCTGCGAGGGTGGGGCTGGACAAGCTGAACTAGAGCGACAATGTAGAAGGCTGCAAGTGGCCTGGAGGGGACCCTGACAGGAGGGAACATGTGCCCTCTGACAAGGGCAGGTTAGCGCAACCAGTGCCGCCAGCACCTAGGCGGCCTCCGCTCAGAGCGGCGGGTTCTGTGGGGCGGCTGGGGAACCCTAGAGGATCAGTACGGGAGCTGCGAGGGGCTCCAAAAGGCCAAAGCCCTCGAAGGTTATCCAAGGCCATTGTCCCCGGGCTCCAGAAGCCCCTAGGGCCTCTATGGCCAGTGACCCCAAACACACGCGGCTCTGGGGCCCGCCATGCCACTCTCCAGTCACATGACCCAGGCCGGGCCAATCATGGTGCCTTTGCCCTCCACCACGGTGATTGGATTTGTGGCGAGCACGTGACCCAAGCTGAGCCAATCAGAGTTCGCTCCTGGGACCGGACATGCGCACAGGCTCAGTGTCGCGGCCGGTAGCGAAAGCCCGCACTCTCGAATGAGATTGGTACATTATGTGTAGGACACCCAGTTTAAATTCAAATTTCAGATAAAGAACAAATAATTCGTAGTATAAGTATGTTCCATGCAATATTTGGGATATACTTGTGTTGAAAGTGACTCGTTCTTTATCTGAAACATGGATTTAACCTGACGCCTCTGTTCTGTCTGCGATGTCTGGAAACCCAGCGGTCCGCCCGCACGAGGAAGAGGCCAGGCGGCAGCTCCTGCTGCCGGGAAGCCCATCGCCTGCCGGCCGAGGGGGCAGCAGCCTGGTACACGAGCTCTTTGCAGGAGGCCAGCGCAGTGGCTGTGACCTTGCAGCCCCGCCGTGCGGGACAGTCCTCCCAGCGTGTCGCACATTGAGCGTGTCCTCCGTGTTCAAGGCCGAGGTCTACACAGAGTCCTGGGCAGTGCTGGATCTGGCCAGATGTGAGGGACTTGGGAAGAGCCAATGGCAAAGAAGAACCAGGGAGGCTTGAGGAAGAGGAGAGTGGACAGACACCCTGGGCTGTCCCGGAGGCTGAGCATGTGCCCGCTGAACACCACTGGGGGCCCCACTGTGGAAGTTTTCAATAGTCAGATGGGCACGTGACCCACCCCAGGGTGCCCATCATCTCCTTCCCCCAGCTCGATAGACTCACAGCGGGCAGGGAGGAAGGTTACGCACAAGGACCCCACCATGAAGCTCTCCTCCCCACAGCTGGCCTGGTCCCCACTGACGAATGCTCAGTTGCCAGGAGCAACAACGGATCTCCAATCCCAGCTCTGACATCATGCCTCAAGGGGACCCGGATGCCGTGTGTGGTGCATTGATTACCTGCGGCCCCTTCTATCATGGCACAGGCAGAAATCTGTCCTCATCAGGAATAGGTACTACCCTGGATTTGTATGTGTCATGGGCCTAGAGAACCCCTAGACCTGCTCAGGGAACCCCACCCAGCCCCTGAAACCAAGGAGCTGATCTCTGAGGACACCAGGGAGCTGAACCATGGTCCTTCCCCATCCTGTCCCCTGCCCCTGGCATCTGAAGCTTGGGGGCAATGCAGCCTGGGTGGTCTGAGGTGCGGCCTCTGTCACGGGTCCAGGAGACAGGAGTTGGAGAGGAACTGAGGACTCTCACTGTCACACCAGTGCCCTGTCCTGCCTCCGTCCTGACTCAGTGCTGTGCTGGTATGCAGTGTGGTGCCCACAGGAGGACGTCGTGCCAGCCCAGGGACTGCAAGCTGTTCAGCATTCCTCATGCCACAAGGTGAATGGGGGAAACAGGGTGTGGGGTTGCCAGTCTTGCCTGCCGTCGGACAGGGGGCACGTGGTGGAAATGGGGACCTCAGGAACATTCCTCTACTATGTGCTGATGGGTTCGTGGGAGACCTTTGCTACCCCGGAAGGGCAAGAGCCACAGGGGCTCGTACTAGGAAGGAAGGTTGGGTCGCCCCACTGGGCCAGAACCCACCCATCGAGGCTCTGGCTAGAGGCGAAGGCAGCGTGGTCAGGTGGGTAGTGGCTCGTGGCCCCTTGAGAGAAAGGTCTCTTTGTCGCTTCCTGCCTGGGGCCGTCTCCCTTCCTTTCCTCTCCTGTTCTGCTGTTGGTTTCATGTATTTCGTTGGATAGTTCTAGCTTCTACTGTACGGCTGCAGACACTGGGCAGAACCTCACCAGAGCTCAGGGAGGTGGACATCCCCAGAGAGCGGGCACAGATGTCACCTCCTGCTGCCACACCAAGTGGCCTGGCTTGCTGCCTGGTAGGGAGGGAATAGGTGGTTCTGCTGAACATCAGACGCTGCACTGTGCCTGGCAGGGCGCCCTGGGACGGTGGGTGTGAGTGACGGGTGTGGCTGCTGCGAGAGTGTTTCTGCCCAGAGGGCTCCTGTCCCCTTCTTCTGGTAACAGTTCCTGCTTTGTGCAGGAACTGCCTTCTCCCCATCCACGTGGTGCTGGTCAAGCTGCCACCCAAAACCCAGGCCCGGAAATCACACGCCATGTCCCCCAGACCAGGGAGTGGGCCCTTTCCTGGACATAGGGGGAGGACCCTGCGTTCCTACTGGGTAGCTGAGCTGGGATGAGGTGGCCTGTCCCTATCTGGGTCATGGCTGTGTCTTCTTGCTGCATGGGGAACACACGTCTGCCGTGGAGAGAAGGCCAACACACAGAAGCAGTGCAAGGAGACGGGTGGAAACACAGATAGACAGAACTCCAATGACAGCTGAGTCTTTGGAGGCCCAGAGGCCCAGGCTGACCCTGACCGTCCTGGTGGTAACTGCCTTTTGTGCCAGACACCTTGGAGCTGGCATTGCATCCGCTGTAACCTAAAGGATCTCAGTGCACCAGCGCTGGATTTCACAGGGCAGTGACGGGCCACTGCAGCGCTTGGTGACAGTCCACGCCTTGAGCATCTCTGGGCTCCTGAGGTCCTGCAAGTACTCTGGTAGCAGGTGGGGCCAACTGAGGCCTGAGGAAGGAGGGAGGGGACCCATCCTCCCGAGTACCCACAGTACGCGGGCACACAGGCTTCCAGCGAACGATCTCGCGTGTCCATCACGGGGATCTGAGCAGACAGAAATGACAGCCCAGCCACTCGGCAGGTGCTCCCCGGCCAGAGAGGCGAGCAGGGTGAGCTGCAGAACATGTTTCCGGGCCCCGTTCCATACACGCGTGTGTGCGTCCTGTACTCGTGTGTGTATAGAGAATGCTCTGGAAGTGGCCACCCACGGCAGCTCCAGTGCCGCAGGCACGGCATCGGCAGGGCGGGGGAGCGGGATTTCGTGTTGGGCCTCATCGCGTACCTTGTGCCTGGCGTCGTCTCTGCGTGCAGGTGCTCTTCTGGAAATTTTAACACACGTGTAAGGCAAGAAGACAGAACAGACATCTGGGGACTTTGGCATCAGAGACTCAGGTTCGAGACCCAGTTCTGGCGCTGGAAACGCTGCCACCTTTGGGCCCAAATAGGGCTGAGGCCAGGATAGAGGGCAGTGCCCGAGGTCCGGCCTCTTTTCTCCTCCCTCCTGGTCTGCTGTGCAGCAGGAAGGCTGCCAGTGCTGGGGCCCACCCGGTCATCCGGAGCTCGGCCACCCGTGGTGGTCCCTGCCTTGCCTGCTGTGCTCTGGGAGGATGGGAAGGGGTTCACGGCCACACCTGTGCCCTACTTAAAGAGGTAGCGGTGTCAGCCTTGGTCATCAAGGGGCTTGGGGAGAAGGAGCATCTCTGAGAAGGGAGTGATGGGGGCCTCGTGGTCTTGAGTCCCCCGCCAACACCAGATAGAGGGAAGTTCTGGAAAGTTCTTAGCAATGCCTGCTTCTCTTGGTCTGTCTCCTGGCTGCAGGTCCTTGGGTAGGCCACTTGCCTCCCTTGGACCTAGTGTCCCTGTCTGAGAATGAGATGGAAAGGACACTGATGGGACGGTTCTCGGGTGTAGGTGTGGCTGAGCGCTGAGCAGTGACAGCCTCTGCAGAGAGGGACAGGGACCTGCTGGCCATCTGCCTTCAGCAGCAGCTCTTCACTTCCAGTTACCAGGAGGGGCAGAGACTGTATTGCCCCAGTACCTGTCCTCTCCTTTTTCTCAGTAATGTAACGCCCAGCTTGTGACTGGGCAACTGGTCACCCAGAGTGGAAATTACATTTCCAGTGTCCCTCCCAGCTAGTTCCAGGCAATGAGAGTGAACAGCAACACCACGTGCAACAGGAAACGTCCTTAAACACGGGGGCTATGCTCTTCTTTGTCCCTTCTCCCTTTCTGCTGGTTGGAATATACATGTGATGGCTGGAGCATGAGCAGCCATTCTGGGTCATGAGAAGGAAGCCATCTTTGGGGAGAGCAGAGCAACGAGACAGAAAGAAGGAGCCTGGGTTCCCGATGGTTATGGAGCCTCCACAGCTGCTTTGGAGGCCTTAAGTAAAAAGGAAAGAAACATCTTCCTTGTTCAAGTGTGTGGAGCCCAAATCTAATCCTGACTGGTGTTAGGTGTGGTCCAGTCTACGCCAGGCTCTCACGGCTCTTCTTCTCTTACCAGCCCTGTCTGCCCAGGCCCAAACTTCCAGTCTCCACCTCTCACCCCCCCACTCTTACCAGCTCCCCCCCATTCTGCTGGGACACCCCTAGAGAGTCTCCAGGTACTGTGGGCTCTGAGGTGTGGTACCAGGTCAGATCCCCTCACCCCATGAAGCCCCAGCACAGCCTGCAACTATGCACACTGCCACCTCCCCAGGACTGTCATTAACATGGGACAGCCCCGCCTGAGCGCTCACCACTGTGTCCCCAGCACCCT
>NW_012150853.1:65046-84004 GCF_000956105.1 Propithecus coquereli
AGGAAAGGGTTTGCAGGGAGCAGGCCACACGGTCACAGGCACCTAATGCTGCTGCACAACTTGGAAAATCATCCCTTTTCTTAGGTTCCACGTCCCCGACAGTGTCTTTTGCGCCTCTCCTTTGCTTAGATGGCGTTTTCAGGCGCGCTGCATCACGTGCTACCCCAGCGTCAGCACAGCAGGGCCAGTCAGATGGGTGTTTCCCATCTGGTTTTATGAGGCTCCCGAGGGAAATTGTACCCATCTACAGAAAGAAAAGGTGAGGGGCTGACACAGCCCCCAGGCCTCCCAGGCCAAAATGTACTGCTCAGGGCAAGCCTGCGCCAGTCCTGCCTCCCTAAACAGGACAGCAGGGCTAGCAAGCAAACTGCCAATGCCTCCAGCCTATTCCAAACATTCTAAACATCGTAGAATCTGCCATCTGCCAGAGGAGGCCTGTGACGTCCCTGTCCCATCAGAGCAGGGCTCAGTGCACGACATTGTTTCTCAACCCCTGATGATGTGATCTATTCCTGGCATGGACACAACTTGTTTCCTTCTCAGCCTTCCTGTCTGTCTGTCTATTCGCTTGTCATTTCAACAAGTACATGCTAAAGACCTTACTGTGTGCCAGGCCCTGCGACAGGCACCAGGATGGAGTATCAAGAAGATTACGCAAAGTCCCCACCCACCAGAAGCTCAGAGCCCAGCAAGGAACAAGGCCGGCACAGAAGCCACAGCACCCAGCAAACCCAGAGCTCCAGCAGAGAAGCTGCCTGGGAGGGCACAAGACACAGCCCCTCCTTAGTACAGAGCAGCTGCAGGCCAAGGAACCCTGGTCAGAACCCCCAGAAAGGGGCAGTCTTGCTTCTCTCCCAGGAAGCTCAACCCCTGGCAGAATCTACTTCTGGGGGCATCCACAGTGGCTTCAACTGGTTTAATCTGAAGAAGAAAGTTCGGTTAAGGCAGCTTTCAGAGGAAGGCAGGACGAGGGGCTTGCAAGGTAGGAACCGGCTTTCACGGGCATCAACCTCAGGAAAAAGCGACACCGAGAACAACCTCTGGGCCTGGGCTCTGGGCCCTGGGGCAGACTGGCCAGGCCAGCGAGAACTCTGTTCTCCCTGAGCCTAGGGCTGGGGGCTGGGGCTTCACTGAGAAAAAGAGTTCCAGATGGCAGTGGGGGGCGCCTAACCAGAGGCCTCCTAAGCCCCTCTCCCCCAAGCTCCCCAGCAGCCGGGAGCCTCAGGCTCCTGAACCCTTCCTGCGGTGATGGAGTGGTCTAGAGACTTCCTCACAATTTGGTTTGCTGAGAGGGGAAAGTTAAAACCACCCTTTTTCTGGGAGCCTTTGAACAAGTTTATGATCCTGCCCCTTGTCAGGAAATCTGTTTTCACTTATAGGAAACAGGCTCAGGGCCGGCGATGAGCAGACCCGTGAGGGGAGACTCGCACGGACAGGCTAATTACATTTTTCACCACCGGGCCCTTCAGTCGCTCCCTCTGATCCCGAGCGAAGTGCTCTTGGCCTCGGGCTCCTCGAGACCCCCATGATGGCTCCTCTTTTGGGGAGCCTGCGAGGGTGGGGCTGGACAAGCTGAACTAGAGCGACAATGTAGAAGGCTGCAAGTGGCCTGGAGGGGACCCTGACAGGAGGGAACATGTGCCCTCTGACAAGGGCAGGTTAGCGCAACCAGTGCCGCCAGCACCTAGGCGGCCTCCGCTCAGAGCGGCGGGATCTGTGGGGCGGCTGGGGAACCCTAGAGGATCAGTACGGGAGCTGCGAGGGTCTCCAAAAGGCCAAAGCCCTCGAAGGTTATCCAAGGCCATTGTCCCCGGGCTCCAGAAGCCCCTAGGGCCTCTATGGCCAGTGACCCCAAACACACGCGGCTCTGGGGCCCGCCATGCCACTCTCCAGTCACATGACCCAGGCCGGGCCAATCATGGTGCCTTTGCCCTCCACCATGATGATTGGATTTGTGGCGAGCACGTGACCCAAGCTGAGCCAATCAGAGCTCGCTCCTGGGACCGGACATGCGCACAGGCTCAGTGTCGCGGCTGGTAGCGAAAGCCCGCACTCCCGAATGAGATTGGTACATTATGAGTAGGACACCCAGTTTAAATTCAAATTTCAGATAAAGAACAAATAATTCGTAGTATAAGTATGTTCCATGCAATATTTGGGATATACTTGTGTTGAAAGTGACTCGTTCTTTATCTGAAACATGGATTTAACCTGACGCCTCTGTTCTGTCTGCGATGTCTGGAAACCCAGCGGTCCGCCCGCACGAGGAAGAGGCCAGGCGGCAGCTCCTGCTGCCGGGAAGCCCATCGCCTGCCGGCCGAGGGGGCAGCAGCCTGGTACAGGAGCTCTTTGCAGGAGGCCAGCGCAGTGGCTGTGACCTTGCAGCCCCGCCGTGCGGGACAGTCCTCCCAGCGTGTCGCACATTGAGCGTGTGTCTCCGTGTTCAAGGCCGAGGTCTACACAGAGTCCTGGGCAGTGCTGGATCTGGCCAGATGTGAGGGACTTGGGAAGAGCCAATGGCAGAGAAGAACCAGGGAGGCTTGAGGAAGAGGAGAGTGGACAGATGCCCTGGGCTGTCCCGGAGGCTGAGCATGTGCCCGCTGAACACCACTGGGGGCCCCACTGTGGAAGTTTTCAATAGTCAGATGGGCACGTGACCCACCCCAGGGTGCCCATCATCTCCTTCCCCCAGCTCGATAGACTCACAGCGGGCAGGGAGGAAGGTTACGCACAAGGACCCCACCATGAAGCTCCCCTCCCCACAGCTGGCCTGGTCCCCACTGACGAATGCTCAGTTGCCAGGAGCAACAACGGATCTCCAATCCCAGCTCTGACATCATGCCTCAAGGGGACCCGGATGCCGTGTGTGGTGCATTGATTACCTGCGGCCCCTTCTATCATGGCACAGGCAGAAATCTGTCCTCATCAGGAATAGGTACTACGCTGGATTTGTGTGTGTCATGGGCCTAGAGAACCCCTAGACCTGCTCAGGGAACCCCACCCAGCCCCTGAAACCAAGGAGCTCATCTCTGAGGACACCAGGGAGCTGAACCATGGTCCTTCCCCATCCTGCCCCCTGCCCCTGGCATCTGAAGCTTGGGGGCAATGCAGCCTGGGTGGTCTGAGGTGCGGCCTCTGTCACGGGTCCAGGAGACAGGAGTTGGAGAGGAACTGAGGACTCTCACTGTCACACCAGTGCCCTGTCCTGCCTCCGTCCTGACTCAGTGCTGTGCTGGTATGCAGTGTGGTGCCCACAGGAGGACGTCGTGCCAGCCCAGGGACTGCAAGCTGTTCAGCATTCCTCATGCCACAAGGTGAATGGGGGAAACAGGGTGTGGGGTTGCCAGTCTTGCCTGCCGTCGGACGGGGACACGTGGTGGAAATGGGGACCTCAGGAACATTCCTCTACTATGTGCTGATGGGTTCGTGGGAGACCTTTGCTACCCCGGAAGGGCAAGAGCCACAGGGGCTCGTACTAGGAAGGAAGGTTGGGTCGCCCCACTGGGCCAGAACCCACCCATCGAGGCTCTGGCTAGAGGCGAAGGCAGCGTGGTCAGGTGGGTAGTGGCTCGTGGCCCCTTGAGAGAAAGGTCTCTTTGTCGCTTCCTGCCTGGGGTCGTCTCCCTTCCTTTCCTCTCCTGTTCTGCTGTTGGTTTCATGTATTTCGTTGGATAGTTCTAGCTTCTACTGTACGGCTGCAGACACTGGGCAGAACCTCACCAGAGCTCAGGGAGGTGGACATCCCCAGAGAGCGGGCACAGATGTCACCTCCTGCTGCCACACCAAGTGGCCTGGCTTGCTGCCTGGTAGGGAGGGAATAGGTGGTTCTGCTGAACATCAGACGCTGCACTGTGCCTGGCAGGGCGCCCTGGGACGGTGGGTGTGAGTGACGGGTGTGGCTGCTGCGGGAGTGTTTCTGCCCAGAGGGCTCCTGTCCCCTTCTTCTGGTAACAGTTCCTGCTTTGTGCAGGAACTGCCTTCTCCCCATCCACGTGGTGCTGGTCAAGCTGCCACCCAAAACCCAGGCCCGGAAATCACACGCCATGTCCCCCAGACCAGGGAGTGGGCCCTTTCCTGGACATAGGGGGAGGACCCTGTGTTCCTACTGAGTAGCTGAGCTGGGATGAGGTGGCCTGTCCCTATCTGGGTCATGGCTGTGTCTTCTTGCTGCATGGGGAACACACGTCTGCCGTGGAGAGAAGGCCAACACACAGAAGCAGTGCAAGGAGACGGGTGGAAACACAGATAGACAGAACTCCAATGACAGCTGAGTCTTTGGAGGCCCAGAGGCCCAGGCTGACCCTGACCGTCCTGGTGGTAACTGCCTTTTGTGCCAGACACCTTGGAGCTGGCATTGCATCCGCTATAACCTAAAGGATCTCAGTGCACCAGCGCTGGATTTCACAGGGCAGTGACGGGCCACTGCAGCGCTTGGTGACAGTCCACGCCTTGAGCATCTCTGGGCTCCTGAGGTCCTGCAAGTACTCTGGTAGCAGGTGGGGCCAACTGAGGCCTGAGGAAGGAGGGAGGGGACCCATCCTCCCGAGTACCCACAGTACGCGGGCACACAGGCTTCCAGCGAACGATCTCGTGTGTCCATCACGGGGATCTGAGCAGACAGAAATGACAGCCCAGCCACTCGGCAGGTGCTCCCCGGCCAGAGAGGCGAGCAGGGTGAGCTGCAGAACATGTTTCCGGGCCCCGTTCCATACACGCGTGTGTGCGTCCTGTACTCGTGTGTGTATAGAGAATGCTCTGGAAGTGGCCACCCACGGCAGCTCCAGTGCCGCAGGCACGGCATCGGCAGGGCGGGGGAGCGGGATTTCGTGTTGGGCCTCATCGCGTACCTTGTGCCTGGCGTCGTCTCTGCGTGCAGGTGCTCTTCTGGAAATTTTAACACACGTGTAAGGCAAGAAGACAGAACAGACATCTGGGGACTTTGGCATCAGAGACTCAGGTTCGAGACCCAGTTCTGGCGCTGGAAACGCTGCCACCTTTGGGCCCAAATAGGGCTGAGGCCAGGATAGAGGGCGGTGCCCGAGGTCCGGCCTCTTTTCTCCTCCCTCTCCTGGTCTGCTGTGCAGCAGGAAGGCTGCCAGTGCCGGGGCCCACCCGGTCATCCGGAGCTCGGCCACCGGTGGTGGTCTCTGCCTTGCCTGCTGTGCTCTGGGAGGATAGGAAGGGGTTCACGGCCACACCTGTGCCCTACTTAAAGAGGTAGCGGTGTCAGCCTTGGTCATCAAGGGGCTTGGGGAGAAGGAGCATCTCTGAGAAGGGAGTGATGGGGGCCTCGTGGTCTTGAGTCCCCCCCCAACACCAGATAGAGGGAAGTTCTGGAAAGTTTTTAGCAATGCCTGCTTCTCTTGGTCTGTCTCCTGGCTGCAGGTCCTTGGGTAGGCCACTTGCCTCCCTTGGACCTAGTGTCCCTGTCTGAGAATGAGATGGAAAGGACACTGATGGGACGGTTCTCGGGTGTAGGTGTGGCTGAGCGCTGAGCAGTGACAGCCTCTGCAGAGAGGGACAGGGACCTGCTGGCCATCTGCCTTCAGCAGCAGCTCTTCACTTCCAGTTACCAGGAGGGGCAGAGACTGTATTGCCCCAGTACCTTTCTTCTCCTTTTTCTCAGTAATGTAACGCCCAGCTTGTGACTGGGCAACTGGTCACCCAGAGTGGAAATTACATTTCCAGTGTCCCTCCCAGCTAGTTCCAGGCAATGAGAGTGAACAGCAACACCACGTGCAACAGGAAACGTCCTTAAACACGGGGGCTATGCTCTTCTTTGTCCCTTCTCCCTTTCTGCTGGTTGGAATATACATGTGATGGCTGGAGCATGAGCAGCCATTCTGGGTCATGAGAAGGAAGCCGTCTTTGGGGAGAGCAGAGCAACAAGACAGAAAGAAGGAGCCTGGGTTCCCGATGGTTATGGAGCCTCCACAGCTGCTTTGGAGGCCTTAAGTAAAAAGGAAAGAAACATCTTCCTTGTTCAAGTGTGTGGAGCCCAAATCTAATCCTGACTGGTGTTAGGTGTGGTCCAGTCTACGCCAGGCTCTCACGGCTCTTCTTCTCTTACCAGCCCTGTCTGCCCAGGCCCAAACTTCCAGTCTCCACCTCTCACCCCCCCACTCTTACCAGCTCCCCCCCATTCTGCTGGGACACCCCTGGAGAGTCTCTAGGTACTGTGGGCTCTGAGGTGTGGTACCAGGTCAGATCCCCTCACCCCATGAAGCCCCAGCACAGCCTGCAACTATGCACACTGCCACCTCCCCAGGACTGTCATTAACATGGGACAGCCCCGCCTGAGCGCTCACCACTGTGTCCCCAGCACCCTGCTGGGGGCCCGGGCAAACAGGTGCCCAGTAAACCTTGGTCAAGTGAGCCTCGTGGTGGGGGCTGAACCTGCGACACCACTGCCCTCCCCAGGCCCTCCTTGGCTCCCATGGCCCTGACTGCTCCTGTCCCCCTCCCCGTCCTCCCCCAATGCCCAGAGCCCCCCCTCAAGCCCTTCTCTTCTGCCCCGTTGTCTTTGTCCTATTCGTGACCTCGAACTGCTGCTCCAAGCCCTGGGCCATCCAGCTACCCACCCCCAGCCACACCTCATCTTCCGAACTCTGGCTTTAGCCATGAGGAAAGAATTGCGGCTGAAATTCCAGAAGCAGCTCCAGTGCTTGCTGGCAGGAGCTATAATGGGGCTAACACAGCCCCCGGGTAAGTGTCCCATCCACAGGGGCATGGGGAAGGTCAAGGGGGGAGCATGTTCCCCCCAGCCCCTAAAGGCCAACAGGAAAGGACAGACAATCCTAAGTGCTGACACAGGTGTGGGGCCAGCAGAGCCCACCGTGCAGCTGGTGGGATTGGCAGCCAGAATAGCCCCTTGGAGAACTGGCCGTGGCTGCTAAAGCTGAGCACAGTGCGACCCCACTGCTCGGCACAAGCCCAGAGGACACGCACTGGGATGTTCACAGCAACGCTAATTGCAGACTGTGGAGATAACCTACGTGTCTGTTCATAGGAGTCTGGGGAAATAACCCGTGCCGCATCCACACAACGGAATACAATGCAGCAATGCAGAGGAACCAGCCACGGCACACGCAGCGATTTGGATAAACTGGACAGCATTGTGCTGAGCAGAGGAGGCCAGCCCCAAGGAGGATCGGCTGTGTGGCTCCGTTAATATAAACGTCAAGATCAGGGAAAAGTAACCTCCAAGACAGGCGTCGGAGCAGCCTGGGGTTCCGGGAGGGGCAGGACGAGGCAGCTCTCTGGACGGTGCGGGTGGTTGCGTGGACGCACGTGAATTGAGGGGCACATTGATCTGTAGACTTAAGGTTAGTGCACTTGTCAGGGTTTTTAAAGGAATTTACAAATTGAGGAGGCGTAGTGTGGGGATGAGGACCATGGTTCTGCAGGCTGGCCTTGTCACCATAACCCCCAGACCACCCTGTTCTTTTCCTCTGTCTCCCTTCCCGTTCAGGGCACTCAGGCTTCCCTCCTGGAGACGCAGGGTCTGCGCCATCGCCAGGCTGTGCCCTAGTGCTCCTGTGCTCCGGTGGCACATCAGGCTCCATTCTCTCTCCCTGACCCCCAGCGGTGCCACCTGTCTGCCCTCCCTGGCCTTGGGTCTGAGCTGTTCCAACAGCCCCAAGGGCACCTGCACGTCCTGAATCCCTAAGCTAGATGTTGCTCTTAGGGACGGTTTCAGAACCTCTACCCGCCTTGCTCCTACGCCTGATCGTGTCCACCTGCCCGGGGCTTCTTCCCACACAGGAAACAGGCTCAGAGAGGGCCTAGACTTCGAGCAGCCAAATCTGGAGTTGGTACTTCTCATTCCAGGCCATCAAATCACAACTTTTGGTGCCGATCAAGTCAGGAATGGCAAACAGGGTCATCGTATGTGCCTAGTATGATTGATTAGTAGGGCTGCCTGGAGACTTGGCGGAGGAGTCTGAGGCCGCCCTGGGCTCTGCAGAGGGGTGGCTCATGGATTAGTGATGTCTGCCACATATGATGGAGAAATTCGACGTAACCTTGGGGTGGCCGAGGCAGGGCCATGTACCCCCTAAACCTCCCACACAGGCAGCTCACTTCACCAAACCCACCACCACCTTCTCAGCTACGAGAAATGCTTATAATGACAGCTCTCATATATTTATTGAGCCTGTAATTACCAAGTGCAAGACACTGTGCCAAGCACATCACATGCATCCCCTCCCAGCCTGCCCAGGAATCCTATTGTCACCACCTGTGGCAGGTGGAGGATGGAGGGCAGGGGTGCCTGGCCCAGGTCTCCCCTTGGAGGCCACATCCTTGGGCCTCGCAGTCACCTCCTTGCCCCACCTTCTCCACTGCTCCAACTCCTACCTGCCCTTCAGAGCCACCTCAAGTGCCACCAACTTCCCTCATCCCCATTATGCAAGAGTCCCCTCCCTTCTGAACCTCTCGGCGTCCTCAGCTGAAGCTGCCCCATCCTGAAGCTGTGCGTGGCCGCACTGTTGGACCATGACTTCTCCAAGTCTGGGCTACATCCTTTCCTTCTTGGCGCCCCTGGGGGCTGAGCCCAGCCTGACAGAGAAAGGCCCCCCCGAAAAGGTGTGGTGAGTGAATAAGCACCCTCACCTCAGAGGTTAGCCCTGTCTCAGACCTCGCCCAGGCAAACTCATTGTTCATCTTCCTGTGTCTGCTAAGCACCTGGCAGACACAGGCCTCGTGAAGGGACAACAGTGAACGAGATCAGTCCCTACCCCTGGGAATGGCAGTCGCAGCAGTGCCCTGTGACAATTGCTAAGATAGGCAAGCCCCCAGTGAAAATGGAGCATCCAGGAGGGACACCTGGAGGAGGAGATCCCAAACAGGCTCGTCCACGTGGCACTCCTCATTTGCAGTTCTGCCTCCTTTTGTGACTTGTCACAAGCTATCTTCCCACTGATGGGGAGTCCTCTAGGGAAGGCCCCCTTGGGTCTAGGCAGGCTCCAGATGGTTCTGCAGGAGGGAGGGGCTCAGCCTACCCCCACCCCACCCATCTCCAGGCTACCTCTGTGTGAGATGCACATCGGTGTCACTTACGTTGTATGTCACTGCCCACAAAACAAAACAGAAACATTTTCTAAGAGGCTTTTATTCGCACTTCAAGACAGGTGCCAGACCCCCTCCCATTGCCCCGCCCCCGCCCCTGCTCTGTGCCCGGAAGCTGACTGGGCACAGGATCCGTGGGCTTCCGCCTGGACACGCGGCCACTGCGCAGCCCACGGGTGGGGGAGGCAAGAGTGGTATGTATCGCCAGGCTCCCCCTCCAGGTCACCGTGTCCCTTCTCCAAGGTCGCACACAGCTCCTGGAGTCAGCCTCGCCTCCAGCCACAGCTGCCCCTCAGGTCTGGGGTGGTAACGGCTCCCTTTTCTTGCTGGCCCTGGGTACTGCACGTCTCTCCTTTAATTCATGTGTTTCCCATTTATTCAACTCTCCTCACACACCCTGTCTGAGGGTGCCACGAAAATGTAAGACCATGTCAATTGCCCCTATCAGAAAACACTCCTGTACGTTCCACCGGGAGCAGTTCGGAGGGGAGACTAATGGGCACGGCGGAGGCCAGCGGGCCTTCGCTGTTGGCGTCCCCAGGGCACCGGAGTAGGCGGTGTCGATAACAGGTCGATGAATGAACTGATCCCTCTCCACAGCCTCGCCCTCCTTCCGCCCCACCTGCGAGGCCAAGCCGGGCGCCCTGCCTTCCCTCCCGTCCCCAGCGCCTGTCGCTTCACCCCGGACGTGCAGTGGCAGCCACGATGGCACCGCGCGCCCAGACCTCAGCGCCGCCCTGCGGGGGTCCCTGGAGCGACGGGGTTGCCGTCACGTCCCCGCGGCCGTGCGATCAAACTACCGCCCCGCCCGCCGCGGCCCGCGAACAGCTGTGCGCGCCGCCCCACGTGGGGCCGCACGGGGTCGCAGCCCCGGCACCCGATTGGCCGCCGCACAGCCAATCAGAGGTTGGCGGCGGCAGCGACTGCGCCGATTGGTCGTGGCGGGCCGGCGCGGAGGGCGGAGCTGCCTTTTGTTCTTTCCACCGCGCGCTTGGGGCCCGCGTCCGCACCCACCGCCGCACGCGGCCCGCGCGGGGTCTGACCTTGGACAGGCCCTTCGGTCTCCGGCCCTCCGTTTCCTTCCCCTCGTTTTCGCCCTGCCTCCTGGGAATCGTGGAGAACAGCCCTTAACAAACGAGCTTGGGGTCTTTCCTCAATCTAACAAGTCCGCGACAGAAACACTCGCGTTTCCTGGGAGGAGTACGTGGGAGACGCGGGGGGGCGCCAGGCAGGCGGCTGGGCATGCGGGTTGTACCCACCTGAGGCCGTTTTCCTAATGTCCTAATGTCGGCGGGGTGGGGCGGCTGCTCTCCCTAAATCGTCCCCCTCTTCCATCTGTCGCAGGGGCCTCCCTTGGGGTGAACAGCGGTGCCCCAGGAGCCAGGGGCCCTCACAGGGAGGGGGGCCTCTAGGCTGGGCCTGCGCGTCAGGGGTTCGGTGTGGGTCCCCTGACCTCCGGGCCCACCACCTTCCCCTGGGAACTGCCTGAGAGCATTTTCCAGCGTCCCTGGGAGGCAGACAGGCAGCGCTGCTGCAGGCTGTGGACACAGGGCTCCCAATCTCCAGACTGGGGCCTAGGGTCCCCTCCCCTGCAGGAGAGTGGGGTCAGGCCCCTGGGAATCCTCAGTCCCCCTCCCACAGCGATTGGCCTGGAAAAGCCCCCAAGCCCAGGTTGACGGAGAAAATGGAGCCCCAACAGTAGCCCAGGCCTGGGGTGACAGCTAGAGCAAAATGGGGGTCATCTGCAAGGTCACCCTCCCAGACCTGGGAGTCTGTAATTCCTTAAGAATGACACATTTGCGTGTGATCATCAGAATTCCTCTTGTGCTGTCAGTGGAGCAGCCCCTCTGCCGTGGGTGGCTCTTTTGGGGGCCACATGCTCCAGCTCCCAGCAAGCAGCATGGGGAACAGAAGCCTCCCCCAAAGCCAGGGTTTAGTGCCCTGGAAGGACTCTGAGCCCCAGAGCATTGGCAGGTGTCCGTGGCCCTCCAGGGATGGGGCGCAGGAAGGCTGACATCTGTGGATCGTTTTTACTGTTGAACAAATTGAATCAATTAAACAGGCCCCATCGGGGTGGCTGGGAACCTGGTGAACAGGAAGGAAGAGGGGGGCAGAGCCAAGGGGACAGTCTCTGCAGAGCATCTCCCCCAAGGGTTCAGACACACCCCTTTCCCCAGCTGTTTGGGGGCAGGAGCCCCTCTGTGTTGACAAGAGTGAGGGCAGGTCACTGGAGGTGGTGGAGAGGGAGCAGTGGGGAATGCCACTGTGGTGTGCCCCCCACCATGCGAGGCCCCTCTCTCCACCCAGGACGTGGGCACCTCTGTGCTCTTCAACTCCAGCCCTTTGACCCTTGTTGGCGCCAGAGTTCCCAAGACACCCCAGCTTCCTTTCAAAGACATTTTGTTGCTCTCACGTAGAAGCCTCCGGAAGCTGGAAGACTGGGAGTGGGGGGAGGCTGCCCAGGAAGGCTGGAGGAGGCAGCAGAGGAAAGAGGAAACAGATTGTGGGGGTGATAGCAAGGGCCCTCGGTCACCCACCTGGAGCGGAAGCCTCCCCCTCTGGCTGGCTGAGAATGATTTAGGTGCCGGCTGCTCTGTGACCCAGCTGACCGAGGGACAGCCACGTCCTCCCTCCTGCTGGAGCTGCTCCCAGGCCCCGACTCCAGGCAAGGGCTGCAATGCCACCTCATCAAACGCATTTCCCCAAAGATGCAGGTCCTTGACATCCCCTGGAGCTGCTGCTCAGGGGAGCAAGGTTTCTGTGAGTCAGGCCACATCCCCCCACCCCTGCTGCCACTGGCAGCCGGCCAGCGAGCTGCTCTGGGCACAGGCACTTGCCAGGGCAGTAGTGAGCTCGCCGTCGCCCTGGGCAGGCAGGCCATGTCTGCCCCTTGATGTCAAGTGACCGTTACTAGCCCCTGAGGCAGACGGGCGTCTCATAGGCCAGCTCCCTGGGAGGAGAGCGTGGTCAGGGAGACTTCCTCTGCCAGCACTCAGGAACCCTGGGCCAGGAGGCTGAGAGGGCGCTGGCCAGCTTTGGGGCAGGGGTTTGGCTGAGGGTCCTGCTCCTTGGGCAGCAGCAGGAAGTAGCTGGGGACCAGGGCTAGAAGTCACGGCTCAGCCCAGGAGGAGGCACTGACCTTGCAGCTGCCACATCTGTGTCCTGAGCCCTGTGTGGGTGCTGCCCGCTTTCCTGCCCACCACCTCCAGCTGCTGCAGGAGGTACGTCATGCCAGGGGGCAAGTGCAGAGGGGCAGGGAGAGGTGGGTGACGGTGGCTTTCTTGGTTCGTGCTCAGATGTCCCCTGCGGAAGATCCCCACCTCTGCCCTTAGGTAGGGTGTTAAGGTGTGGGGATCCAAAGGGATGCCTGGGTCCTAGCCGTCCGTGCTGGTTTCAAGGGAGGTGTCCAGGCAGCCCCCGCGCACCCCGGAGTAGGATGCAATGTGTCCGTGTTTGTCTTGGCTCCAGCTGCCCACAGGTGGGCACAGAGCGCTGAAAGAAATGGACAGCGGTTACTTAATCCACAGCGCCGTTTCTATACTTTGGCCCCGAGCCGGCGAGCTGCTGTGCAGCCACGGGACAGGAAGTCGCCGCCAGGTGGGTCGCGGGACCGCTGTCTAAACTCGTCCCTGGCGCTTCCCGCCCTGGCCCTGGGTTTACAATCCTGGCGTGAACCAGGAGATCAACCGCCCGGCACTCGCCACGGGGCCCTCCCGCGGAGCCCGCCGGCGGCAGGAACAGTGCGGGGGCGCCCTCCAGCGGCCACGTCCGGGATGGCGGTCGCCTGCGTGGGCCGCGTGGGCCGGGCGCGGCGGGGACGCGGAGGCGGGCGGTCCCCAGCGTCTGCGTCCGGACCCCTTCAAACCCCGTGCGGGCGCCTGGCGGAGCGCGCCGGGCCCCGCCCGGACAGGCTCCGTGTTCCTGATTGGATCAAAGGCAGTTTGGGTCCCAAAAAGGGTGCTGCTCTTGTAGGGAAGAAAAAGCCAACCCCCTCGCCTGGGGGGACTCCGCTGGGTTGCCGCCTGAGCCCCCAAGGGTGGGCCGGGAGGGCGACCTGGCCAGGAGGGGAGGAGCACGACGTCGGAGCTGGGGGAGCATCACTTTGGGAGATGACGGGAGCATTGCATCGAGAGCTGGGGGGGGCAGCAGGGCAGGAGCTGGGGGAGCAGCACCAGGGCAGGAGCTGGGGTCACCGACGCAGGTGCTGGGTCTAGTTCTATCCCTCTCACCTAGAGTTGTGCGTCCTGGGAAGACTAGAGCTTTCCGGAGCCTCACCTCTCCACAAAGGAGGTGGCCTCTGCATGCTGCCTCCACGGCTCCCAGCGGGACTTAGAACTTGGGCCCACACCTGGTAAAGCCCTGCCGCCCGTCCTGAGAGCAGCAGCCTCCTCGCTCACGGAAGAGTAATCACCGCTTCCCTGGGGACCGAAATCCTGCCACGCCCAGACCAAGGGCGCTCGTGGAGCGGAGACCGCACGTCCTGCTTCCAGTAGAGCAGTAGTTTTTTAACAGCTGTATCGAGATATAATTCACATACTATAAAATTTGCCCATTTAAAGTGTACAATTCAGTGGTTTCGGTATATTACATTATTAATTTTTTAAATAGTGGTAAAATATATATATATATAACAAAATTTGCCATTTTAACCATTTTTAAGTGTACAATCTTGTTGAGTACATTTACAATGCTGTGCAACCATTACCTCTAGCCATTTGCAGAACTTTTTCATCATCCCAAAGCTGTTCCCATTAAGCGTTCCCTCTCCCCCCGCCCCTGGCAACCTCTGATCTACTTTCTGCCTCTGTTTTTACCTATTCTAGATTTTTCATGTAAGTGGAATCATACAGGATTTGTCCTTTTTGACTGGCTTACTTCACTTGCATGATGTTTTCAAGGTCAGAATTTCTTTCCTTTTTAAGCATAAATAATAATACGGGTAGACACTGGTTTACGCGTTCACCTATGAACGGGCCGGGGGGGTTGCTTCCCCCTTTTTGCTGTTACGGATAACGTCGCAGAGAACATTTGGAATGCCGGTGTCCCGCATGCCGTTCACGTCCCTGCTTTCAGTTCCCTGGGTGCGTCCTCGGCGTGGAACGGCTGTGTCACACCTTAATTCTACATTTAGCTCCTTAACCACCAAACTGTCTTCAGGGCAGGCCCCAGCATCGCATGAGGGTTCCAATTTCTCCATATCCTCACCAACACTCTTTTTTATTATTGTTGTTGTACAGCTTTAATATTAAACAGCAATATCTTCATTACAAATAACATATTCGTTGAAATAATTTATAAATTACAGAGGGGAAAAATATTGTGTATTGACCTTCAACCCCGCCGCCTAGAGATGACCACGGCTAGTTTTTGGTGACAGCTGTTTTTACAAGCACAGGCTTGCTTTTTAAAGCACGATTTTGGGACCGACAGGACGGGGGCGGGGCGGGGCGCGGAGGTGGCAGGGCGACCGCGAAGCCCCGGGGGGCGCCCCGGACAGGCCCGGGTGGGGCCGCACATCTCGCATGGGGGCGCCCAGGACCACCGGCCCCCGAGGTCTCCGCCGGCCGCCACCGCAGCGCGTATCCCCCTCCACTGTCGCCTTCCGAGCAGGCGCCACGAGCCGCGCGCCCATTGGCCGGGAGCGCGGCTGAGTGTCCAATGGGAGCGCGGCAGGCTCCGGAGAGCGGCGCGTGCGCGCTCGGCCCTGCGTGCGGGACCCTCGCGGGGTCGCCCTCTGAGGGGACAGCGGGCTCGGGGTCCCCGCCCCGCGTGGCTGGGCATCCGCTTCTGAGGTCGGGCGCCGCCTTGCCCGGGCGACCCGGCGGGGTCTCGCACGTGCGCCCCCCGCCCCCCGCGAAGTGGGCGCTGCTGGGAGCAGCTGACACAGGCGGCAAGGCTGCGACCCCGCCGCGGGTTCCCAGGCCGCGGGCGCCGCGGGTTCCCGCGCACGGCCTTGCCCTCCCTTGCAGCGCGGTTCCCGGGGCCGCTGCCGTCCCGCGGGGTCCGGGGGTCGCCAGGGCCGCGGCTCCGCACAAATGCCGTAAGCCGCGCGGTCCCCGGACTCCGCCGCCCGGAGACAGGAGAGGGCGGAGGCTGGGCCTCCGGGCAGCCCGGCCCGACGTGAGGGCCGCTCCGCAGAGGGCCACGGTCGCAGGCCACGGTCGCAGGCCCGGCCACCGGGTTCCCCGCCGCGTGCTTCCCGCGTGTCCGGCCTGGCACGCGGAGGCCTCGCTGACGACAGGCGGTGGGCGTGAGTCCTCCCCGAGATCCCACCTGGACTGGGCCAAGGGCGCCCTCCGAACCCCACGCCCATGGGCCTTCCCGCGTAGCGGGACGGGGGTTGCGGTTCCCAGCGCACCCGAGGGCCCTCGCCCAGCAGCGAGGGCCGCGGAGCACGTCCGTGGAAAATGGCCAAGGTTGTCACCAGACACTTCACGATGGCCCCAAACACGTGAAAAGGTGCTCGAGCAAATGCAGCCACCAAGTGTGTCGTGTTTCGCCTGCCACACGGTAGCGGCGGGCGTTGGGATTCGGGGAAGGGCGCCCACAGGTGAGAGGGAGGGCCCGGCCCTAGGGAGCCGTGTGTCCCTGCGGGCGGCGTAAGGTCACAGGACGGCGTAAGGTCACAGGACGGCTGGGCCCCGCGGCTGGCCCACGAGCTGCTCTCGGGCGGGAGGCCACCCTCCTGCCTCCCCTGGCGCCTCCGCTGTCCGTGTGTGTCCCGGTGCAGGTAGTCCTGGGGGCTCCCGAGGGGCCCGCAGGGAGGAGCCTGGTTTTGCGGCCTGGTCGGCGGGGCGCCAGCTCGGGGTGGGCGGCTCAGCCCTGGGCCGCGGGCACCGTGCTGGGGGAGGAAGGCAGAGCAGCCTCAGAAGCGCTTATTGAAGCGCAGGTAAGTCACGGCTCCATCTGCCGCCCCGCCCCCAATCGCTGCCTGACGTTTTTTATATTGATGCATTAATTTATCTTTAAAAATGGGCAGAGACCGCTTCTTTGATTTCCACAGGGGCCACGTGGGGCCGGGGGCCGACAGATGATCTCCTGACCTCGGGCCGCTGCTGGAACGGCCCCTGCACTGAAGGCCCGAATCCCGGGCGCTGGGCCTGTGCCTGGCGCAGTGACGTCGGCTGGCGCTGGCCTTCAGCTGGCTCGTTTGCCCGAAGCCCCGGACACCCGACGGTCGGGGAGGCCACTTCCCGTGCCATCACCTTGCCCCTCATTTCCCTTGTGACTTTTTGCATTTATTGAAACTTGATTTATAGGCTAGAATTTGGCTGATTTTAGTAAATTTTCTGTGTGCACTTGAAAGGAGTGTGCATTCTGCCACTGTGGGGGCCGTGTTCTATAAATGTCAGTTAGGTCAAGCTTTGAAACAAGTTGCGATAAATTCAAAAACATTAAAGAAATACAGAATATGTTCTCTGATCACAACAGAAAGTAGAAATCAACAAAAAAAAGATATCTGGAAAAGTTAAAAGTATTTGGAAGTAAACAATATAGTTCTAAATAACCCATGGATTATGCAAAAAATCACAAGGGAAATCAGAACGTGATTTTAGCCAAATGATACTGAAAACACAATATATCAAAATTTGAGGGATGCAGCTAAAACAGTGCTTAGTAAGTATATACAGTTTAAGTATTCATATTAAAAAATAAGAAAGGTCTAAAATCAATGATCTATGCTGCTACCTTAAGACCTAAAAAAAAAAAAAAAGAGAAAAATAAAACCTAAAATAGAAGGAAGGAAATAACAAAGAAATTAACAAAAATCAATGATATAGAAAACGAACAAGCAATAGAGAAAAATTAATGAAAACAAAAACTAGTTCTTTGAAAATTCAATAGCTTCAGTAAACCTCCAGCTGTATACACTGGTATCAGAAGCTAAACTGTGTCCCCTCAAAATTCGTATGTCGAAGTCCTGAAGCTAGAACAGAATGTATTGGGAACTAGGGCCTTTAAAGAGGTAATTAAGCTAAAACAACCCAATATGACTGGTGTCCTCACAAGAGGAGATTACGACATAGAGACAGAGGACGACCGTGTGAGGACACAGGGAGGAGACGACATCTACAAGCCGAGGACAGGGGCCTCCGGAGAAACCAGCGCAGCCAACATCTCGATGTCAGATCTCTTTCCTCCACCATTGTAAGGTAACAGATTTCTGTTGTTTGAGCTTCCCGGTCTGTGTGGTTCTTTTTTATGGCAACCTTAGCAAACCGATACAATTGGTCAAGAAAAAAAAGAGAAAAGTCGTAAATTACCAATATCAGAAAAGACAGTGATGTCACTGTAGATCCTACATATATTAAAAGGATAATAACAGAACATTATAGACAACTTTATGCAATAAATTTGACAAATTAGGTGAAATTTCTTGAAAGAAACAAATTGCCACAAATTAATAAAAGAAGAATTATGTATGCATATGCATATATACACACAGATAGATAAATAGATACATACGTACATATGTTCTCCAAGCCCAAATGGCTCTGCTGGTAAATTCTGTCATTTAAGGATGAAATAATATCAATATTACACAGACTCTTTCAGAAAGTACAGGAAGAAAACACCTCTCATTTATGGGTCCAGCATACCCTGAAAAAAAAGGTACATAAAGATACTATATACAAACACAAAGAAAATAACATTACATATAAACAAATGTCATGCAGTGTGATACTGTGATACAACATGAAATATATGTTTGACTTTGCCTCCCAGTTCTGGCACAGAGCTCCTCAAACGCTTGTAGTCAGGGATACCAGGAGAACCTTCCGTTCTGATATTTGGCCTTTGATCCCACCTCCGACATCCACGTTAGGGACAAACAGTGTTTTCCTACTTGCACACACTTGTCACAGAACCACTGACACCAGACATGTGGGGGTTTCTCCTCACACACCAGGCGATCAGCTCTCCGGCTGACACCAACTAGGTGTCTTATCATTCAGGTCAATTCTGGCCCTGTCTACCTGGAGATGGCTTCCGAGTCCACAGGAGAAGGGCTCAGTCCCACAAGACTCCCCTCCTCTTTAGGTGCGGTCACGGCCCCCACGCTGCACCTGTGCTTCTGACCAGCTGGCTGTACGCCAGGGTTCCCACGCCCCCTCCTTGGGTTTTACTAATTTGCTAGAGTGGCTCATGGAACTTAAGGAAGCACTGCTTGATCAGTTTATCACGAAGGATTCAGATGAACAGGCAGATGGGAGAGATGCACAGGCACACGTGTGATACGCATGAGCCTCTCTGCCCTCTCCAGGCACGTCGTCCTCCAGGAACTTTCACGTGTTCAGCAATCTGGAAGCTCCCCGAACCCTGTCCTTTTTGGTTATTGTGGAGGCTTCATTACGCAGGCGTAACTGATTACGTCATTGTCCACTGGCGAGCACCCCAACCTGCAGCCCCCCGTTCCTCCCAGGGCGTCCATTCCCGTTCCGTTAGCTTCAGGTTACGCAGGTGCAGAGCCAGGGGGCTGTTTCACTACCAGGCGGCCCAGCTGCATTTGCTGTTAACCCCGATTTTCCCAGATGGGATGAAGGCACAACCTGCCCCCACAGGCACTTAGGAATTCTGACATAAAGTTTAAAAACGTAGTTACAGTTTCGGAATTCTTCCTACTTTCAGCACTTTCAGTTGTAGCCCTGGTCCTGTGATCGCTGTGTTGGGAGAAAAAAAAAGTGGAGCTGATGCAGGGAGGAAAGAAAAATGCGTCGTCATTGCGCCAGCGCGCTCACCCCGCGGCAGGAACCGCGCACTCGGACACGCACCGGCGGAGACGCCTGCCCTGCCGGCAGACCTGTAGTCAGCAAAAGAATAGCTCGTCATGGCTAAGAGGGGGTCATCCCAGGAATACAAGGTTGGTTTAACATTTAAAAATCAACCA
>NW_012150853.1:85489-88076 GCF_000956105.1 Propithecus coquereli
TAATTCTACATTTAGCTCCTTAACCACCAAACTGTCTTCAGGGCAGGCCCCAGCATCGCATGAGGGTTCCAATTTCTCCATATCCTCACCAACACTCTTTTTTATTATTGTTGTTGTACAGCTTTAATATTAAACAGCAATATCTTCATTACAAATAACATATTCGTTGAAATAATTTATAAATTACAGAGGGGAAAAATATTGTGTATTGACCTTCAACCCCGCCGCCTAGAGATGACCACGGCTAGTTTTTGGTGACAGCTGTTTTTACAAGCACAGGCTTGCTTTTTAAAGCACGATTTTGGGACCGACAGGACGGGGGCGGGGCGGGGCGCGGAGGTGGCAGGGCGACCGCGAAGCCCCGGGGGGCGCCCCGGACAGGCCCGGGTGGGGCCGCACATCTCGCATGGGGGCGCCCAGGACCACCGGCCCCCGAGGTCTCCGCCGGCCGCCACCGCAGCGCGTATCCCCCAACACTGTCGCCTTCCGAGCAGGCGCCACGAGCCGCGCGCCCATTGGCCGGGAGCGCGGCTGAGTGTCCAATGGGAGCGCGGCAGGCTCCGGAGAGCGGCGCGTGCGCGCTCGGCCCTGCGTGCGGGACCCTCGCGGGGTCGCCCTCTGAGGGGACAGCGGGCTCGGGGTCCCCGCCCCGCGTGGCTGGGCATCCGCTTCTGAGGTCGGGCGCCGCCTTGCCCGGGCGACCCGGCGGGGTCTCGCACGTGCGCCCCCCGCCCCCCGCGAAGTGGGCGCTGCTGGGAGCAGCTGACACAGGCGGCAAGGCTGCGACCCCGCCGCGGGTTCCCAGGCCGCGGGCGCCGCGGGTTCCCGCGCACGGCCTTGCCCTCCCTTGCAGCGCGGTTCCCGGGGCCGCTGCCGTCCCGCGGGGTCCGGGGGTCGCCAGGGCCGCGGCTCCGCACAAATGCCGTAAGCCGCGCAGTCCCCGGACTCCGCCGCCCGGAGACAGGAGAGGGCGGAGGCTGGGCCTCCGGGCAGCCCGGCCCGACGTGAGGGCCGCTCCGCAGAGGGCCACGGTCGCAGGCCACGGTCGCAGGCCCGGCCACCGGGTTCCCCGCCGCGTGCTTCCCGCGTGTCCGGCCTGGCACGCGGAGGCCTCGCTGACGACAGGCGGTGGGCGTGAGTCCTCCCCGAGATCCCACCTGGACTGGGCCAAGGGCGCCCTCCGAACCCCACGCCCATGGGCCTTCCCGCGTAGCGGGACGGGGGTTGCGGTTCCCAGCGCACCCGAGGGCCCTCGCCCAGCAGCGAGGGCCGCGGAGCACGTCCGTGGAAAATGGCCAAGGTTGTCACCAGACACTTCACGATGGCCCCAAACACGTGAAAAGGTGCTCGAGCAAATGCAGCCACCAAGTGTGTCGTGTTTCGCCTGCCACACGGTAGCGGCGGGCGTTGGGACTCGGGGAAGGGCGCCCACAGTGAGAGGGAGGGCCCGGCCCTAGGGAGCCGTGTGTCCCTGCGGGCGGCGTAAGGTCACAGGACGGCGTAAGGTCACAGGACGGCTGGGCCCCGCGGCTGGCCCACGAGCTGCTCTCGGGCGGGAGGCCACCCTCCTGCCTCCCCTGGCGCCTCCGCTGTCCGTGTGTGTCCCGGTGCAGGTAGTCCTGGGGGCTCCCGAGGGGCCCGCGGGGAGGAGCCTGGTTCTGCGGCCTGGTCGGCGGGGCGCCAGCTCGGGGTGGGCGGCTCAGCCCTGGGCCGCGGGCACCGTGCTGGGGGAGGAAGGCAGAGCAGCCTCAGAAGCGCTTATTGAAGCGCAGGTAAGTCACGGCTCCATCTGCCGCCCCGCCCCCAATCGCTGCCTGACGTTTTTTATATTGATGCATTAATTTATCTTTAAAAATGGGCAGAGACCGCTTCTTTGATTTCCACAGGGGCCACGTGGGGCCGGGGGCCGACAGATGATCTCCTGACCTCGGGCCGCTGCTGGAACGGCCCCTGCACTGAAGGCCCGAATCCCGGGCGCTGGGCCTGTGCCTGGCGCAGTGACGTCGGCTGGCGCTGGCCTTCAGCTGGCTCGTTTGCCCGAAGCCCCGGACACCCGACGGTCGGGGAGGCCACTTCCCGTGGCATCACCTTGCCCCTCATTTCCCTTGTGACTTTTTGCATTTATTGAAACTTGATTTATAGGCTAGAATTTGGCTGATTTTAGTAAATTTTCTGTGTGCACTTGAAAGGAGTGTGCATTCTGCCACTGTGGGGGCCGTGTTCTATAAATGTCAGTTAGGTCAAGCTTTGAAACAAGTTGCAATAAATTCAAAAACATTAAAGAAATACAGAATATGTTCTCTGATCACAACAGAAAGTAGAAATCAACAAAAAAAAGATATCTGGAAAAGTTAAAAGTATTTGGAAGTAAACAATATAGTTCTAAATAACCCATGGATTATGCAAAAAATCACAAGGGAAATCAGAACGTGATTTTAGCCAAATGATACTGAAAACAATATATCAAAATTTGGGGGATGCAGCTAAAACAGTGCTTAGTAAGTATATACAGTTTAAGTATTCATATTAAAAAATAAGAAAGGTCTAAAATCAATGATCTATGCTGCTACCTTAAGACCTAAAAAAA
>NW_012150853.1:98495-99025 GCF_000956105.1 Propithecus coquereli
AGGCAATCTCATTTACAATAGCTACAAAAAAATTTAAAATACCTAGGAATGAATTTAACCAAGGAGGTTTAAGACCTCAACAAGGAAACCACAAGAGACTGCTGAGAGAAACCTAAGAGGACACGGATGGAACGACATCCGTGCTCAGGGACTGAAGAATTAATATTGCTGAGATGACCACACTACCCAAAGAAATCTATAGATTCAATGCAATCTCTATCAAAATACCAGTAACATTCTTGACAGAACTAGAAAAAAAATCCTAAGATCTTTATGGAACCACAGAAGACCCTGAGTAGCCAAAGCCATCCCCAGCAAAAAGAACAACGCTGGAGGCGGCACACTACCGGATCTCAAACACGCGACAAAGCCGTAGTAACCAAAACAGCACAGTGCTAACATACAGACAGACACACAGAGCAATGGGACACCACAGAGAACCCAGAAATTAACCCACATATTTACAGCCAACTGATTTTTGACAGAGGTGCCAGGAACACTCCCTGGGGCACAGTCTCTTCAAACAGTGG
>NW_012150853.1:99075-100445 GCF_000956105.1 Propithecus coquereli
ACCTTGAGTGATCCACCGGCCTCGGCCCCCCAGAGTGCTAGGATTACAGGCGTGAGACACCGCGCCCGGCCCATTTGACGGTTTCTTATGAAGGTAAACGTCCACTGACCACATGATCCAGCAATTCCATTCCTGAGCATTTACTCGGGAGAAGTGAAAGCATTCGTTCACAGAAAGACTCGTACATGCTTGGACAGGGCAGCTTGTTTGTAAATGCCAAAAACTAGAAACCACCCAAAGTGAGCACATCGGTGAGTGAATAGATAACTCAGTTGTAGCAGGTCCACACAGTTCTAGCCAGCTGATCGTTGACAAAGATGCGGTGGACAAAGGAGAGTCTTTCCAACATGGTGCTAGAACAACTGGATATACAGATGGGAAGAAAAAAGAACCTATGCCTAGACCTTACATCTTACACAAAAGTTAACCCAAAATGGACCACAGACATAAACATAAAATGCAAAATTATAAAAGTTCTAAAAGAAAACTTTGGAGGAAATCTACATGACCTTGGGTTAGGTAATGAGTTTTTAGATAAAACACAAATATCATGATCCATGAAAGAAGAAATTGAGCTGGACTTTATTAAAATTTAAAACTTTTGCTCTGTGAAAGACACTGTTAAGAAAATGAAGAAACACCAGCTTGGGCGACATAGTGACACCTCGTTTCTGCAAAAATTTTAAAAATGAGCTAGGCCTGGTGGCGCATGCCTATAGACCCAGCTGCTCAGGAGGCGGAGGCGGGAGGATGGCTTCAGCCCAGGAGTCCCAGGCTGCAGTGAGCTGTGATTGTGCCACTGCACTCCAGCCTGGGTGACAGTGAGACCCTGTCTCAGGAAAAATAAAAGACAAGTCACAGACTTGGAGAAAATATTTGTAAATCACATAACTGATAGAAGTCTTGTTTCCAAAATATATAAAGAACTTTTAAAACTCAACAATAAAAATATAACAACCCCATTATAAAACAGGCAAAAACAGACCCCTCAGCAAACAAGATATACAGATGACAGTCAAACACATGAAGCCAGACACAATAGCGCACGCCTGTAGCTCCAGCCACTCAGAGGCTGAGGTGGAGGATTGCTTGAGGCCAGGAGTTTGTGGCTCTAGTGCACTATTATCATGCCTACGAATGGCCACCACACTCTAGCCTGGCAACATGGTAAGACCCCACCTCTAAACTATAAAATTTTTAAAAGATATGCTCGGCCGGGTGCAGTGGCTCACACCTGTAATCCTAGCAATCTGGGAGGCCGAGGCGGGTGGATCGCTCAAGGTCAGGAGTTTGAGACCAGCCTGAGCAAGAGCGAGACCCCGTCTCTACTAAAAATAGAAAGAAATTATCTGGACAACTAAAAATATATG
>NW_012150853.1:101655-107852 GCF_000956105.1 Propithecus coquereli
GAGAACCCAGAAATTAACCCACATATTTACAGCCAACTGATTTTTGACAGAGGTGCCAGGAACACTCCCTGGGGCACAGTCTCTTCAAACAGTGGTTCTGGGAAGCTGATCTCCACGTGCAGAGAATGAAACCAGACCTCCGCCTCGCACCCTCCGCAAAGACCAACTCAAACTAGATCAAACATCTAAATGTAGGACCCAAAACAATTAATCTACCAGAAGAAAACAAGGGAAACACTTTAGGACGTTGATCTGGAGAAAGATTTTGTGACTAAGACCTCAAAGCACAGGCAACGAAAGCAAAAATAAACAAATGGGATTATACCAAACCAATGATCTTCTGCACAGCAAAGGGAACGAGTGAAAAAACAACCTACGGGACGGAAGAAAACATTTGCAAATTGCCCATCTGACAGGGGCTTAATACCCAGAACAAACAAGGAACTCAAATTTCTGACCAGCAAAAATGGGCAAAAGATCTGGACAGACATTTCTCAAAAAGAGACACACAAATGGCCAAGCAATATATGAAAACCGCTCAACATCACTAGTCATCAGGGAAATGCAAACCAAAACCACAGTGAGGTATCGCCTCACCCCAGGTAGGATGGCTATTATCAAAAAGACAAAAAATAACAAAAGCTGGCAAGGGTGCAGAGAAAAGGGAGCTCTTATACGTGGTTGGTGGGAATGCAAACTAGCACAGCCCCTGCGGAAGGCAGTGTGGAGGTGCCTCAGAAAACTGCAAACAGAACCACCCTCTGACCCAGCAATCCCAACACTGGGAATTTATCCAAAGGAAAGGAGATCAGTACATCAGAGAGACACCTGCGCCCTGCGTTACTGCAGCAGGAGTCACCACAGCCAAGACACAGAATCGACGTGAGTGTCCAACGGCATGTGCGTGGGTAGAGACATGCGGTATGTACACCGTGGAATACTATTCAGCCACAAAAAAGAATGAAATCCTGTCATTCGCAGCAACGTGGATGGAACTGGAGGACGTTATGTTGAATGAAATAAGCCGGGAAGAGACATTTGAACACCACATGTTCTCACTCATAGGTGGAAGCTAAAAAAAACTGAATTCAAAAAAAGAAAAAAGAAAAAAAAAGAAAACAAGAAAAAAGAAGAACCGGAAAAGGTTGTTAAAGGACACGAGGTCACAGCTAGCTGGAGGGACAAGTTCTAGTTTCTGCACCCCTGTAGGATGACTAGAGTTGACATAATACGTCACGTAGCTTCGAAGAGCTAGAAGGAGAATATTGAACGTTCCCAACACAAAGAAATGATGAATGTTTCAGATGATGAATATGCTAATTACCCTGCTCTGATCTGCATACATCATATGTATCAAAACATCACCGTGTACCCCACGAATATGTACAGGTATTACCTGTCAACTGAAAAAATAAAATAACATTCTTTAAAAAAGAAAAAAGAAACAGAGTCTCAAAGAGATTTGTACACTCATGTTCATAGCGGCATTTTCACAATGGCCAAAGTGGAAGCACATCAGGGTCCGTTCACACACGAATGGCGAACAAAATGCGGTCTACCCACGCAGCGGAACAGCATCCAAGCGTATGAGGAAAAGAAATTGTGGTGCGCCCTGCGACACGCCTTGAAGAGAGTATGCCGGGTGAAATAAGCCAGTCGCAAAAGAGCAAATACCGTCTGACTCCACGTATCTGAGTGCGCAGAGCAGGTAAGTTCACAGAGACAGAAAGCGGAGTGGTTGTTGCGGGCCCCGCGGGAGGGAGGACGGGGCTGTTGTCAGCGAGCACAGCGTTTCCATTTTGCAAGATGAAGACCGTTCTGGAGGTTGGTTGGACAACAGCGCAAGAACACTTGCCATTACCGAACTGCATACTCAAAAGTGGTTAAGGTGGTAAATTCTACGTTACGTATATTTTACTACAAGAATTTTAAAAACTGTCAGTAACAATTGCTGGCAAGGATGTGGAGCAAAAGGAACTCTCGTTCATTGCTGGTGGGAGTGCAAAATAGCACAGGCACATTGGAAAACAATGTGGCAATTTCTTACAAAGATAAAAATTCAGCGGTTGTGCTCCTGGGTATTTTGCCCAGCTGACTTGGAAGCTTATGTCCACACAAAAATCCCTGCAACAGGCCGGGCGCGGTGGCTCACGCCTGTAGTCCCAGCACTCTGGGAGGCCGAGGCTGGAGGATCGCTTGAGGCCAGGAGTTTGAGACCAGCCTGAGCAAGAGCGAGACCCCGTCTCTACTAAAAATAGAAACATTAGCCGGGCATGGTGGCGCATTCCTGTAGTCCCAGCTACTCGGGAGGCCGAGGCTGGAGGATCGCTTGAGGCCAGGAGTTTGAGACCAGCCTGAGCAAGAGCGAGACCCCGTCTCTACTAAAAATAGAAAAATTAGCCGGGCATGGTGGCGCGTGCCTGTGGTCCCAGCTACTCGGGAGGCTGAGGCAGTAGGACTGCTCGAGCCCAGGAGTTTGAGGTTGCTGTGAGCTAGGCTGACGCCACGGCACTCTAGCCCCGGTGACAGAGCAAGACTCTGTCTCAAAAAATAAATAAAGAATAAAATAAAAGGAACCGGGGCTCCTTGGAGAAATGGCCGATTCTAGGACTGCGGCGGGAAATACACAAGATGAGGCTGGAGCACTCACAGGGCCAGAGAGCAGGGCGTGTTCAAAACCAAAACAACAGCGACGCCAGAGACACAGGAGCCGCTGAAAGCTCCCAGTGTCCAAAGCTGAACAATTTGAGCAAGAAAAAAAGTAGTATCGGATTATAACCCAAAATGAACACGGACATTCACCGAGTGCATGCGCTTGAGTGGGGAAGTGGGCGGTTCCCCACGCAGGATCGGAGCCCCGCCTGCAGCCGCCCCTCCCGGGGGGAACGCAGCTCCCTGCTCGTTAGGCGCGGGCTGCGCACGCTGTTTCCTTCCAGAGGCCACGTGTGGAAAGGGAGAGAAGAGTCACTTCGCGGCAGAGAAACCTGACAAGCAGCATCGGCCAGGTGGCCCAGGAGCACGTCACAGCCACACGCGTGCGGACAGCATGTGCCCTCGGAGGACACTTCCCCCGTGTGGCGACTCCCCAAGCACAGCACCCCCGTCCGACCACGAGGAAAACACCAGACACAGCCCACGGCGGGACAGGCCGCAGAACCCCCGGGCGCGCTCACCGCTGCCAGGGTCACCGCAGACGAGGGGTCTGAGGGACTGTCCCAGCCAGGGGCAGCCCGGGGAGGCCTGTGGGGTCCTGGGGGGGTCTTGGGATAGGAAATGGAGACGGGTGAAAGCTGAGGAAATATGACTGAAGTGTGAATTGTCGTTAATGACGTATTGGTGTCGGTTCACTAATTGTAAGGAACGTACCAGACTCGTGTCAACAGCGGGAAGGACTGGGTGGGGCCTCTGGGACTCTGTTATCTTTGCAACTTTTCTGGAAATCTAAAACTGCTCTAAAATTAAAATTGTATGAGAAAGACATGAAAAGAAGGGAGGAAAAAGAAAGAAAATATGAAAAGATATTTTTAACTCAGGATATAGTGTAGAATATTCAATATGATGTCTTCTTTTTTTTTAAGAGCACAGGGGGAAAACATAAAAGAAATTGCCAAAATGCTAACAAATATTTACATTGGTAGTTATGGTGATTTTTTTTTTAATTTCTTTTTTTCTTTTTCTTTTTTTTGGACAATATCTCTGTGTCGCCCGGGCTGCAGTGCAGTGACATCATCACAGCTCACTGCAGCCTCCAACTCCCGGGCTCAAGCATCCTCCTGCCTCAGCCTCCTGAGTAGCTGGGACTACAGGCGCCACCACTACACCCGGCTAATTTTTCTTAGTTTTGTAGAGACAGGGTCTTGCTATGTTGCCCAGGCTTGTCTTGAACTCCTGGCCTCAAGTGATACTCCTGCATCAGCCTCCCAAAGCACTGGGATTATAGGCCTGAGCCACCATACCTGGCATTTACTTTATATTCTTCCATATGTTCTAAATATTCTACCTTTGTGATCAGACATAATGCGCTATTTTTTAAAACAAAGAAATATGTCTGTTGCCCAAAGGCAGAATTTCCTCTTGACTCTCAGCCTGTTCAGTCCAAAGTGACAAAGCCTCGCGGTCACTGTGTGGGTGACCAGCCGCCAAGGCGTGCTAGCCATTCAAGGCCAGTCAGGGAAGGCGCCCCTGTCCCGTGGGCACTGGGATTCTGAGCCGTGCTGCGCTGGCAGGAGCAGGCAACCTGCAAGAGCTGGGCCCTGTCCGAGCTCCGCAGCTAGGCCAAGGGGACGAGAAGGCGAAGTCCCCCTGCAGCGGTGGGCAGCCCCTCTTCCCGCAACAGTGGCAGGGCCCCAGGGCCAGGGCGCTCCGGTCCGCCAGGGCCTGGGCACGGGCGAGCCTCTTCCCAAAGCGCAGGCTCTACTTCCGGAGGCGCCAGGGCTGGGCTGCGCTGGGCAGGGGCTCGCCGGCGGCGTCTGGGCCTTGGCCTTGTCTGGGGAACAGGCGGTACGAGTGGGATGGGTGAGCCCCCGGGGACTCAGAGGCCTTCCCGCTGCCCCCTCCCCCCGGCCGCTTAACCTCAGCCTCTGCCCTGGGGAAACTAAGTCACCGGAGGGGGAGGACATGAGGTCCCACCACGCACCTCCACCCAGGGCACCCCACACCTCCTACAGCCCCTGCCCGAGGGGCTCCTCAAGGCTGCTGAGCAGAGCTGAACTGCTGGGACCTGCAGAGGGACTCAGCCCCGGGAGGGCGCCGGGCAGGCAGGGGCTGCGCCGCAGGACACGGAGCAGGGGCACGCCGGCCAGGGCGGTCAGGAGATAGGCCTTGGCTGGGATCCCAGGCCACCTTGGACCCCACAGGCCCTTTGCGCCCCAGCCTGCGGCCATGCCACGCGAGATCAGGTGGCCTGGGCCCAGGGTGGGAGCCAGCTCAGACTTACCCCAACTGGAAAGCTGGACCGCATGCCTGGGTGACCACATTCAGGTGGCTGGAGGCCACCAGGGGCAGCAGAGAAGGAGGCCTCTGTGTGCCCCTCCTCAGAGGGGACCTCACTGCCAGCTGCTGGCAGAGGCCCGATGGCCAGAGGAGAGAGGCGGAGGGGGGAGCAAGGCCCGCATGGCCGGACATCAGCGGGGTCCGGGAAGACAGAGCCGGCCCGCAGCCTGGGCTCCCGCCCCTCCCTGCCCAGCTGCCTCCGTGCTCACTGGCCCGAGTTCTGGAGACGAAGTTCTCCAAGCGGGTTAAGTCCAGGGATCAGGTGAACGTGAATAGCCCCCACACACCTGAAAGTCCCTGGGCTCCTGTAGACCACCTGTCCTGCCACGGGGCACAGGCAGGCCGCCTGTCCCCTCCTGCTCTGTCCTGCTTCCTGAACTCCGAGCACAGGTGTCTTCCTGGGCCGCGCTGTCTTACTGCCCCCAGAGGTGGGGACTGAGTCTGTTCGTTCAGAGGAATCTCAGCTGTTTCCTGGGAGGCTCCACCGGAGCCAGGCTGTGCTGCATGAGCCCTGGGAGGACTGCTGGGCGGGACCCCTCTAGGGCAGCAATTACCCAAAAATGGAAAACAGGTGTCAGCGAGGCTGTGGCGAAATCGAAATCGGAGCGCTCGTGCGGTGCCTGCGCGGCTGCCGTGGGAACAGCCTGTTTCCCCAGAAGGGGAAACATTGTCACGTGGCGCAGCAGCGCCACTCTGGGCCCGTCCCCAGAAGCACGGAGAGCGGGACGTGAGCAGGTATCCGTGCGGTGGCCGCGTTCGCAGCAGCATGACTCACAACAGCTGCAGGAGGGGTCAGCGCACGCACTGGCGGATCAATGGATAAAGGAAACGTGGTGTAGACGTACGACGGACTGTTTTTCAGCCTTAAAAAGGAAAGAAACTTGTTACTAACAGGTACAGAGTTTCAGTTTGGAAGATGAAAACATTCTGGAGCTGGGAGGTGGCGACGTCTGCACAGCAGCGTGAACGTTACTGATACCGCTGAACCGGACACTTCAAGATGGCCTTAAAAAGCTGGGTGTGTGGTGCGTGCCCATAGCTGTTGGGAATACTGAGCTGGGAGGATGGCGTGAGCCCAGAAGTTTGAGGCCAGCATGGGCAACATAGCAAGACTCTGTCTCTCTAAAAATTTTTGAAAAAACACCTCACTGTTAATACTCTCCTTAAAGAAAATCACTTCCTAGTATTTACTTTGCACAGAAAGG
>NW_012150853.1:107902-112097 GCF_000956105.1 Propithecus coquereli
ATCGGAGCGCTCGTGCGGTGCCTGCGCGGCTGCCGTGGGAACAGCCTGTTTCCCCAGAAGGGGAAACATTGTCACGTGGCGCAGCAGCGCCACTCCGGGCCCGTCCCCAGAAGCACGGAGAGCGGGACGTGAGCAGGTATCCGAGCGGTGGCCGCGTTCGCAGCAGCGTGACTCACAACAGCTGCAGGAGGGGTCAGCGCACGCACTGGCGGATCAATGGATAAAGGAAACGTGGTGTAGACGTACGACAGACTGTTTTTCAGCCTTAAAAAGGAAAGAAACTTGTTACTAACAGGTACAGAGTTTCAGTTTGGAAGATGAAAACGTTCTGGAGCTGGGAGGTGGCGACGTCTGCACAGCAGCGTGAACGTTACCGATACCACTCAACCGGACACTTCAAGATGGCCTTAAAAAGCTGGGTGTGTGGTGCGTGCCCATAGCTGTTGGGAATACTGAGCTGGGAGGATTGCCTGAGCCCAGAAGTTTGAGGCCAGCGTGGGCAACATAGCAAGACTCTGTCTCTCTAAAAAAAAAAATAATAATAATAATGGTTAAGAGTATAAATTTTATGTTATATGTGTTTTACTGCAATTTTTTAAAAAAAATATTGCAGACCAGGGAGGGAGACAAACAAGTAACACAGGCGTGGAAGTGGTGGGATAGGCGCTCCAGCTGGAAGGACTGGGCTATGTAGGGATGCTGCGGACAGCTGCACAGGTGGTGTGCACTGCACAACTCCAGGGGATGCCATTCACATAAGTATGATGCTGTATCAGCAGGAGAGGCTCAGTTATGCTGCATAACAAATGACCCCACAATCTCATTGATGTACAGCAATAAGGATTTCTTTCTTTGTCTAGCTGTATGTCCGTCCCGGTTGGCTCTGATGGTTTCTCTCTGGCCTCCAGACTGTTAGAGAAGCCTCCAGGCTGTTAGAGAAGCCTCCAGGCTGTTGGAGAAGCCTCCCCCTGAAACACTGTGGTCCCAGGGCACAAAGAAAAGAGCAGGGCCACCCCCACATGGCCTCCTAAAGCCCCTTCCCCTTCATGTCCCTGTGTGAAATATGACCCGGGGCCAAGCCCACCAGCAATGGGGCGTAAAGCGTAACTTTCCCAGAAAGGTGCAGTCTCCCGAAAATGTGAGAAGATCCGCAGGAATCATGCACCATGGCCACCAGAGGCCACCACCAGGAGGGTCCCCAGCAGGGAGCAGCACTGGGGGCAAGCTTCCTACTGGGAAGGACTCCAGATGGCATCAGGGGTGGGCAGGCCCCGCACAGCCGCAGGGGGCTGTGGGGAGCCGTAGGGCGCTCTGTGTGCAGCTGGCAGCCCCGGCAGGTGGCAGCCCACATGCTGCCCTGAGGAGACAACCTGTGGGACCTCCCTGCGCGTCTGGCGTCGGGGCCTCCGGGCCGGGGTCCTGGAAGCCATAAAGTCTCCGTGATCAGAGACCAGCCTCTCCACCTCGAGCCACCGAGCTCCCTCCCTGACGCCGTCTCCTCCCTCTACGAACACAGTGGCCACCGGGATGAAAGGGTCTTGACCTTGAAATTGCGTCCAGTAAACACAACGTCCGCTGCCTGCTGGGGGCGTTGCTCTGGGGCCGTAGGGCCGGGCCGCGTGGGCGGGCTCCGCAGGCCGCGCCCCCAGAGCTGCTGCTCCACTCGCAGAGCATCCTCCGCCTCGCCCCTCCATCGGCACCCCGGCGGCCCGGGAAGGGGAGCCTTTCGGGGGTGCACTGGGTTCCCCGGCATACAGGACACTTTCTCAGAGGACGCATCTCTTCCAGAAGCTTCCATTAACTAAGCTAAGCGGCATCTAAGACACTGTGCCCAGACTGGTCTCTAAACACATTTCCCACGGCAAGGCCCCAGGGCTGCTGGGGAGATGGCGGAATTCAGGTGTGGGCAGGAAACCCCGCAGCGCCCTGTACCCCGCAGAGCAGGGGTGTTGTTGAAGGTCACGCGCCACATCAGACAGACTCAGACGCCAGCCGACAGGAGAAGGACCACTGAGAGCCAATAAGGCCAAAATTGCAGTGGACTGAAACGCAGCAAGTGGGTGAAAACTCACGAGTTGATAGTAATGCTATAAAAACCAGCGGCCACTTTGGCGCCAGACCAGCGAGTTTGCCTAAAAGCTGGCACGTCCGGTGCAAGAGCCGGGCATTTGGCCTGAGGTGATCTCTCTGCGTACGATTCCAGCCAGTAACCGAGAAGGAAGGACAGAGCTGGAAAGTCACCCTTTGTAACTCCCAGTGACTGGCAGGTCCAGGCCTCGCCGACGACTACAAACCTCACCAGATTGGGCCAGACTGTGCCCATCCAGGAAGCTGCTAAAACTTCACCTGCTAGAACGAAAACGAACCTGAGGTGGAGTCAAAGGACCAGTTCAGACATTTACGGCAAGGTCCACCTGCAGGGGCACAGGAAATGCAAAGGGCTGGGAACACGCCACACCACAGCCCAGGATACCACCTGCGAGGTCCGGGGTAGCTGGACTCCCCAGAACAATGAACTGCCTTCGGCAAGTAACCCGCAAAGAGGGGGAGGAGGGGCGGCCTAGAGGCCATAGAGATTCAGCGGGGCATGGTGGCTGGAGCTGTAACCCCAGCACTCTGGGAGGCTGAGGCCGGAGGATCGCTTGAGGTCAGGAGTTCGAGACCAGCCTGAGCAAGAGCGAGACCCCATCTCTACTAAAAATAGAAAAACTAGCCAGCCCTGCTGGCGCCTGTAGTCCCAGCTATTCAGGAGGCCGAGGTGGGAGGATTGCTTGAGCCCAGGAGTGTGAGGTTGCAGTGAGCTACGATGACACCACTGCACTCCAGCCCAAGTGACAGAGTGAGGCTTTGTCTCAAAACAAAAATGCATAACATAAAATTCATCATTTTAAACATTTCAAGTGTACAATTCACAGTGTTGTGCAGCCACCACCTCTATCCAGTTCCAGAACTTCATCACCCCAAACAGAAACTCCGTACCCGTTAAGCGGTCATTCCTCGGCCCCTTGCCGCTAGGCCCGATCTATTTCCTGTCCCTCAGGACCGGCCTGTCCTGGGCATTTCATGTAGCTGGAGTCGTGCGATGCGTGCCTTGCACGTGTGGCCGCATAGCTGGGCGTGTTTCAAGGTCCGCCGTGTTGAAGGCGAGGGCACGTGCCACGCGCGGATCTGCCGCGTTCTGTTCACGCTTCCGCTGACGGCCGCTTGGGTGCTTCCACCTTTTGACTATTGAAATTGTGTTGCTGTGAACACACGTACAAGTGTGTCTGAGTAACTGTTTTCGGTTTGGGGTGCATCACCTAGGAGTGGATCCTGTGGATCCTGTGGCGGTTCCGTTCCGCTAAGTAAACGCCAATTCGCGTTCCACGGCGCCAGGCGCGTTTCGGTCCCAGCGATGCCCGAGGGCCCCGTTGCTGCAGGTCCTCGCTGGCACTTACCGTTTTCCACTTTTGTCTGCTTTTATGGCCGTCGTTGTGGCTGTGATGTGCGTGTCCCTAATGATTAGCAATGTCGAGCGTCTTTTTATCTCCTGTTGACCATTTGTACATGTGCTTTGGAGGAAATGTCTATTCAAGTCTTAGCCAATTTTTAAATTGGGTCATTTTGTCCTTTTGTTGAGTTATAGGAGTTCTTTGCATGTCCTGGATACTAGATCCTTAGCAGGTTTCTTGCATGTGTTTTTATTTACATAACGGAGCCCAAAATACAGCCCACCCTGTTTCTTTCACTCAACAGCGCTGTTGCGGCCCAGCAGGCTCCGCCCCCGCTCCTACATGGGGCGCGCGTCTGCCACGTCGCACTCACGAGCAGCTTGGGTGCCCTCGTCCGTGAGCCCGCGTCTCTAGGGTACATGCTCAGGGGTGAGCAGGACACACTCACGATCCTAATTTCCCCGGGAGCCGGCGCACACGCACTGGGACGGCTGCAGCTCACGGTGCCCGGGGAGGACACGACCGCTCCCATTCCCCATGCTCTTGCCAACGGTTAGAGTTATCCGTCTCCCAATTTCGGCCCATCTGATAGTTATAAACTGGTACCTAATTTGTTTTATTTATTTATTTATTTTTTTTTTTTTTTGAGACAGAGTCTGGCTCTGTTGTCTGGGCTAGAGTGCCGTGGCATCAGCCTAGCTCACAGCAACCTCAAACTCCTGGGCTCAAGCGATCCTCCTGCCTCAGCCTCCTGAGTAGCTGGG
>NW_012150853.1:112147-158194 GCF_000956105.1 Propithecus coquereli
CAACCTCAAACTCCTGGGCTCAAGCGATCCTCCTGCCTCAGCCTCCCGAGTAGCTGGGACTACAGGCATGCGCCACCATGCCCGGCTAATTTTTCTATATATATACATATATATATATATATATTTTTTTAGTTATCCAGATAATTTCTTTCTATTTTTAGTAGAGACGGGGGTCTCCCTCTTGCTCAGGCTGGTTTGGAACTCCTGACTTTGAGCGATCCACCCGTGTTGGCCTCCCAGAGTGCTAGGATTACAGGCATGAGCCACTGCGCCCGGCCCCTAATTTGTTTTAATTTGCATTTTCTGATGCCTCGTGTTAATGAGCATCCATCTTGTTAGCCTTCCAGGTTTCTTCTGTTAAGTTGCCTATTCAGACGCTTTTCCCATTTTTCTATAGAATTTCCTGACTTCTGATCTGCAGTTTTTGCATATTCTAACCTAAACTCCTGTTTTAGACTTTGAAGACACTTCTTCCCAGGTACCTGTTAACTTTGCTGATGATTTTTTTGTATAGTGGTAGGCAAAAACTATTCCTATCTTGCTTTAAGCAGATGCGGTTTTAAGTCATGGTAGCTACAGCTGATGTCTTTTCCCCTGAAGCTCCATCTCCTGTCTCAAAGCTTAGCACTTTGGTGCACTCAGCTCAGAACCACCCAGAGAAGTTGCTGACAAAGGCAGCATTTGCCACATACATGAGATTTTCCACCCCGGCCTGAGGTGACATCCACAAACCCTCGAGAAGGCTGGGGGCAGGGTGAGGGCAGGGTGTCACTGTAACCCGCCTCCCTTCCGCAGATCTCAAACCTCACACTATGTACCTTCATCTGCTTGCTGTCCCTAAAGCACCACAAAAAAAGGCCAGTGTGGTCCATACTGCAGAAAGCTTGCTCCACCACAGAAGGGAACCAGGGCTAACACATGGCACCTGTTTCCGGAACATACCAGCTGTGGGGAATCGGCACTGGCCTCTGTGCACGGAGTTGAGGGACTTGCCCACTGGCCCCAGCGCCAGGAGGGGTGGACAGGACGGGCGCAGGCAGTGTGCCCCCAGAGAAGCCACCTGTCTTCTGCGGCTATTAAAGGGACAGGGAACAGGAGCAGAAACAGCCCCCTGACCCGCCTTAATATAAAAGCTTTCCTATGTTCTTCCAAATCCTTACACTTTTTCAATTTCAATCTTGTAAAGAGATCTTACCTCCCTGACCCAACCTCCAAAGGATCAAGTTTGAAATGTGAATGGCTGCAGAAAAGCAGGGTCCACCCTGACACTCAGCCACTCCCACCCGCCCTGACCACAGGACGGCACGGCCGCAGCACTCAGGGACCAGGCTCATAGCAGGTGACACACCTACCATCTTAGGACACAGTAATCAAGCGCTATTTAATCCTTAAAACTTAAGTCTACAAGCCACGTCCAGTCCTGTGTGCCCCTACTTGAGCTCTTCGTGGCTCCAAGCACTTCTCGGCAACACAGCCTTCGAAACCTTTCCCAGGTACAGATAGGCTTTATCTGACGTCAGCTCCTGCAGCAGTTGGTACTCAGTAAATTCCAGCAGCCAAACTGACTATGCCTCCTTGCTCTTAAAACTGGGAATTACTCAAGTCCCTGAAGCCAAGCTCAGCAGTGCCCAGCCAGCCCTCCCAGCCACTCCCCAGACAGGAGCCAGCCAGTTTACTGCAGCACTTTTATTTTCCTTACACAATGACGTGTTGCTGGGGCCTAATGTTTTCACGTAACAGTAGAAAACCAAAATTTGTCATCTCTTAAAGAATTGAGAATTGCGTACAAAAACCTTACATAAATTAAAAGGATGAATAAATTTACAGGTGTAAATGCAAACTGCTTCCAACTCAAGCCAAGTAACTGCCCGTGGTGATCCCACAGGAAAACATCAGGTAAGACAGGAAAACTGGGTCCCTCAGGCTTGGACTCCTCCAAACCCTGCTAGACCGGCAAGACAGAGAGGACTGGTTCAGGACTCTTGCCGGCCCCCAGAGACATCGCGGAATGGTCAGCTCTGAAGCACGGACACCCTGCACACACCGAGCTGCTGGCCAGATTCCCCTTCAAGCATGTTCTCACCTCAGCCACGAGGTGACTGAGCCACAGGTCTTAAGGGTTCAAATCAAAGACATGTACAGGGTATTAAACAATCAAGGGAACAGTAAACTTGAATACAAGGTCAAAATCAGCAACAAGTTCTACAATCCAGTGCTGATACCAGATACAAGCTTCAAGGACAAATTTCTTTTCAAAGGCTTATTCCAGTTTCGTGAGGCTAGCATGAGGTGTGCACATTTGCCAGAGCAAATCGATACTTCGGAACCAACTCATGCAGCAAATGCTACGCATCTGCTCACAGTCCATCTAGAAGCATTTGCGGTGGACGATGGAGGGCCCGGACTCATCGTACTCCTGCTTGCTGATCCACATCTGCTGGAAGGTGGACAGCGAGGCCAGGATGGAGCCGCCGATCCACACCGAGTACTTGCGCTCAGGGGGCGCGATGATCTGCGAAGACAGCCAGGGCGGCCTCAGCTCGCACCGCCTCCTCCCGGGCAAGGCCTCCCCCGCCAAGCACGCCACCCGCCACGCAGCTCACCTTGATCTTCATGGTGCTGGGCGCCAGGGCGGTGATCTCCTTCTGCATCCTGTCGGCGATGCCCGGGTACATGGTGGTGCCCCCAGACAGCACCGTGTTGGCGTAGAGGTCCTTGCGGATGTCCACGTCGCACTTCATGATGGAGTTGAAGGTCGTCTCGTGGATGCCGCAGGACTCCATACCTAGGGGGCAAAACCGTCCCTTAGTGGTCCTGTGTCACCCAAGGTGTCTTCCGCGCTGAGACAGGGAGGCCCTTAACTCACGCCCCCATCTAGACACCTACCCAGGAAGGACGGCTGGAAGAGCGCCTCTGGACACCGGAACCGCTCGTTGCCGATGGTGATGACCTGGCCGTCGGGCAGCTCGTAGCTCTTCTCCAAGGAGGAGGAGGACGCGGCCGTGGCCATCTCCTGCTCGAAGTCCAGGGCGACGTAGCACAGCTTCTCCTTGATGTCACGCACGATCTCCCGCTCGGCCGTGGTGGTGAAGCTGTAGCCGCGCTCCGTGAGGATCTTCATGAGGTAGTCCGTCAGGTCCCGGCCAGCCAGGTCCAGACGCAGGATGGCGTGGGGGAGAGCGTACCCCTCGTAGATGGGCACCGTGTGGGTGACCCCGTCTCCAGAGTCCATGACAATGCCAGTGGTGCGACCAGAGGCGTACAGGGACAGCACGGCCTGGATGGCCACGTACATGGCTGGGGTGTTGAACGTCTCAAACATGATCTGGGAAAGGACAAGGGCCGCTCAGTCAGAGGCAGAGACCCGCGGCCACCCCATGCTCACAGCACAACATGCCAGCATGCCAGTGTGATGTGTGGAGAAAGAAAAGAACGCAGGCAGAAACCAAACGAGAAACCTGGAGGCTTCAGGGAGGAAATGCCAGAAGAGGAACAGAACCCTGGAAACAGCGAGAGAAATACTTGAAAATCCGGAAAACGAGGCCGAGCAGAAGAAAATGACTTGCGAAAAATGGGCGGCGGCTGAGCGTCCGGCCCGGCCTTACCTGGGTCATCTTCTCTCTGTTGGCCTTGGGGTTCAGAGGGGCCTCAGTCAGCAGCACCGGGTGCTCCTCGGGGGCCACGCGCAGCTCGTTGTAGAAGGTGTGGTGCCAAATCTTCTCCATGTCGTCCCAGTTGGTGACGATGCCGTGCTCGATGGGGTACTTCAGGGTCAGGATGCCGCGCTTGCTCTGGGCCTCGTCGCCCACGTACGAGTCCTTCTGGCCCATGCCCACCATCACGCCCTGCGGAGGGGGGCCGTCAGGCTCGCCGCCCCCCCAGCGCGCGGGCCGCGCCAGCACCTGGGGACCGAGGAGCAGCGGGGCGCCCCCTACTCACCTGGTGCCGGGGGCGGCCGACGATGGAGGGGAACACGGCTCGGGGGGCGTCGTCCCCAGCAAAGCCAGCTTTGCACATGCCGGAGCCATTGTCAATGACGAGCGCAGCGATTTCCTCTTCCATGGCGATCTGCCGGGGCAGTTACCGACTTAGGCGAGGGGACCTTCTCCCCGGCCCGAGGACCCGCCGCCCCCCGCAGGAGCAACCGTCTGGAACCGACAGCCCAGCCTTCCTTGTAACGCCCCGTTCGCGGGTCCGCACTGCGGCCGGGGCTCCGCCCTGAGTTCCCCCGCCGGGACCACCCTTTGTCGCGGCGCGGCCTCCCGGGGCGAGGGATCGGCCTCCCGGGTCCGGGGACGACGGGCGCGGCGTCCGCTCGGGCCTGGCGGGGGCCGGGTGCGGGCGGCGCGGGGCGCTTACCGGCGGAGGAGCGGAGCGGCAGGAGGACGCGGAGCGCGGGCTGGCGGCGGCGAGTGAGACCGAGCGCCGCCTCCCCCGCCGCTATTTAAGCGGAAGCGGGGCGCGCGCGCGGCCCGGCGGCGCGCGCGGCCCCAGAACATAGCCATATATGGCGATCTTGCCGAAAGCCGGGCGTCCATTGGCCCTCCCGGCAGGGACACGTGGGGTCCCGGCCCGCGCCGCCCCCGCTCGCCGGAGACCCTGCGCGGGCGGGCGGGGCGGCCGGGGCGCCCGCGGGGGTCGCCGGGAGGGCCGCGGGGTGGCCGGCCCGGTACTGCGCGCGGTGGGGGGGGCCCGGCTGCGCCCCGAAACTGCCTTGCCCAGGGCGGGCGGGGCCTCGAGCTGGGGTGAGTCCCCGCGGCCCGGCCCCGCTGGGGGCTTCGCTCTCCAGGACGCTCCCCGCGCACATTCCCTTCGTGCTCTGCAGGGCGCCTAGGCTGCAAGGGCGGATCCCCGCGCGGGTGCGGAGCCGTGGCAGGGGCGGGGCGGGGTCCCCTCCCGGAGCCGAGCCCGGAGGTGCGGGGTAGCTGCGGGGAGCCGTCCGCCTCGCCGCGGTGGCGAAGGGAAGGGGCTGCGGGTCCTCACCCCACCGCCTTATCCACTGAGGGGGCAGTTGGCGGGGGGGCTTTGTTTCAGTCTGGTCACCTGTGGACGTTGTAGGGAAACTGAGATAGGGCAAGGGAATTCTGACTTTCCAAATGACCTTCCAGTCCTGGACTGGCTGGAGGGGAGGGGTCCTCTTGTCTGTTAATGATACTAAGAATGGTCGAGGTCTGGCTTGGAGTGGGATTGGGCCCAGAGCCACCGACCTGGGCCCCCTCCAGACTGCCCTGGGGCAGTGGGTTCTCCTGGCCCAGGGTGCAGTTTCTCCCTTGGAGCCTGCGCTGGAAGCCCTGTCCCCTGTGGCAGGGTCCTGGCCGCACCTGCCCGCACTGGTGCTTAGGTTATGCCCGGAGGGGATCCTGGCCCGGTGGTTTCCTCGGGCTTATCTGTAAACCTCTGGAATTGCTTAGTGTGGAATCAAACATCAAAGGAGGCGCTTGGGAAGCGCGCTGGCCAGGGACGGTGGCAGTGAGGCGACGGCCCCGTCCAAGGCCGCAGGGCACTCAGCCTGACCCCGGCAGATTGGGGGGCGGAGCCGGACGGGCTCCCGCGAGTGGTCCGAGCTCTCGGGCCTGCGAGGTCAACCGAGACCCCACTTATGGCAGTGAAAACGCTGGACTTGGCTCAGCTCACCTGCCGGCTACGGGCACCCCAGACGCAAAGACTGCACCTATGGCCACCCTGCCACCAGGCCCAGCGGGGAGGGTGCTGGGTCCGCAAAACCCCAGACTGTCCACGGGCCCCGGCAAGGCCGCCTGTGAAGAGTGTGCATGCCCCCATGAGAGTACCCCCGGATAGGCCTCCAGAAAACCCACCCTGACTCGCGTCTCTGGGCAGAACCACAACCCTGGCCGTCACCTGGGAGGGAGATTCCACTGGGGGGGGGTCCCAGGACGCGATGTCACACGCCGCGGGACCTGGGAGGTGGGAAGTATCCACCCACCCCACGTTCTACTCGACTGCGATTTCCTCTAAAACTCCTTTGTCTGGGTGTCCCGGTCGCTCCCGAGGACAGGGAGGGGACTGCGGGCCCAAGGAGCTTTGCCCCCAGTGCAGCGCGGGGCCGCCGGCGGGGGCCGGGGCCAGGGCAGGGGGGCGGGCAGGCCGGGCTGGCGGAGGGGACGGCGGCGGCGGGTCAGGTGCGGCCCAGGTGCGCGGGCGGCGGTGCGCGGCGCGGCCATATTTGGCGATCTGGGCGCCGCTGGGAAGCCGGGCCCGGGGCAGCACCGTCCCCGCCTGAGTCACGGCGGGCTAGGGGCGGAAGTAACGGACTGGGGGCGCCCGCCCCGGCTCCTCGCCTTATTTAGTCAAGGAGGTCGCCGATTGGCCCGCGGGACGCAGGGCTGGGGCGGGGAAGCCCGGGCGGGGGCGGGCGCGTGCGGGGCCGAGGGGGCGGGGGCCGGGCTGGATGCCTGCGGCGAGTCCGGGGGTCACCGCCCTGGGGGCTCCGAGGAGGAGCGAGGTCCCGAGCCCGGTGGGGGCGGGGCGCGGTGTCGTGCGCCGTGATTTTTCTGCTGTGCAGCCGAGCAGTGCAAGGTCTCGCCCAAGGTCACGTCGGGGCCGCCCTGGCCTGGGCTCTGGGAAGCTGGGGTGCAGGGCTGTCCCCAACAGTCCTGGGCCTGCAGCCTGAAATGGCATGGTGGCCAGGGCCTGGGGAGGGGACAGAATGGACGGAGTGGGGGAGAGTCAGCAGCGGCACTTCTGCCCCAGGCGGGTGGGTGTGTCCTTCCCATTTTGAGATGGAGACTTTGGGCTCAGAGAAGCGATGTGATTTTTTTGCCAGTTCAGTACTAGTTCTGGCAGTTTTTACCGTGACCTTGTTGTCTCATTTCATACTCTACCCATGTAATGGGTGAGAAGACAGCGGCCCAGAGAGGTGGCCTCACCTTGGTAGGAAATGTGACAGAGCTGAGCTCCCCCAGGCATGGCCCCCCAGGGCTGGCACTGCTCCACCTCTGGGTCCCAGTCCTGTTCCTCCCTCTGCGCCTGAGCCGGCCAGTCATCCCTCTGCCTCTGCCTCCAGGGCTGCTCCCTGGACTCTGGTCACCTCCGCACCGCAAGGGAAGTTGGAGGTGCAGCCCTGCTCCCGGCTGTGCCTCAGTCAACTCACCTGCCAGGAACATCTTTTTCTTCTCTCACCAAATGCAACCTGGGATTCCGAACAGAAAACAGGAGAGTAGGGCCGGGCGCAGTGGCTCATGCCTGTAATCCCAGCACTCTGGGAGGCTGAGGCGGGAGGACTGCTTGAGCTCAGTCAGGAGTTCGAGACCAGCCTGAGCAAGAGTGAGACCCCCATCTCTACTAAAAATAGAAAGAAATTCACTGGACAACTAAAAATAGAAAAACTTAGCCAGGCATGGTGGCGCATGCCTGTAGTCCCAGCTACTCAGGAGGATGAGGCAGGAGGATTGCTTGAGCCCAAGAGTTGGAGGTTGCTGTGAGCTAGGCTGACACCATGGCACTCTAACCCGGGCGACAGAGTGAGACTCTGTCTCAAAAAAAAAAAAAAAAAGAAAAGAAAAGAGGAGAGTAACAAAACCGAGATAAAGTCTGGAGTTTGGTTAGTGGTAAGAACCAGGGTCAACCCCTCAGTTGGGACAGTTGTCCCAGGATTCTGTAAGATGCCAGCAGTAGGGGACCCTGGGCGAAGCACATATGGGAACTTTCCTACTGTCTTTGCAACTTCTGTGTAAGTCTAAAATTATCCCATGGTAAAAGTTAATTTGAAAAAATACCAGGAAAACCAAAGTTTACCTACCCCCAGCCTACTTTCCTCTTCTTTGCAGACATCAAATGCACGGTAATTGTCCTGTTCCTAAAGCCCTTCCGGGACCCTGGGCTGGCTCCCATGGGCCAGGGCAGCCTTGGTGTGGGCTCCGTGTGCAGAGGAGTGGTCCCTGGTGGGCAAGGCCAGATTCCTGTGGCTCAGCCTGGCCCCCTCTGAGTTTTGGCTCAAAGGACAAGGTCAGGGTCACACATTTTGGTCTCCGGCCTGGTGCCCAGTCTGGGGCTAGGTTCTGTCCACACCGCACAGACTGAAGCCCAGAAGGTTCAGCTGGCTGGAGGTCTCCTGGGGCTAGAGCCCCCCACAGCTAGCCCCCCACCGCTGTGGAGTCACTCAGTCGGGTGGCTGTGATTTGCTGGGTGCTACGGGTTTAAGCACCATGATGCACCAGACCAGGCCTCTCCACGTGTCCTCCAGTTTTCACCACCACAGGAGGCTCCTGGACTGTGCTGTTTTACAGGTGGGGAAACTGAGGCAGCCTCCTAGGTCAAGCTAGTGAGCCAAAACCAAGGACACGTCGCATCCTTGGAGGTCAGAAGGTTCTGGAGGGGCAGTATGGGCGCCCCACGTGAAGTTCGGGGGGTTGGGTGTGCAGATACACTCAGGCCAGGGAGCCCTCAACCCCACCCTCCCCCGCTGCTCATGTCTTTCGAGGACAGAGGTCCCCTTGGAGTTCATGTGAGGCTGCCCGGCTCCCTGTCCCAGTGCAGCAGGAGCCAAGGAGGCCCTGGAGGAACCCCGAGTTGGGGCCAGGACGCCCGGATTCTGGGTCGGACCCCATACCTGCTGTGCGACCTCTCTGGACCCCCTTTCTGTCAAAAAAAGGAGATGGGTTGGTGATATGAGGTGTGCAGCCCATCGGGGGCTCTGAGGCTGGTAGCCTCCTGCATGGACAAGGGGTTTGGGGACAGGAGGCCATCATGTGGCCCAGCAGACCTCCCCCCAGTCCTCCCCACCAAGGTTTGCAGGGCCTCTGGCCTTGACACCCCAGGTGGCCAGTCTTTGGTGGTAAGAAGCATTGAGTGCCTGCCTGTGGCAGACTGGGACACACCCCCAGGCCAGCATGACCTGCTGGGGCCTGGCTCCCACCTGCCCCACGTAGCCGCGTGGTGGTCTAGAAATGGAACCATCCGTCCACCCTTCACCTTGCCAGGATGAAGCGTGACCCACACGCAGGTGTAACTGCACCCTCCTCCACAGACTGGGGTGCACCCCACCCCAAGAGTGCCTGCCCCTTTCCAGCCCCCGTCTTCCTCCCCCACCACGGCTTTCCCCCCTGCATGGCTGCGACTCTGTGGAGCTGTGTTCACAGATGGCGACTGGGAAACAGGATTAGACCCCAGAGTCCTGGCCTCCGACTGCTTCACCGTGCAGCCCCCCGGCACATGCTGAAGCCAGACGCCAGGGTCCCTCCAGACCGTCTCCAACCCACCTGTCTGTCCGTCCTGCTCACTGGCTTGGCCCTCCTCTCCCTGTCCCAGCCCAGCAGCCTCAGCCGGCACCTGCCTCTGGTTCCCACAGTCGACCCCCACATTGCAGATCAGGGCCCCACTGCTCCCCAAGGCCACCCCCGCCTCAGGATGGCATCTAAGTCCCTTCCCCTGGTGCTGGGGGCACTCAGGGCGGCCTCTGCCTGCCCTTCCACCCTTCACTTATGCACCCCTGCCCACTGGCACCCGGTCTGACCATGGCCTGGCTGTTCCTCCGACTGCCTCCTCCCTGCAGGCCCCCCCAACCCCTGGCCCCATCCAGTCCCAGCGATTAGTTTGTTTCCCATCCTCTGCCCCAGGGCGGAGGTTCTTGGGGCACAGCCGCCTTGTCCTCCGTGGTGCAGCTGGTGTCCCCTGTGCCTAGCCCCTGCATGTGAGTGGGAAGCCTGAGTGGAGGTGGATGGGAGGAGAAGGGTCCCAGCCCTGGAGGAAGGGAAGTGGGGAGCAGAGGAAGTGGGTAGGTTCTGAGCTTCACCCCCATCCTGACTCCAAAATGCAGAGAGAGCTATGGCTCCAGGGTTGAGAGGGAAGAGGCCAAGCCAGGCCTCCCAGGCACCCTCTCCCTGCCCCCATCCGGTTGGCTTCTCCTGCTGTCCAGCCCCGGGTAGGCCAGGGAGGACCTGCCTCTGCAGGGCTGCAGGGGACCGAGGTGGGCGGGAAGACTAGAAGGTCCATGGTTAACTCTTCCTGCACCTCCTGCTCTGGTCCAGGGCTGCGGGGGAGCTCTGCACAGCAAGACTAGGCCAGGGCCCCCTGCGACAGGGGTCCTCGTGTCCTCACCCTCCGTACGCCTGGAGGCGGGTCAGGACCCGACAAGGGCAGGGGACCACTGATCTGGGTGCTCTGTTCTCCCCACCCCGCTACTGTCCCAAGGGCTGCAGCTGCCGTGCGCAGAGTGGAGAGAGGCGGGGGGCCTGGCCCGGCTGAGGGGGCGGGGCGGGGCTGAGGCCGGCCTTGCTGCGCTTGGGGTGCGGGGCCTTGAGGGTGGGTCTGTGCTGGCCCAGCGACGAGGGACTCCCGCTGGGTGAGCCGGCGCGCAGGGCCGCGTGCCCTGATTTGGTCTGGGGCGGGGCTGGGCTCCCGGCACAGCCCGGCGGCATCCCCGCGCGCCCCCCCCAGCGCCGGCCCGCCTCCCGGAAGTCTGGTCCCGGCACCGGCTTTCCCTGCGCCCTTTGGGTCAGCGCCGCTGTTCCCGGAGTAACGATGTCCCTGAGGACGTGGTGGGCCCGGGCCGGAAAACCAGAGGGTGCCCCCAAAGCAAAGCACCCGCGAGGCCCGGGGCGCCCTGACCCGCCCGGCTCCGGGGTGCGAGGGGCCGGGAGATGGCGCCCCGGCCCGTGCCCCGCGTTGGGCCGGGCCGAGCCGCCGGTGCCGTTCCCGGGCGGGCCGCCAGGTGGGCCCCGCTAGCGCCGCTGGGCGAGGAGCGCGGCCGCTGAGTCATCGCCGCCAGGGGGAAGACCGGGCAGGGCCGCCCGGGGAGCACGAGGAGCGGCGGTGACCTCAGCCAGGGCTGACGCGCGGGGAAGGTGGGATGGGGTCAGCCCGCGCCCAGGGCAGGGCAGAGCAGGGGGCCAGGGCCTGGACTCGCCCAGACAGGCCAGCCCAGCCCGGATGTCCCGGGCACTGCTCTGTCCAGGAGCAGGCGGCCCCCACGGAAGAGCCCACGCAGGGGTGCCCCTGATGTGTCTGCTGAATACAAGGCTGGTCCCGAGAGGCTTGGCAGCCAACCCCCTTGCTCTGTGTGCTCACTGGGCACCACGGCGTTATTTCAGCCACTCTGCCACCTGGGCGGGTGGCCCTTACACCTGTCATTTCCCAGAGAAGGAAAGGGAGGTTCAGAGGTGCTGAGAGGCTGGTTTGAGGTCACACAGCAGGAAAAGGTGGTGCCAGGGCTGGAGGGGTGGGACTCTGGGCCTCTCACTACACACGCCTGCTGGGGACAAAGGGGCTGTCCAGCTTCTCCAGGGCTGAGCCTGGTGAGGGGCTCCCCAGGCGTGAGCTGTGGGCAAGACTGTCTGGGGCTGGGCTTGGCTCCAGAAAGTGGTGGGGGCAAGACAAGGTGGCAGCCTCAGGGGACCTGAGTGCCCCGCCAGGACAGCCACACCTGCCCCTGGGGCTGTGGAGATGAGCAGAGGACAGGAGTGGGAGGCGACCCAGACCCAAGCTGAGGTCAGGTCATACCAGGGAAGGACAGGGGTCGGCCACCCCTGTGTCCACCAGGGCCGTGGGGAGGAATCGCCCCAAGGAGCCTGCACACGTGGCCCCTGCCCCCAGCACCTGGGTGCCCCTGTAGGGTAACTGCTCATTGGCTCCACGCGGGCCTCCCAGCACACATTGTCCTCTCTGCCCCCCGGGAGACTGAGGCTCAGCGGGCCAGGCGACTCCCCTGGGTCCCCCAGCCGGGACGTGCCAGGGCTGGGGCCCCTAGGTAAAATTTTGAGTTTGCATATCTGCCACTGGCTTTATTTCACCGTCCCCTGTGCTGGGTACTTCGGGAGGGCGGGAATTTCAGGTTGAGAACCGGCCTCGGGCCTGGCACGGTGGTGCACACCTGTAATCCCAGCACTTGGGGAGGCTGAGGCAGGAGGGTTGCGTGAGCCCGGGAGTTTGAGACCAGCCTGGGCAACACAGCAAGGATCCATCTCTACAAAAAATGAAAAATATTTGGGTAAAATCCAGGGCAATACAAAATAAATAAATAAAAATTTAAGAATTAGCGGGGCCACCGTAGTGGCTCACGCCCGTAGTCCCATCGCTCGAGCCCCAGAGGCTGCGGTGGACTGTGATCGCACCACTGCGCTCCAGCCCGGCCTCAGAGTGAGGCCCTGTCTCTAAAAGAAAATAAGTAAACTAAAAAAGAAAAGGAAAACTGGCCTCAGACGTCGAAGGGTTAGCCCCTGTCTCTTGCTGGTATTTTTGCTATCGAGAAACTGGATTCTGGAGCCCACGTACAGCGTCCTAAGAGCCTTCGGGCTTCTTGCTGATCTGCAACTTCTGCTGCGCCGGGTGAAGCCTTGGCCTCCACAGCGTCGGCCTCGCCCAGCCCAGGCTCCCGCGAATTTCCTCGTATTGTTTCTTTAACAATTTCTCTTTTATCTCTTTCTTCCTCTTTTATTTTCTCTTTTCTTCCATTTTCGGATTTCTATTAACTGAGCATTATACTTCCTAGATTAATTCTCTAATATTATTTCTTCTATGTCTTTTTCTTTTTTTTTTTTTGCTTTTTGGGATATTGATTTCTAACTCTTCAGTGGGATTTTTCATTTTACTTATTGTGCTTCTTAACCTGTCGTTTTGAAATAATTTCAAACTTACCTAGTTTCAAATGTTTTGACACATTTCTTTTTCTCTTTTTTTTTTTTTTGAAACAGAGCCTCACTCTGTTGCCCAGGCTAGAGTGCCGTGGCGTCAGCCTAGCTCACAGCAACCTCAAACTCCTGGGCTCAAGCGATCCTCCTGCCTCAGCCTCCCGAGTAGCTGAGACTACAGGCATGCGCCACCATGCCCGCCTAGTTTTTTCTATATATTTTTAGTTGTCCAGATCATTTCTTTGTATTTTTAGTAGAGACGGGGTCTCGCTCTTGCTCAGGCTGGTCTCGAACTCCTGAGCTCAACGATCCACCCGCCTCGGCCTCCCAGAGTGTTAGGATCACAGGCGTGAGCCACCGCGCCCGGCCTGTTCTGACACATTTCCTTATCATTGATGGTCTCTCTGGTTTTGGTTCTGAGTCCTTTGGGAGAAGCTTTCGGGCAGGACCCCCGCAGTGTTTCTGTGTGTTTTTCCTAAGAACGAGGATGTTGCCTCATGTAACCAAAACACAGTGATCAAAGTCGGGCTGTTTAACCTCATACCGTCTGCAGTCAGTGACGGCGTGGACCGCATGTTTGATAACGATGGCGTGGGTCCGTGGCGTCCTCCGTAGTTTCTTCCTGGCCTGATCTGCGATCGCGCTGCATTTTGTTGCCAGCACTGCCATATTTTTGATTCCCAAGGCCTCTCTTGCTCTCTGGGCAGTTTCATTAACTACAGGTAATAAGACCGCTGTAGAAAGCAGCCCGGCACACACACCTGCAGCTGAGTTGTGTGGCACTGTCCCCACGGGAACCAGCTGACACCACGATGGTGGCCCCGTGCAGAGCCTGTCTGGTGGCGGAACTGAAAATGGTCCATTTCTGTTTTGCCTTGGGTCAGAGGTAGAGTTAAGTCCTTTCTGGATACCCAGCAAGGTTTCTGGCATACAGTGGGTGCTTAATAAGTGCCTGGGATTGTCAGATGTGGGAGGTCTGGTTCTTGCCTGATGGGCTGAACCTCTGCAGAGAGATGTGGCATTCTCTGTGTTGGCGCGGCGCACGTGCCTACCTGTGAGTGTGTGAAGATGGGTGTGGATGGGGGCTGGGCAGAGGCTGCCGTGGCCCCCTGCAGAGTTGGTCGTGGGCTCGTGGCTGTCTACCTGTGTGTCTGTAGGCCCACGTGGTCTATGAACACCAGCTGTTTTCCGGGAGCAGTTCTGCTCCCACTCTGAGCCCCAGGCAGCCAGGGGCTCCCGCTCAGATGTTCTTGTGAATGCTCCCCTCCTGTCTCAGCCATGTGCAAAGGTCCTGGGGTGCGAGTGTTGAAGGTTCACCCCGGTGGTCATGAGGCATCTAGGCCTGCCAAGATGCCCTCAGTTCTGCCTTTGTGGTCCCTTTGGGGACTTGTGGCCTTGCTGGGGCCGAGAGCAGGCCTCTGGACTCTCCCTCCTCACCCTCTGGCCTCCACAAGGCTCTCTTCCTCCCTCCCCAGCGTTCACCAGGACAAAAGCCAGGAGACTGCATAGGCCCAGCAGGGAGCTGTGGGCTGAGGGTGGAAGCTGGGGTGGGGTTCCTGTGGAGCGGCAGGAGGCCTGAGGCTGGGGAACCCCTCCCCAAGCTCTCCATTCCCACACTGCCCTGCCCCCGCCTTGCCCAGCGGAGCCTGTCACCCTAAACCTGGCCTGCGGGCTTCAGTAAGCCAACCCAGGCCGGAGGAAGAGAAGTGCGGCCCCCCTCGCCCTGTAAGCGGAACTGCGGAGGCGCACAGAGCTCAGCCATGAAAAAATCATGAGGCCAGCCAGCCGCGCTCTCCGAACAATGCAGGGCTGCCCGGGGCCTGCCAAGCTGGACCCGTGCTGGGGGCAGGCGACAGGTCCAGGAGTGAGAGAATCAGGGCCCGGCTTGTGCCCAACAGCACCCCGGACAAGGGGCCTGGGGGCAGAGGCCCAGCAGGGGCTGGCCAGAGTGGCCTGGCCTGGGGACAGAGGGGGCTGGGGGCGGGGCACCTGGAGGGGCATTGTAGTGTCCTCTGGTCCCTGCAGGGGGCCTGGGGGCACTGCTCAGAAAAGAGGGCCTAGGCTGGGGATGTGAAGGGCGTGGTCCTCAGCCGTGGGGCTGCCCGGCTCCGTTTCCCAGTTTCCAGGGCTCTGGGCCAGCTCAGGCGGGGAGTCACCTCTCCCCAGCCTGCACACGCGAAGGCCCGTGCCAGCTCACGCCACCAGCATCAGTCACTGGGCACGCAGCCTGGAGCACGCAGCCTGGAGCACGCGCCAGTCGCCATGGCAGCAGGCAGCATGCCAGCAGGAGCACAGGCTGGGCCCTAGCTCCGGGGCCGGCAGTCTAGATGTGGGTGCTGGGACCTCCCCTTGTAGCCCTGGAGGGGCTGACTGGGTGAGGAGGGGAAACCTCCCTTGGCCAGGGCAGCCCATTCCCAGCATCCCCGGAAAGGGAATAGTTTCCTGAGGATTCTAGAAAGGACACCAGGGGCCTGGAAGGCTTCGAGGCTCACTCAGAGGACCTTGTCTGCTGGGGGCTCTGACGGCGAGGAGATCCTTGCCTCCCAGACCCAGCTGTGGCCGGGAGGGTCTGTCCGCTGTGTCCGTCCTGTCTGTCTGCCTGAATAGGCGGCTGGGGGCACCACCCACCCAAACAGCCTCTTTCAAAAGAGCAGGGAAAGGCGGCCCCTTCTCAAGTCAAACATAACTAAGTCGGTGCGCTGGGCGGCCTGACATCTGTGCCCAGGTCTGGTCCAGTGGCCACAGATGGCGGCTTGGGCCTCGGGCATGCGATGCGCACACTTCCTCCCCGACCAGGGTCAGAGGTGGGCAGGGCAGATGAATGGGACTCCCCGCGTGGCGGTGATTTTGGATGTCCCCACAGAGCAGTCTGGACGGGCCACAGTGATAGACACGCTTGTGCACCCCAAGTGGGCGGCTGCACGGGTGCCCTCTGGCAGGGGGTTGGGAGAGAGGTGCTCCCTGTCACCCAAGGATGCTGAAGAGGCCGGAGCACCCAGGCCCACCATGGGCTCCTGTGAGTGGTGTACGTCTGGGTGTGAGGGGGCCGCTTGGGCAGCCACCCACGGGCTCTGAGGCTGGGACCCAGGACAGCATCTCCAGGGGCCAGGCTGGCCCTGCGGGTGTCCCAGCCCTCGGCCACGTGGACCTTCACCCACACACGCACATGCACACAGACACGCGCAATCCTGCATCTCTGCAGTCTCAGCCCATCACACAAGAACCAGACCCCCCATCACACAACCACAGGCACTTATTAAGTACCTGCTGTGTGCCAGAAACCTTGCTAGGGATCCGGAAAGGAAGCATCACCCAGCAGGCAGCCGGGCAAAAGCCTGGGGTCGTGAGGTGGAGGCCAGGAGGGCTCAGGACACTTGCAAACCGCCTCTCTCCAAGGAAGCCTAGGCTGGTGGCCGCCATTCATCCCCTCCCCTGGGGCCCAAGAGTCCTGCTTGGCTCACACACCTGGGCCAGTGCAGGCAGCACCCCGCCCCGGAGCTGTGGGCCCCAGAATCGAGGGGCCGCCGTTGCTTCTGGCTCTGCCGTGGAGAGGCTGCCCGGAGCCAGCCCGATTAGCGCCTGGCAGCCAGGCTTCCTCCCGCCACACACCTGATGCCTGTGAATGCCCTGCCAGCGCCGGGCAGCGCTCATGAGGCATCACGCTAATGGGAGGGACAGGCTGTCCCGGCTCCTTCGCAGCCTGGCCAGGAGCTGGGGTGTGGAGGAGCAGCCAGTGTTCACGCCTGGGGCCCACGGGCACAGTGGCTCTCCAGCCTCCCCACCACACACAGACCGACCGAGCTGTGCCGTGGACCCCTCACTGGCCTGTATCCCTAAACCAGGGATGCCCCCCAGCATCGAAGCTAGCCCCCATTCCCTGGGGACTGTGGGCAGATTATGCGGGCACTGGGGCATCGTCTCCCGGGAGGGGGTGCAACCCCACACTGCACTCCCCCGGATGGTATTGGGCGCACAGCCTGGCCATGCACACAGTCGGCGCCCTACAAACGTGCGTGGGTCACAGAAGTGGGCGAGGCCAGCCCACAAGGCGAGCTAAGACCAGCCCCTGGCGTGGCTGACCAGCTGCGCTGCGGCGAGACTTGCGCTCGGGAGTGTCTCCGCTCCCTGCCCCGGCCCCTGAAGTTGGGGACAGGTCCTCCATTCCCTCCCCAGTGTCTGCACGTGCCTGGCGCAGTTGCTGCGCATGGCTTAGAGAATGCAGGAAGGCTGCCCTGACTGGGACCCTGTGCACATCTGCCTCTGCCCGGGCCTGGGGGCCACATGCGCCCAGCCAGGGCCCCCATCATGGCCAGCCGGGGTGGAGGGCTCAGGAGGACGGAGGAGTAACTCGAGGCTATGGCTGGAAGTGCCCTGTGTCCCCTACTCCTGGTCCCCAGGGAGGCCCAGGGTCACACGCCATTGTGAGGAAGAGGACAGTGTGGCTGGACCCAGGCAGGGTGGGCAGCTCTGGTTTCACTACTTGTCCCCTGGCCACTGTGGCAGGGGCAGGAGACAGGCTAACAGGTGCAGCTGAGCAGGGCCCACTGAGGGCCCCAAAGATGCCCCTTCAAGCTCAGGGCTGGGGTGCTGCCAGGTGGCCCCAGGGCTGGGGGCTGGGGGTTCCCTGGAGGCCCGGCGTGGCCAGCTTCCAGCCTCTTCCAGCCTGCTGGCCACCCGGGAACATGACATGGACTTCGTCCCACACGGCCCCCCAGACCCAAATCCATGAAGACCCCAAAGTTAATCCAGTTGCTTCAGCAATGGGAACAGCCGTTCCAGGGTCCCCAAGGTGACCCAGTGAGTCCCCCAAGGGCCAGGTGAGGCTGGCTTCTCTCCAAGCTCCCTGTGGAGGAGGCAGCAGCCTCGTGGCCCAGAGACTTGCTCGGGGCACACAGGAGTGTGCTGGGAGCCGGCCTGACTCTGGCCCTCTGGCCCCAGGCCCCACGGGCAGCTCCTGCCTATGTGGGGAGCCCCTGGAGGACCGTGCGCCACTCCCTGTACGTGTGGGCGTCCCGTCTCCCTGTACGCACGGCCGCTCTTCCCAAACCAGGGGTCTCTCACTGGGGCACTGCTGTGCCCTGGCTCAGGTCAAGGTGCACAGGTCCCAGGCCCTGTCACTGGCCCCCTTGTTCCCAGCCCAGGGCCTGGGGCCACCCCAGGAAGGTCAGGCCCCGGGGCTGCTGGCAGGGGCAGCAGCAGTGAGGCCAGAGGGCCGGCCGGGGGCGGTCAGGACAGGGGCTGCGGGCCGCTGGGGCGGGGGCCTTGCCGGGCTCCTGGCAGCAGGAATCAGAGAAGCAGTAACTGGATCCTGTGGGGATCTGGCGGCCACCGAGGGTGGAGGGCTGCGATCGGGTTGCGGCCGTGAGTTTTCCACCCGGTGGCTTTTTCTACATCAGGAAAGCGCTGGTCGGGGCGGTCTGGCGGTCTGTGCAGCGTGTCTGGGCCCCGAGGTGGTGGGCAGCAAGCAAAGAGGCCAAGAGCTGCAGGGGCCACAGGACAGGGCAGGGCCGGGCCCACGCCGGGTGGACAAGGAGGGGTCCACCCTGCTCCCCAGCCCTGCAGTCCTCGGGCTCCCGCCGCGGTGCAATCCGGGAGTGGCTGAAATCCAAGCTGGGGCAGTGAAAGGCGGCCGCGGCTCCTAAGCCGTACATCTCAGATCCGCCCTCCCCGCCCTCCGCTGCCCACTGCCGAGTAAGAGCTGCCCGGCAGCCGCGGCCGCTGCTCAGGCGTCAGAGCAGGCAGCGGGTCCATGACGCTGGCTGGGTCTGCGGGCCGGGGGCCAGCCGAGGCACGCTGGGCCTCTAGGGGGCCGCAGGAGCCCTGAGCACCTGGAGAGAGCTCCTCAGACCCTCGAGGGGACCTGGTCGGCCCCAAGATGCCGACCAATGGCCTGCGCCAGGTGCTGAAAATCCAGTTTGGCCTCGTCAACGACACGGACCGCTACCTGACAGCTGAGAGCTTCGGCTTCAAGGTCAACGCCTCGGCACCCAGCCTCAAGAGGAAGCAGACGTGGGTGCTGGAGCCCGACCCAGGGCAGGGCGCGGCGGTGCTGTTCCGCAGCAGCCACCTGGGCCGATACCTGTCGGCCGAAGAGGACGGGCGCGTGGCCTGCGAGGCAGAGCAGCCGGGCCGCGACTGCCGCTTCCTGGTCCTGCCCCAGCCGGACGGGCGCTGGGCACTGCAGTCGGAGCCGCACGGCCGCTTCTTCGGCGGCACCGAAGACCAGCTGTCCTGCTTCGCCACGGCCATCTCCCCGGCCGAGCTGTGGACGGTGCACCTGGCCATCCACCCACAGGCCCACCTGCTGAGCGTGAGCCGGCGGCGCTACGTGCACCTGTGCCCTCAGGAGGACGAGATGGCAGCAGACGGTGACATGCCATGGGGCGTGGACGCCCTCCTCACCCTCATCTTCCAGAGCCGGCGGTACTGCCTCAAGTCCTGCGACAGCCGCTACCTGTGCAGCGACGGCCGCCTCGTCTGGGAGCCCGAGGCCCGTGCCTGCTACACGCTTGAGTTCAAGGCCGGCAAGCTGGCCTTCAAGGACTGCGACGGCCGCTACCTGGCGCCCGTGGGGCCCGCCGGCACACTCAAGGCCGGCCGCAACACCCGGCCTGGCAAGGACGAGCTCTTCGATCTGGAGGAGAGTCACCCGCAGGTGGTGCTAGTGGCGGCCAACCACCGCTACCTCTCCGTGCGGCAAGGTAATGGGCGCAGGTGGCGCCCTCAAGGGGGGGCGTGGGGGCCTCGTGGGGAGTGGCATCGTGCCTGTGTGTTTGCGTGTCTGTTGTGTGTCCATGTGTCTGGACATGGTGTGGGGGGGTGGCCCTGGGCTATGCTTGGGGGCCCCCCTCAGGCAGAGGCAAGGGGTCCAGCCCTTTCCCAGGACAGCTGGAGAACGTCCCAGCCCTGGGCCTGCTGGGCAGCTGCTGAACTCGAGACTGCAGAGGTGTAGGCGGGGGGAGGCCCTCGGCCCAGCCTGGCCTGGTGCTGGGCGGGGCGGGTGGGCAGGAGGCTGTGGAGGCCCCATTCCTCCCCTTCTCCTCCTCCACCTGCTTTCTGGACTTCAAAGGATGTTGGGGAGGGGGCCAGGGCAGGGCCCGGAGCCAGCAGAGGGTGGAGTGGGGAGAGAGCCTCATGTGGCCCCAGGGATGGGGCGCTTGGTGTCACCTCCACTGCCAGCAGAAGTGGAGGCAGCCCACCCTCAGGCACTGAGCGGGGCACCCTGACTGTGTGCCTGCAGTCAGGGTCCTCAGGCTGGTCCAGCAGTGACAGGCGCTTGAGTCACCTTGTGAGCACCTGTCCTGGCACATGGCTGGGTGCTGGGGTTCGTGAGCAGACACGCCACAGCTATTCCTTCCCATCACAGGCCAGTTTCTGGACTGGGCCAAGGCCCATATGCGTGGCAATCCTTAGTTGCTTAAATGAGTTAGATGAAGCAATGGCAGTGAGAGAGCCTCCTCTGTGAGACTCAGAGATGTCGGACACAGGTATTTCCAAGTGGGCAATTTGTGAAAGAGACTCACGGCAGTGCTGATGGTAATGGCTGTGGCAGTGACTGTGGTAGGGATGGTGGTGGTGGTGATGGTTGTGCTGGTGGTGATGATGATGGTAATGATGATGGTGATGTGGTGATGATGGTGATGGTGGTGATGATGGTGGTTATGACGGTGATGGTGAGGATGGTGGTGATGACGGTGGTGATGGTGGTGATGACGGTGGTGATGGTGGTGATGATGGTGGTGATGGTGGTGATGATGGTGGTGATGGTGGTGGTGGTGGTGGTGCTGATGGTGGTGCAGGTGGCGGTGATGGTGATGGTGATGATGATGGTGATGGTGGGTATGGTGGTGGTGATGATGGTAGTGATGATGGTGATGGTGGTGATGATGGTGGTGAAGGTGGTGGTGATGATGGTGGTTATGACGGTGATGGTGAGGATGGTGGTGATGACGGTGGTGATGATGTTTATGATGGTGATGGTGGTGATGATGGTGGTGATGGTGGTGGTGGTGATGATGATGGTGGTGATGGTTATGGCAGTGGTGGTGGTGATGGTGGTAGTGGTGGTGGCGATGATGGTTATGGCAGTGGTGGTGGTGGTGGTGGAGATGATGGCGGTGATGATGATGGTGATGGTTATGGTGATGGTGAGGATGGTGGTGATGACGGTGGTGATGATGTTTATGATGGTGGTGGTGGTGGTGGCAGTGAAGGTGGTGGTGATGGTGATGGTGGTGATGATCGTGGTGGTTATGACGGTGATGGTGGTGATGATGGTGGTAGTGGTGGTGGCGATGATGGTTATGGTAGTGGTGGTGGTGGTGGTGGAGATGATGGCGGTGATGATGATGGTGATGGTTATGGTGGTGGTGGTGGTGATGATGGTGATAGTGATGATGGTGCTGATGGTGATGATGGTGATAGTGATGATGGTGCTGATGGTGATGATGGTGATAGTGATGATGGTGCTGATGGTGATGATGATGGTGGGGATGGTGATGGCTATGATGGTTATGGCAGTGGTGGTGGTGGAGATGATGGCGGTGATGATGATGGTGATGGTTATGGTGGTGTTGGTGATGCTGATGGAGGAGGGGGACAGGACGGTGGTGATGGTGGAGGGGGTGGTAGCTGTGTGGACCATTTTCCAGTCTCTTGACCACCCTGCATCTACCCTTGCCCCTTTGATGGGGGTATCCCTACTAAGGACCAAATCCCACCTCCCAATTAGGAAGCAGGAAGTACTAGACATTCACTTCCCTGCCTCCCTTGCACACGCTGAGGGGGTGACTCAGCCCACCAGATGTTTCAGACTTTGGGCAACCAGTAATGTGAGGAAACAGGATGTGGCATCCCGGTCAAGAGCTGGCGGAGGAAGGATATGGGACACCCCGATTCCAAGTCAGCTGGAGCAGTGGGCTTGGCCACAGCTTCACCTCACCTCTGCACAGCATCCGTGGGGTGCCGTGTGGCCGTGCCTCGATTCCAGTCACCTACCTGGCTAGGCAGCTCCCAAACCTGTCTCCTTCCCCCTGGGTGTCTGTGAGCACCCAGGTCAGCCTGTTTTCTTCTCCCAGTGACTTTCTTTTGCTGCCTGTCACCAGCCTGCTCATTTCTGCCTCCACTGCTGTGGTGGTGCTGACAGAAAGCACCTCCGTAGGTGTTGCTGTGGCTGGTAACAGAGAGTTGGCCACACGCTGGCTGAGTGACAAAGGACACTGATTATCTCCTGTAAATGGGAGTCTGGAGTCCCTGGGGTGGTGACGGCGGTACACCACTGCCAGCTCAGTGGCGCCACCAGAGGCCTCCGTTCTCACCTCCTCACTGAGCCACTCTCGGGTCAGCTCTGATCTCAGGCCGACAGCTTCATGGTAACAAAGTGGCTGCTGCTGCTTCAGGCCTCACACCCAGGCAGGACAGAGTCCAGAGGAAAAAGAGGCTCCGGCTCTGCTTATCTTCTCAGCAGTGAGAAAACTTCTGCCTCCAAATCCTAGCAGACACTTCTTCACGCTCATTGGCCAGAACAAGGCACCCCAACCACTCAACCAGGCCCCCTGGGATGGGGTAAAACCAGCACTGCCCAGCCCGGTCTGTGTTCCTGCGCCTGCCCCTGCGAGTCCAGCCCCCAGAAGCGGATGGGCGTGTGGGAGGACGCTCCTGCATGGCTTCCTGTCTGAAGGAGGCATATGGAGGAAATGCTGGGGTCACACTGACAGCACAGCCTGGGGGGACGTGGCGGCGGCCAGAGCTACACGAGGTGCTGTGTGGCACACTCAGCCCAGGACCTCTGACCTTGCTCCTCCTCAGCACCTGCAGGGACGGGGCTCTCCCTCCCTCGGGTCTTGGTGTGTACCTTGTCCGTGAGGTTGCCTCGCCACGCCACCGCATGCATCAGCATGCACGCCACCCAGCCGGCTCTGTGCACGCAGCTCCTATGGACTCTAGGCACCGTGTCTGTTTTGCTCACTGCTGACCCTGGGCCTGGGATGGCTCCGGGGCCATTGCAGCTGCTCACTTAGTTCAGTGCTCATTGATGGGGAGATGGAGCTGGCGGTGGGGGACGCTGGTAAAACACTGAGCCACATGCAGCTCCTTTTCTGCATCTGAGCAGTAACCCGTATAAGAGGGGGAGACCCCCCCTGGGAGGGTGGAGGGGCAGCCCTGGGGAGCTGGTGAAAGGTGGCAGATCCCACCTCTTCACTGTGGGTCACTGCCTGGTGCCCTCCATTCCCTGGGGGCAGAGGAGGGTCAGGTCTCGCCCTCACCTTCAGGCCCATTCCCCCAGCTCGACATACCAGGAGCCCCTGGGCCTCCTGGGGGGCTCTGTAATCTGTCACACCACTCAGAGTGGCCAGCTGCCATGGAAACAGCGGTGTGGTTTGTTGGAGGGCACCACAGACTCGGTTTATGGGAAGAGACTGGGGAGATTCTTGTGCCTGCTGCTCCCACCCTGGGCATGGGTACCCCTCTGTCCCCATGGAACCCCAGACAGAGCCCTGGGCAGCCTCGTCCTTCCCCAGGGCTCCTGGGAGACCAAGCACAAGCAAGTGGGGGAGGCCACAGAGGTAACAGGGGGCCAGCCCCTGCCTGGTGCCCAGGGGTGGTCCCTCGGGCCTGGCTATGACCTGGGCCATGGTCTGGGGAAGGACAGAGACCCCACCATGTCCACCTAGCAGCTTAGGGGTGAGCTATAAATAGAGGCTTCTGTAAGTCCTGGGTCAAGAAAGTAGGAGCAAGCAGATTACCTGATTAGCAGAGAGTGGGGGATTTGCCAGTGCAGAAGGGCCTGGTCTGGGGCCCTGGTGAGAGCTAGGTCAGGGGTCCTGCAGGGCCTTGTGCAGGGTCCACAAAGTGCACACGTGGTCCTGGGGGAAGGGCTCCCAGGCCCTCTGAGAAGTCCCTTCCAAATCTTCTCAAGTCAAGAGGGTTCTAGATGAGACACCCCGGCTTTAGGGGTGCCCCAAAAGCATGCCACCCCATCCCCTACTGCCCCCAGGAGAGGAGTGAGGGGCTTCCCCATCTCCTCCCTCCAGGGGTCAACGTCTCAGCCAATCAGGATGAAGAAATGGACCATGAGACCTTCCTGATGCAAATTGATCGGGAGACAAAGAAGTGTACCTTCTATTCCAGCACTGGGGGATACTGGACTCTGGTCACCCACGGGGGCATTCAGGCCACAGCCACACAAGTGTGAGTGTACCTGTCCCCGCCTCTGCCACCACCTGCACCACTATCTACCATGACCACCATCACTATCACTATCACCACCATCACCATCGTCACTATCACCATCACCACCACCATCATCACCACCACCACCATCATCACCACCACCACCATCATCACCATCAGCACCATCATCACTATCATCACCACCACCACCACCATCAACATCACCATCATCACCATCACCACCATCGTCACTATCACCATCATCACCATCACCTCCACCATCACCACCTCAACCATGAGGACCACTGTAGTAGCCCTGTCAGGGGGACACGCCCACTGGGTGGAGAGTGGTTCCTAATGGTGGTGGGTGTGTCCGTGAAGGGCAGGCTCCTGTTTCACACCGTGGAACCTGAGGGGAATGGGGAGCCAGACCCTGCACCCCATCTCCTGCTGCTCTGAGGGGATCCTGCCCTGCTCCCTCTAGCTCTGCCAACACCATGTTTGAGATGGAGTGGCGCGGCCGGAGGGTGGCACTGAAAGCCAGCAATGGGCGCTACGTGTGCATGAAGAAGAATGGGCAGCTGGCGGCCAGCAGCGATTTTGTGGGTGAGCCTCCCTGCCTGCCTGGGCAGGGGCTGGGGCTGGGTTCTCCACCCTTGGACAGTGCGGGTGGGCTGGACACGTGCCTCCCCACAGAACTGCTGCAGTCCCGGCAAGAGTGGCTTGCTAGCCAAGATAATCAGTCTTCACATTAGGGGAGCAGTTAGATCCCAGAGCTTCCTCACCTCCACTGTGCATTTGCGGACCCCAGGGCTATGTGGCGTCAGGCACCTGGCCAAGGTGGCACACTGGGCAATGGCAGATCCTGGCCCCCAAGCGGGGTGCCCAAGTCCGGGGTGTGGCTCTTCCTGGGGACTCCGCCAGACGGATCCTGGACAGGGAAGGTGGCAGACGGGCGGCCCCAGCAGCGCCCTGTCCCCGCAGGCAAGGACGAGGAGTTCACCCTCAAGCTCATCAACCGGCCCATCTTGGTGCTGCGCGGCCTGGACGGCTTCGTCTGCCACCGCCGCGGCTCCAACCAGCTGGACACCAACCGCTCTGTCTACGACGTCTTCCACCTGAGCTTCAGCGACGGCGCGTACCAGATTCGAGGTGCGCGGCGGGGCGGGGCGGGGGGCGCGGGTGCTGGGGGCCGGGCCTGGCGGCAGAGAGCGCGCCCCGCCGACGCCCCGCCCGTCCCGCCTGCAGGCCGCGGCGGGTTCTGGAACACCGGCAACCACGGCAGCGTGTGCAGCGACGGCGAGCGCGCCGAGGACTTCCTCTTCGAGTTCCGCGAGCGCGGCCGCGTGGCCATCCGGGCCCGGAGCGGCAAATACCTGCGCGGCGGCGCCTCGGGGCTGCTGCGCGCGGACGGGGACGCGCCGGCCGGGGCCGCGCTCTGGGAGTACTGAGGGCGCCGGGCGCCACCGACCACCTGCCCTGCATTAAACCGTGTCTGTCACGCAGCTGCTCGTGGGCTCCAGGGCGCCAGTTGGGGGTGCCCAGGAGCCGCACGTGCGGGAGCCCACTGTCTCCCCAAGCCCCTCCCAATCCCCAGGGACTCCCACCCAGAAGGCGGCCTGCTGGGGGGCAGGGCGGGTGGTCTCTCGCACCAGGGCCAGGTGGGAGTGGGGGTGGGAGACAGCCGGCCAGCCTGGAGCCCAACGCAGGTCCCTGCCCTGGGGTCTGCTGCCCGTGCAGCCCTTGCACGTGGCTCACAGCCAGGGTCAGCCGCTGGGGGAGGGGCTGCACAGCGGGCTCTGGGGAGGTGGGGCCGAGGCCAGGAAGCGGTCAGGACACCCCCCACCCCCAGCCCACTGGTTTTAGGGACAAAGGGCCAGAGTGGGTCACATGGGCTAGGCAGGTCCCAGTTAGGCGGAGCAGACGGACAGGTGGCCTACAGTGTCCCCTGTGGGTGGCCAAGGCTGAGGCAGCAGGCAGAACCGGGGTGGCTGATGCTCATGGCCTCCAGGCTACCCCACTCAGCAGAGGGTCACCCTGCAAGGCCCTTCCCATCCGTGTGCTGACTTGAACCTCGGGAACCCAGGACAGCGGCTGGAGGCAGAGGTGACAGTACTCACAGGGTGGTGTGGTGGGTAACAGACCCCCCCCAGAACCAGGAATAAAGGCCAGGATTGGGCAGGGAAAAGGGATCGAGGTGGGTGGACACTACGTGCAAGAGGCCGGGGGTGTCCATCAGCTGTCTGTGGGGCGGGGTGAGGAGGGGCTGCTCTCACCCCACCTGGGGGCTGGGCTGAGGCACCAGGAGGCCACAGCGTCAAGCCAGGCCCCGAGCTACAGCAGGTGGACGAGCCTCCAGGCCTTTGCTGGGCTCGTCCTCAGCCACCAGGCCCTGCCCTCCCTCTTGGTGGCCCTGCCACCGGGAAGGGCCTCGCACAGCCTGAGTTCCAGGCTCCTGGTGCCCAGGAGGCCAGTGCACCTGAGCAGGTGAGGGTGGGGGAGCCTGGGGCACACGCCAAAGCCAGGGCTGCTGTTGGGAGTGCATCTCCCAGAAACAGCTCACACGGCTCCCTGACACTCCACATCCCTGCTGGGTGGAGGTCACCTGTGGCCCCTTCCCACCCTCAGCCAGACTTCTTGTTGGTTACTCCACTTCACCTCCTCTCTTGGCTTGTTGGGGATACGTGTCGGCAGCTTTTCTTTCCTGGCCACCACAATGTGCCTCCCTCGCCGGGGACTGTTTCCCCAGGGCCGCGGTCCGGTGCCCACCAGGGCAGGGCATCTGGCCAGCGGCAGCCTGTCTTCCGCTCTTCTGACTCCTGCATAGCCAGAGGCAACCGCTTTTTAAGCAGACCAGCACCAATGCCTCAAACAAGCCACCGCGAGAGCGCCCTGACAGGTCAGGACAGCTGGAGCAGCCGCCTGGGCCCCGGCGGCCGGCACCGCCTCAGGTCAGGAGCCGGGCCATAGGGACGCTTGACTGGCTCTCAGAGCACCGAGCAGGGCACATTGGACCCCCGGAGCCTGAAGAGCTCGTGTGGTGTCTGCACTTCCCAGTGCCACACTGGTGTCCCCCCACCCCTCTGGGCGCCACGCTGCTCTGGGCAGAGGGGCAGACTGTGGTCCTGTGTGATGTCCCCTCTGGCTCTTGGGCTCCCGAGACTTGCTGGCATCCGGCTGCAGCCTGCGTAGGTCAGTCCTCGAGGTGACCCAGATCTGTCGGCTCTGAGATCGGGTGGCCTGCGATGGCGGGTCAGGGAGGCATCTCAGGTTGTCAAGTCCGACAGAAGCCAGCACACGGCCCTGAACACACCACCCTCCCCAAGGCAGGAAGACGCTGGCCCCGCACGTGTGGTCCTCTGCCGGCTCAGCAAGGGCCCGTGCGCTCTGCAGTCCCCCTGGGCTGGCCTGGCCACTCCATCCCCCGCCCCGTGCTGAGAGCAAGGTATGGGCACAAGCACCACACAGTGGTCAGAGCCCACGGCTCCCACTTGGGGAGGTGACGGCTGGCCCCTCGGTGCAGCTTCGGGCAAGACTGAAGGGTGCCCAGGGAAGGCAGTCCTCCCAGCCAACACGGGACCCTACGAGGGCACGTGGTGGAGACTGCAGGGTAGGAAGTGGGCCTGCCCCACCCCGTCCTCCCTCTGAGAGGAAGATGAACCCTGACTCGGCACCCCGCCGGCCCCTATCCCTCTGTGGGGGCGAAGGCGGGGTGGGGACAGGCAGGTGGCTGTGGTCCTCCCACAGACGCCCAGGAGCAGCCCTTGCTGGGACTAACTGGGAGAGTCGGAGGTCGCTGCTTCTCAGAGCATCACCCCAGTGCTGGCGGCCCCGAGTGGCACAGCGGCTCTGGCGGAAGCCCAGGAGGGTGGGTGGGGCCGCCACCTGATCCAGGTGGCAAGAGGACAAAAAACAAGCCAAGGCCTGAAGTTCAACAGACAGGTTGTTTGTCACAGCAGAGAAGCACAAGTGTCACGGCTACCGTGTGTATCGCGGGTACACTTACAACAGGAGTGGCCCAGAGCACCAGCGGGAGGACAGGAAGACAGGCATCCCTCCCCAGATAGTGAAAGAGCAGCACCACGGGGAGGCGGCTGGGGCGGCCTGAGCGCTGAGGACACAGCCCCGGCCAGAGGCACCTAGTTGTTGAGCGTTCTGGCCACGGCCCGCCCACGGCACCCGTGGGAGCCCCTACAAGGTGTTTGTGCTTTGGTCGCAGGGAGCCCCTCACACTCGGTGGCCCCAGCATGGGCAGCTTGGCAGGCATGGACGGTGGACGAGGGTCTGTGGGCCGGCCTGGCAATGCCGCCCAGCAGGCATCTGGGGCCCCTGGCCTGGCAGTAGCAGCAACAGTGACAACACAGTCACAAACCCACCCTGAGCCCAGCCCCAGAAACCGTTTCTCGCTGGCCTCCGGGGCTCAGAGTGCAGAAGGGCCCTGGGGCTTGTCGCTCTGGGTGGGAAGACACCCGGCAGTGCCCAGACCGCACGCCGCTCTGGGAGGAAGGGGTGACAGAGAGGGCAGGGAGCGGGCGGGAGGACCAGCAGAGCCCGGAGCCCGCCTCACTGCTCACGATGGAATCCACCTGGCTCCCCGCTTCCTCCAGGCACTCTGCGGGTGTCCAGCTGACCTTCCCAGGCTCTGGCCAGGCCAGGCGCTTCCCGAGTCCGGAGCGGGAAAGCAGCCTCTTGTGTTCCGGTTTCTCTCTGTAAAACCACCGGCACCGCGGGCGTCAGAGAGGACGGGGGAGTGTAGACAGGGCCCGGGGGTGGGGGGGCCCACCTGGTCACAGCAGCACGAGGCTGGGGTTGCGCAGCTGCTTGTACACCTGCAGGAGCCTCTGGGCAGTGGTGCAGGAGCTGGCTTCGTCCTCCATGCACAGCCGGTCACGCAGGGCCTGCACCTCCCGCAGCAGCGTCTGCAGGGGGGGCAGCCACAGTCAGGCCCTGAGCCTCTACCTGAGGATGTCGCTGGGTCTCTCTGGGGGACCCACCATGCTTGGGAGGTGGCTGGTGGCTCAAGGAGGAGTACTCATCTGTGACCTTAAAACGGGGACATGAGGTATGGCCCAGGGGCGCAGCCCCTTAGGTAGAAGAACAAAGGCAGGAGACAGACATGACCTGTCCCAGGAGTGCCCGGTGAGCACGGCGCAGGCCCTGCTGGGCTGGGCGCCATCTGAGCACTGCCTCCAGAGGGGCCTGGGGCTGGGGCTGCCCCCACTACCCAGGGTGGCGGTGGCGGCACAGGGTGGCAGGCGCCTCACCTCGTGGTTGGCGTGGATCTGGCGGAGATACTGCACACGGAGGTCGGGGGGGCTGGAGCCCTGGGCGGCCTGCTGCGTGACCATGGTCTGTGGGACACAGAGTGGGGACGCTGGAGAGGGTGCTCCCACAACCTGTCCCAAGGCGCCCATGTCTGGAGGCTGGCAGGACCCTGGTGTGTCCCCTACGCCCCTCTGAGCAGGGTGACCCTCTGCCTCGGCCTCCCTGCCTGGCCCTGGGTTAACTCTGCGCCTGCTCCCTCACCCTTGCTGTTTCCGCTCTGCTGTCACCCCCTCGCCCCCTGCTTCCAGGGCAGCGGAGCACGAGCCCCCGGCCCGACAGTACCTGGACGTGAATTTCTGCTGGGTTCTTTCCCCTCCACTGCCTGACTCTTAATGGCCCAAAAAGCCTTCCTCGGCCAGGATCCAGACCCACCCCGCCCGCTGCTCCCCGCTGGGCCTCAGGCCTGAAGGCACCCTCCGGGCCGCCATGCCCCAGGCGGGGGCTGCGTCCACCCGGCATGGCCAGCATGGGTGTGTGGGCAGCTCCGCTTTCTGAGGAAGCCCAGCCAGGTCCCTGGTTCTGATCTAAATTCCCGGACGGGTCTGGACAGCGAGGCCTCCAGCGGGGGCCCCAGGAAGTGCTGGCTCAAGGCAGATGCTGCCTGTCTGGCAGGTCCTGAAAACCCCGGGCTGCGGTCCAGGCGGGTTGTCACGAGAACGCTCCTGCTATACAGACGGCGTCTTGAGGTGGGAGGACACACAGGTCTGCAGCCCACGCTGAGAAATTCCCACGGAGGCGGCGGCACGGGACTCCCTGCAGCTGGCCCAAGTCCCCCACACTCCGCCTGGAAGAGCTCACCCGGCCCCTCAGAGCGTGCCTGTGCTTGGAGAGGGTCACCGGGGTGGCCTGATCCTCGCGAGAGACTCGGACACACTGCAGGGGCCGCAGCTCTGCTCTCAGCAGAGGACGGGAACGTTCCAGGGACTGGGTGGCTCATGGGCAGAGCCCCGTGATGGGCAGCGCTGCCCTGGAGACCACCTGCTGGCTCCTGACTCGAGCTTGGGCAGCCTGTCCTGGTTCCACATGGGGGGGGGGGCCGCTGGACACTGCGTGATGAGGTCACCAGGGCCATGATGGGGTCATGGCTCCAAATGAGGTGGGGTCACAGCACTGTGTGACCTGACATGCTCACTGCCACCGGCCACCTGGGCTCTTAAGTGGTACCGCCTACCTGAAGGCAGCTGGCACCGCCCGCTAGGGCTGGGGCAGAGCCACTGCTCCCTGTACGTCTGGGCACAGAAATCTATGGGCCACGTGGACTCAGGCAGTCCTCGGACCCGAGGGTGCCCGCTGGGGGTCCAACGGCACACCCTGAGGGTGGCATCTGCCCCCTGCCGTGCACGACTCGACTGCACAGCACCGCACGCGGCGGCGGAGCGGAGGGGGCTCTTCCTACAGCTCCCTGGCGGGTGGCTGCCGTCCCCACAGGCTGCCGCTGCAGGGGCCCACGCGGGGACTCCGCGAGCTGCCCACAACCCTCGGACGCCCTTCCCAGGCAAGGCCACACCGGGCGACGCACCTGCATCCGCCCGATGACAGCGTGGTGCGCCCGACACACGTCAGCCAGGGAGGAGCTCTCCACCTGTATCTCCACGACCTGGATGGGCCCCGCTGGGCACAGGTCGGTCACGGCCACCTGCAACACAGGAGGAGCCTCGCCGCCTGCCCACAGCGCCCCCTGCCCACGGTGGCTCGGGCTGCACGGCACCTCCCACACCAGAGCACACGAGGCCCCACTCCCCTGCCTTGGGTCTTCCCACCCGAAGAACCAGCCGGCCCAACAACGGCAAGAAATCTGCCCTCCAGAGCCTGCTGCACAGCGGCCCAGACACCCACCCACACTGGGCCCACAGACCCCCGACAGCAGGGTCAGGGCTCTGGTGGGAGAGAGGAGCTGCTGGGCCCATCTCTGGGCCAGCCAAGTGTCCCTTGGAGGCTGAGACTGCCGAGCAGACGGCAAAACTGGGCAAGAGCAGGCCAAAGCCAGGAGGCCTGGATCGTTCCCCACACCCCGGACACGAGACAGGACGCAGGGCCTGGGAGCTCAGGAAGGACATCCATAGGCTGCAAGCACCACCGATTACAGAGCCACCATCAGACCCCGGCACCAGGGCCCAGGGATGTCCTGACCTAGACACGGGCCTGGCCTGAGGGGTGGGGGGTGTGGCAGCGAGGCCAAGAAACCCAGGGGAGGGGACTGAGGCTGGGCTCCAAATGTAGACCCCAAACCCAGGCAGCCTCACCCACCGGGGACACACACGTGCCTGGCAGCCTGGGCTACTCTGCAGGAAGCTCTGCGGTGGGATGTGAGGGTCTGCGGGAGGTGACCCAGGCAGTGGGGCAGGTGTGCACGGCGGGGCTGGGGACAGGCAGCCCCCTTTCAGTGGCGCCCTCTGGTGGTGTAGGGATTAGCGGCTCAAGGGCAGGTGCCGGGTCACTCCTGGGGTACACACCCTTCCCCAGCAGCAGGTGGGAACCCGCCTTGGTAAGGGGCAGGGGACCCGTGGTGGAGAGTGCTGGACAAGGGCCAGTCTTCATGGAGACCCGCCTGAGGGGGTTTGCTTGGGTGCAGAGGGGACCCCCACACTGGAATCCTCTGCAGAGCTCAGGAACAGACCCCAGGGCCCCACCCCCACGGCAGGCTGGTCTGGGCAGGGCCCATAATGCGACTCCTGCCAACCCGGGGACCCCACTCAGAATGCTGGCATCAAGACGGTTTCCCCAGGACTGGAGAGTGACTCCTGCTGACCCCTGCTTGCCTCACGGACGATGAGATGGATGTCAGCACCATCTGGGGCCACTCCCTGGATGGAGGACAAGGCCCGGGCCCTCACGACGTCCACAGCAGCATTCTCGGCGAGGAGCCACTGCAGGGTGGCGCAGCACAGGGGCACCCCTGGAAGAGAGGAGCCAGCCGAGAGCTCGGGCGATCCTGCCACACGGGCGTCTGGTGGTCGCCCCAAAGTGCCCCCACCAAGAGCTGCCCTCGGCCCCACCTAGGTAAGGAGCATGGCCAGCTAGCCGAGCGGAAGGAGGTCCCACAGGTGGTGGTGGGACGTCCGATTAATCAAGGGGAGGGTTAAAACCTCCCCAGGGGAGGACCTGCCAGTGCTCTCGGGCGACCCTAAGAGCAGGCGCCACACACTCCCACAGGGACGGCTGCAGCCGCCCTCCCGCACAGGCCCAAATCCAAAAACTCCCCAAACCCCCACCTGCAGAAGAACAGCAGCATTTGCAATTGGGACCCAATCCTGCCACAAGACCCACGGGTCACGCGACACAAAGGGCCTCACACGCACGGTGGGAGACAAGGCCAGTCGCAGGCGGGAAGGGACTGCAAGCTGCTCTCTGCGCGGCTCGATAAGTCCTGCCGAACCGGAGGCAGCAGTGCCGGCGCCCTGGGTGCTCACTTTGTGAGGACTCGCCCAGCTGTTCCCCTGTGACAGGTCTACTTTTCTGTATTTAGGTTACGCTTCTATACATAGGTTTTAAAAACTACGATTTAAAGGAAAAACGTGGCAGGAGGGCAACACGAGACCAGAGCCCAACAGTGAACACGATGCACACACAAGCTCATTTCCTCAGCAGAGCATCGAGGGCCCGTAAGAAGGAACGACCCACCCCCAGCGGCTGGGCCAGGCAGTGCCACCAACCTGAGCAGCTGTCCTCCAGCGCAGCCCTGAGCAGCTCGGCCGACACCTTGATGCAGGCTACTGACGGGGGCAGGTACGCAGCCCGCAGGGAGGCAGGTCCCACCGGCTGGCTGCCCGGCTCCCTGCCTGGCTCCCAGCAAGCTTCCAGGAAGGTATCCACAGGGTCTGCAGGGCTGCGCAGAGGCGGGGCCTGTGTGCAGGGCGGGGCCAGGCTGGGGAAGCGCAGGCTCTGCAGCAGGTCGACCGTGTGCCTGCTGAGGGGCAGGCAGATGCCCTCCTGCTCAGGCAGGACGTTGGGGGGATCCTCATCCAAGAAGGGGTCCTCGAAAGAGTCTGAGGGGGCAAGGGCCCTGCCCACAACCTCCCTGAGGCTGTAGAAGAGCGTGCAGGACACGGTCACAGGCAGGTCGAACGTGCCGTTCTCACCAGGGCCCAGGGGCAGCGTCACCTCCCGCTGACTGCCAGGGCTGAGCTGGTCCACGGGAATGGTGTAGGTGGTGGCCGAACCGGCAGAGTCCAGGTCCAGGGCGGAGCTGCTGGTGAGCACCTGGACGCACAAGGTCCAGCCCTGGCCCAGGCGGAAGGCACTGCGGTTCTCCAGCAGGCAGGTGGCCGTCAGCATATCCTGCATCTGCAGGCGGCTCCAGGCTGTGGTGGTCGTGCAGGAGATGGGCTTGGGGCCCTCCCGGCTGGACAGCAGTGCGCAGCTCACGTTCATGGCCTCGTTGAGGCTTGTCAGGGCCTTGTTCCGTTGGTCAACCGCTTTCTTCAGAAAAGACACTCTGCAAAGAACAGGCGTGGCACTGGGGGAGGGGAGGGGAGGGGACCCCCAGCAGTGGCTGCCATATCCCAACCCTTTTGAAGCTGCCTTCAGCTTTCCAACCCAACCTTTCCTCTCGGGCCACAGGAGGGAGGAGAACAGAGACGAGGCTGGTGCTGTGCCTCGGGGGCCCAGCTAGGCTACCATGCTGTTTAGGGGCCAGGAGGTGCCCGTGATGGGGCTGGCACTGCCCCCAGCCCAGGTACCCCCAAATATCCCCAGTTAGCATCTTCTATCCTCTGCAGCCTCCACAGGGACAGTGGGAGGTAGCAGGCACTGTGGAAACAGTCCCAGCCACGGGGACCTGGAGTCTGCAGGACCCTTGCTCTTGTGACCACAGCAGCCAGGGGAGGGGTCCCGGGGCAGCTTGCACGTTCCCTCTGGACAGCCCCTGTGGGCCAGCACCAAGGGGGTTGCAGGAACAGCCTGCTGGACCCCCTGTGGAGGACAAGGCCTCTGAGGAGGGCTGTCCGACAGGGAGGGTGCAGAATCGGCCGAGGAACTATCCCATGCCCCCTACCAGGGGGAGGGTGTGGGGGCGCCATCTGAAAAAGGGGATCCCTTCCATCTTCCAGAGGCAGCCTATCACCAAGCAATGCGACATCCAGGGCTCTCGAAGGGGAGCCAAAGGCAAAGTACCAGCTGGGCACAGCCTGTCAGCACCTGAGGTCAGCCCCCCACCTGAAGATGTTGAGACCAGAGGACAGCCCCACCCAGGATGCCACCTCCTGAGGGCCACAGCACCAGCCTCTGCCCAAGCCAGAGCCCAGCCGCTCACCTCTCGGAGACGGTGCCAATTCCAGAGAGCAATTCCTTAATTTTCTGGCCTGTGTTGGCCCTGCTCACCACGGAAAGGCCAGGCGCCTCTGAGTTCAGGTCCAGGCTGCAAGTCATCAGGCGGCCTTTGGCAGACAGGGCCAGGAGCTCGGTGCCACCTGGTGACGGACACACATGGGACCTGACCAATGCTTGGCAGAGTTTCCCCAGGCTCCAGGACAAGTGTCCGAGAGAGGAAAAGGTCCCCAAGACAAAAGGTCTGTTCCCTTCTGGATGACGTGCCTGTCCCTGACCTCCAGGCTCCCACTGGCTCACACGAGCCTCCCAACGCCGGTCACACCTGTGTCCCTCTCTTCCTGCGCTGGAAAGCCTGGCTTTTCCCTTCAAGCATTTCTCTCTTGTTGAATATTTTCCATGGCAAGATTTATTAGCAAACTCAGAGCCCGTCCCAATGGGAAAATACAGTGGGGGGAGGGTGGTTCTATTCCTCTCATCCCATCAGGCAAAGCTCTCTGGCTTTGTCTGGGGAAAAATACACAAAACTTGAGCTCTGTGATGCCACCTGCCTCTAGTCCAGGGCGGGCTCATAGGCAGGCCACACAGGGATCAGGGCAGGTGTTTTCTAGCCTGCAAAAAACATATTAAGCTCTTGACCTGAACAGACTTGAGTTTCCCTGGACGATTTACCCTGTAAGACCCATCGAGGAGAGACGCTCTTGCACTGGGTCATGCAGATACAGTAAGCTGAGTCTATGACCAGCCAAGGGCCAGACCCCTAAACCCACGCAGGACATGCACAACCAGCCACTCCCTGACACACCCCACCAAAACAAGAAGTGAGTTAACCACAAGGCTGCACCACCAGGTGGGGATAAGCCTGCATCTGCCAGGTTTACAAACGGCAAGCCCATTCCCGGGAGAAAAGACAGCCGAAGGGAGGCTCCAGCCCGGGTTTCAGTTTTTCGTGTTTAAATGACCGCTCGTACCTTCAGGAGCCCTAGACGACACAGAGAGAGTGACGACGCTGCAGGCGCTCAGGCTGGCTGGGCACAGCAGAGGGGGCAGGCCTCCTGGGCCCTCCTCGGGCTGCGTGGGGTCCAAGGGTGCGCTGCCCCGGGCAAGGTCCACCATACACAGGTCTGAGGGGGTGCTGTGGTACACGCGGCCACCCCCACCGCAGGCAGCACAGAGCACAGGGCCCGGGAGGCAGTACTCCCGCAGCTCCGGCACCAGATTCCCAGCCTTGTCCCAGCTGGCCTTGATGGCAAGCATCCGGCCGTAGTGACCAAGGGCCACCAGGCAGTCGAAGTGCACGTCCTCACCAGGCAGCGTCTCCTCCGCAGCCTCCTCAGCTTTCGGCTCTGTCTTCAAGGCCCCCATGAAGATGACAGGCTCTTCCAGGTGATGGAGGATCTTAATAAGGGCCTTTGGGTCACCGGGGGCTGACCTGGAGGTGACCAGGGCCTTCAGGACCACAGAGCAGAGCTGGCCATCAGGGAGGCCACAGAGGATCACAGGCGACTCCAGGAGGGTGGCATCGACTCCAAAGAGGAGCCCAAAGAGGGCCTCCTTCAGTGTGAAGCTCCCAGAGCCCCAGAGGTGGCGGTGTGGGGCCCTAGAGGCTGGTGGTGACATGCAGCACAGCACCGGGAGGAAGCGGGGGTCTGCAGGTTTCCCTGGGACCCCAGCCGGGGGGGTGTAGGTGGACAACTCTACCTCGCCAATCTGGCCTCCCGGCTGGGGGTCCCCCCCTGGACAGGGACACTCAAACAGCTGCATCTTCCACTGGGTGGGGCCCTGCACCAGGGTGACAAGCGTGCCATCAAGCACAGTGAACGCGCACAGCGAGGCGTCGGGGAGGACGCAGGCATCAGGGCCCACGGGGATCACAGAGGAAGGGAGTTCGCCGTCCTCACTGTCCCCATCATCCTGGCTCGTAGACCTTTGAGAACAAGGGAACCGTTGGTCAGGAGTAGGCAGGGTGGGACACACACATTCCTGTCATGATAACCTGGAACGGTAGAGTCAGAGGTCTTAACAGGGACTGATCTTGAGGTCTCTACAGTAACTCCACAGCTCCTAGCAGGTGTCTGCCACGCCTCCTCCCACCTGGCCCCCGGACTCCACTCTGCACTGGTCCCTGGAAGACACACTTGACAGGAAGTACACAGGTTTCCAAAGCAGACTTTGAACAGACAGTTCTGCTCAGCACAGAGCTGGCCAATTCTGAGGCCCAGACCATGAGGTGCACACACCACCTCTCTGTGGTGCAGCCCACCGTCAGCGGGCGCGCAGTCTGGGCTGTGCTGGGACAGGGGCCCAGCTGCTCAGTGCTCACTTCTTTCAGACCCAGTCTTTGCCAACCCCCGACTCGGGATCCAGGTGCCTTTCCTGTGTCTACAATCACAGGCTCTCCTCCCCTTTCTAGACACCTTCCTCCCAAAACTGTACCTCAGCAGATACACCAGGGTCCAAGGGGCAGGATCCTGCTCCCCCCTGCAGACTTAACCATCTGACCCCACCTGTTAAGCGCTCTCTGCAGCAATAACAGCGAAAGCCGGTTCACAACGCTGTCGCTGTCGGGCGAGGGGGCTCCAAATACAGCGCAGATGGCGCTCGAGGCTCCAGGGCCTACTGGCAGCCCACGACCCCCAAGTGCAGTGACGGTGAGCTGCTCATCTGAACCAACCCGGGGCGAACCGAGAATGTGGGTCAAAGAGTGATGTCTGAGCAGAGCAGGGGTGGCAACGGCCACGGCGGCCTCGACCGCGCGTCGGGGCGGGCTGGGACGCGCACGGGCCACGCCCACGCCTCACCTGCTCAGGTGGTCCAGCGACAAGCAGTAAATGCCCTTCCGGGCGCACAGGACGTAGAGCGCCCGGCGAGGGGCCAGGAGCTCCAGGTACCACACCTGGCCGGGGAACCGGTACGCCGCCTGGGTGTCAGGACAGCGACGTCAGGCGGACGGCGTGAGCCTTCGGCCCTTCCTTGTCCACAAGCGCGACTCCGCCCGCCCCCTCCCGTCCCGCCCCGTCCCGCCACCGTGGGCCCGGCGCTCACGGTCAGCAGCCCGCCCTCCAGGTCATACACGTAGACAAGCTCGCTCCCGGTGGACAGGAAGGCCTCCGCCTCGTGACACAGCACGCGGGGCTTGCCCGACGCCAGGCCCCCGAGCGGGCAGCAGAGGCCCGCCAGGTACTGGACCCGCGGCGCGGCGCCAGCCATCGTGAGTATGGGCGGGGAGCCGAAGCCCGCCCGCGGGCGCGGCTCCACACAGCCCCTTTACGGCCGCTCGCCACGCGGCGCGGCTTCCGCCGTAAAGCAGCACGGCGGGGACGGGCCCGGGTTGAAGGCGGAGGCGGGGCCGGAGCCGGGGAGGGGGCGGGGCCGGGCTGGCCCGGGTTGGAGGCCGGGGCGGGGCGGAGCCAGAGCCGGGCGCGGGAGCCAGGGGGTGGGGCCGGGCTGGAGGCGGGGGCGGAGCCGGAGCGGGGGCGGGGCGGGGACTGGCCCGGGGCCGTCTCTGCGCTGGAGCCACGCTCGCCTGCGGAGGAGCCCAGTCACTGCGACAGACGACTGGACCGGCGGTTTCGCCGGGGTCCACGTGTTCACAGCAAGACGCAGGAACGCGAAGGCTTCCCGCCCAGGGCTGCAGCGTCTCCCACCCGCGGCCGGCGCGCGGGGTCCGCCCAGACGCAGGCCCGTGGCAGCCCTTGGCGGCTGCTTGGCTCCAGCCGCCGCAGGAGTGCCCAGGCGGGCAGGGAGGCCTGGCCTTGCAGAGCCTGCTCCGGGCTGGGCGGACGCCCGCTCCCTTCGGGGCGTGTCCCCAGAGCTCCGCTCCGCAAGCTTTTCTGTAAGCGCCTCGATTATCTGGAGTTTCGGACAACAGCTGGCTCCTGCCGCAGAGGAACACACCGGAGGACGGGTGGGGGCAGCGCCAGCTCTTGTCAGTCACGCCGCGGCCTCGCGGCCCCCGTGTCCAGAATGTTGCCGGTTGGAGCTAGACTTAGAGGTGCGCTCCCCGCCATGCACGGACACGTGGGGACGAGTAAGCCAATGGGATTTCTGGGTTGGGGGCAGAGGACAGCAAAGAAAATGACTGGCAGAGGCTCCCTAGGATCAGCGGGGGACAGGGGAGGGGTGGCCGCGGTGACGCCAGGGCAAGACACCCCGCCCCCTCCTGGGACCGGCTGGGTGCCAGGGCTTTGGAGAGAGACCCCGAGCTCCCCTGGAGGTGCCTGCAGTGTGGACACCTCCTCCAGGCCAGGAAACCATTCACAAGTGAAAGACCAAGAGCCCCCCACCCCTGACTTTTAAGAAGCCAACGCGGAAGCTCCAAGGCCAGACACCCTGAGGAAAAGAAGTCTAGGGGCACTGGGCTGTGAAGTGAGCTGACATCACCAAGGCCTGGTGCATCTGCCAGAATACAGAAATCCTAACCCCACGCTGAGGCTGGGCCCGTACTAACCCCAAGGCAGTGGGCAGCCAGCCACTGTCACACTGGATCTGGGTGCTGGGTCAGACAGAACTTGAGTGAGGTGCCCTCCCTGCTCCCCAGGGCTGCTCTGGAGTCCAGGCTGGAAACGCTGGCCTTGGCGCTCGGGAGGGAAGGGCCAGGCAGGTCAGGACAGGCTCTCAGTGGCCTCAGAATCAGGAAGTGAGGATGTGCTCCTCTTAAACACCGTCACTCGGAGCTTCCCCACAGGGCACAGGTATTCTCAGCTGGTCTTCTGATCACCAATCCTAACCCTCCAAGACTGTCCCCATCCTTGAACCAGGTCCCACCCTGTCCTCCCAGGCCGTCTTCCAATACAGAGGCCAAGACTGTCCTAGAGAAAATGACCACGTGGGGGAGGAAGTGGACTTGGGAGGAGGCTGGCTGAGCGGAGCAGACTCGGCCTGCGGGTCACACCTTTGTCCCACTCCATTCTGCTCTGGGGGGCTGGCAGGCTCCTGGCCCCAAGCATAGCCCAGCCCCCTCTGTGACGGGATTTACGATCAACAGCCACACAAGGGACCCTGGGCGCAGACCCCTGGGGTGAGTTAGACACAAGGAAAGGGTCCGGCTGTTGGGCTGTGCGCAGCAGAGGCCGACACCTGGCTAAGGGGTGACAGGGAGTGAGGCAGCCCCCGTCGAGGATGTGGAAGTTGCACCGTCCTACGAGGAAGCGTGTGGGACAGCACAGCACACATTGGATGTGGTACCATCTCACTAAGGACAAGTTGCACAGAGGGGCCTAACAAATACAGGGTGAGACTCCTGTGGGGGACCCGTGCACTAGAAGCTGCAGGCAATGAGGGCTGAGCACCGAGGGGCCGAGTCTCACCCGCAGCACAGCCCAGTAGGAAACACGTGCGGGGGGTGGGACCGTCCAAGCAGTTCCATCTGCTGGATTTCCAGGGGTGGGGGTGGGGGTCCAGCAGCCTATCACTTCATAAAACCTGGGAGCAGGAAAGCTCCAAGGACTCTGCCTCTCATATAAGGGGGTTTTCAAGAAGGCCCTGAAGTGATGAGCAAGAGCCCACTGCTGGGAGGGGAGATGGGAGAGGCACGGCCAGGGCAAGCGGTGGGTGGGGAACTGCGCTGCCGTCAAAAGCAAAGCCACACTGGGGAGCGGGACTGGGGGCAGTCCAGAAGCCTGTGCCCCCTTTTCACTGGGCTGTGTATGGTCTGCCTTACCCCAGGGAACCCCTTCAGACATCAGTGTGGGATTCTATGTTTTTTTAGTAATTGTTAGGGAGCAGTGGATCGCCTGGCCAAAGGACAAAGTGGTGCGGACCCACGGATGGGAAGGCTGGTGCCTGGAGACCAGAGGGGCTCCTTCAGGATGCTCCCTGGCTGTCACGTGGGAAGAATTCAGGCACAGGGAAGGCAGCACATCGGCCGCCAGGCCTCACTCTTCGCTGTAGATGGGGCTTCCTGGACTCTGTCCTTCACTGGCTGCGTGCCCACGTGTACCTGTCCAGCAAAGCACAGACCCAGGAGCACCCACGTGACACCCAAGGGAGGCCAGGTGTTTAAAACCGACATGCTCTTCTCCTTCACCCAGATGTTAAGTGGGAAGAACAGGGCCAAGGAGCCTGGGCAGAGGAGCAGGTAGCGGGGTCCCTACCTGTAAATGGTGCAGACACATCTGGGGAGGACAGTGACATCTTGGGGGACAAGTTACCAAATCACCGTCCACTAAGCAGACGCCAGCCACGACCCACATGGTTCGGTGCGCGGGACCAACACACCGGCGTCAGGACAGTTGCTTCAGGCGCTTTATTAGGTTCCACTGCAGGGCTGGTCCAAATCCAGCGATGCAGACCTGCCAGCCTAAGACAGAAGCCGTTAGCCAAGCACCTGTATCCCAGGAGCAGCCAGCTTGGAGGTGAGCTAGGGTGGGGCAAGGAGGGGAGAGAGCCAGGAGACAGTGGCAGCCACCATGTGTTCACCTGGGCAGGTGTGCACTCATCCCCTCACTGGGTCATGGTGCCAGTGGCCTGAGGTGTCCACACCAAGGGCAGGTGTGAGGATTTGAGGCAGGGCTGAGCCTGCCCCTCTGTACGAGATGGGGTGGCCAAGCCTCCCAGAGCCCGGGCAGGGTAGGGTTCACCCCCGACCCTGAATGCTTAACTTTGACTCTCTTTGGACAATAAAATATAAAGTGCATTACTGAACAAAGAGTAACTCAAAACCAGAAGCAGAGAAATCACAACACTTTTTCTTTAGCTAAAAGACAAAAGAAAACATGAATTCTGTGAATGCCAGAACTTCAAAGAGAGGGGACACTGACAGGAGAGGAAAGGAAAGTAACTTGGGGGGCAGAGACAGAGCAGGTGGAGGAGCAACCGGGAGGCCACAGCAAGGTCCCCAGAACCTGTGCTGCCCAGTACCACCCAGGTGCAAGCAGTGTTGGCACAATGGCCTGGGAAACGCAGGGGCAAGCAGGAGCCCAGGAACCCGGGCGCCTTTTCCATGGCTGCAGGCAGCTGGCTGCGGGGGTCTGCTTCAGCCCAGCTCCTCCCCACCCCCCCATCCCCCAGGACAGCTCTGCTTGGACAGACTGTCCCTATTGGCCCTTGGTCCCAAAAGCAGACAAACTGCCTGGGCCTTCCATTTGGTGTCCTGTGCCAGGTGGACCTGGAGGTGCTAGCCATGGCTCCGTCACCCAGGCTTGCCCCTCCCAGGGTGGAGACAGAAGTCTCCAAGCACAGTCTGTGGCTGGGCCACCCTTGCTCACAGGTGGAGGGCAACTCCAATACGGCTGTCGTTAAGGCAAAGAGGCGTGGAGATGCCCACAGCTCCCCTGGGGGAAGGGAGGGCCATGCAGCAGCCCTCCACCAAGGAGACTCAGATGCCACAGGTACACATGCAAGATCCCACCACAACCATGCTCTGGACTGCCTGGTTCTCACACTGCCAGTACAATATCAACTGCCCAGTGCCCTGCAGAGGTCCCAAGTGGCCCTCACAAGAGGCCAAGCCCCTAATGGCCTCACCCAGGCCTGTCTTGGTGGCCGCACTACTGTGCCAGAAGGCCGCAGCCAGGCGTGGCAGTGGGACAGAGGAACTCGAGGCGGGAAGGGACCAAAGCACCTGGTCCCAGGCAATCCAGCTCTCCCCACACCCAGGCCATGTGGAGGGGCTGCCCGCTAGGCGGGAGCCATGTTGCCCCTGCTCAGCCTGCAGTGTCTACAGCTGTCACAGCTGTGGCTTGGTAGAAAAGTCTCAGGCACTGAGGTTTACTTCACAGGAGAACTGACTGTGGTACCCCTGTCCACACACCCGCCCTGAACACACCCTCAAGGGCTTCACTAAAGGAGGGAAGGAAGCGGAAACTAGTCTCTCTCACTCCCCTTTTGTGCAGTTTTTATCTTAAAAAATAAATAAATAAAAGTCTTCCGGGCAGGAATTACTGATAACTGTTATTATAACCAACGCAGACTTCAAATCCCACCTGGATGTCGGGTGGAGGAGAAGGGCAGACAGCGGAGTAACCTGCAGCCCACAGGTCGAGCAGGTGTCACCCGCGTGTTCCCAGGCAATGGCTGTTGGAGAGGAAAAGTGGCCTTGCAGGCAGGGCCTCTGCCCCAGAGCAACAGGACACAGAGGTACCAGGAGCTCCCAACCAAACAAATGCGGAGTGGGGACAAGAACGAAAAGCATCAAAAAGGAAGGAGAAAGAAAGCTGGATGGCAGCAGCAACCCCTGTGCCCCCAACTCCAAGTGATGACTCAGACGTGCGTGGTCCTTCCACCATGGCGGGCTCTTGTCAACCGGGTTAGGCGTGCGGTGTGTTCTTGGGTGGGGGCCACTCTGCGTTTCCAGTTTGGAGATTTCATTCGGCCTGCAGAACACCAGCTGTGGCTCCCTCTCCAGGGAAAAACGTGCTGAGAAGCTTCAGTGGGTCGGAGACCCCAGGGTAGCCAGCCCCCTGCCCCTCAGGGCTGCCCACCGTGGGCCGTTACTGGGAACACGTTGCACAGTGCTCCCGGCTTCAGAGAGGGCTGGGCTGAGCCCAGTCCCACCCAGCGAGGGCTGGAGCCCTAGGTCCTGGGGAGGCTGCACATCTCACAGTGGCCTGTGCCCGGCTGGTTCATGAAGGTGCAGTGCTGACAGGCCCACATGGCAGCAGTGGCCACATGCGCAGAGCCCCCAACGGCGCCATACTCATGGAGGCCGGGGAGTTGCACACCGACTGTGCCTGCAGGGCGGGAAGAGAAGCAAGCACTTGTCATTTCTGCAGAGATATTTGATACCTCACCCCGCCCAAGAGCTCTATGTGGGCAGGCATGGCAGAGAACGCTGCTACGGGTCACCCAGCCCACACCTGGCACGGCTACGATGGGCTCAGAGCATGCCCTGGCCCCCACCTGCGCGCGTCTGTTCCCTCCCGTTGCTGAGGGGCATCCCTCCAGTTCTGAGCTACCATGAACAAAGCTGCCATGAGCGTCCTCGTACAATCTTTCTGTGGGACCTGTGTTTTCATTTCTCTTAGGTAAACTCCTAGGTGCAACTGCTGGACCACAGGGTAATTGTTATCTTGAACTTTCTGAGAAACTGACAAACCATTCTTCAGAGTGGCGGCACCGTCCTGCATCCCACAAGTGGGATGTGAGGGTTCTAGATGCTCCACATCCTCACTAGCACTTGATACTGTAAGGTTTTTTTCATTTTAGCCACTCTGATGAATGTGTAGTAGTTTCTCATTTGTTTTAGTCTCTGGCCGGGCGCAGTGGCTCATGCCTGTAATTACTCCCAGTACTTTGGGAGAGCCAGGCAGGAGGATCACTTGAGGCCAAGAGTTTGAGATCAGCCTGGGCAACATAGCAAGACGCTGTCTCTATAAAAAAAATTAGCCAGATGTGGTGGCACCTGCAGTCCCAGCTACTGGGGAGCCTGAGATGGGAGGACTGCTTGAGCCCAGGAGTTTCAGGCTGTACTGAGCTATGATCTCATCACTGCCCTCCAGCGTAGGTGACAGAGCAAAACCCTATCTCAAAAATAAAAAGTTTGGCCGGGCGCGGTGGCTCACGCCTGTAATCCTAGCTCTCTGGGAGGCCGAGGCGGGCGGATTGTTTGAGCTCAGGAGTTTGAAACCAGCCTGAGCAAGAGCGAGACCCCGTCTCTACTAAAAATAGAAAATAAATTAATCGGCCAACTAAAATTATATAGAAAAAAATTAGCCAGGCATGGTGGCGCATGCCTGTAGTCCCAGCTACTTGGGAGGCTGAGGCAGAAGGATTGCTTGAGCCCAGGAGTGTGAGGTTGCTGTGAGCTAGGCTGACGCCATGGCACTCACTCTAGCCCAGGCCAAAGAGTGAGACTCTGTCTCAAAAAAAAAAAAAAAAAGTTTGTATCTCCCACCTGACTGACCATAGTGGCTATTCCTATGTTTCCTTTTGTGAAACGTCTCAGTCCTTTGCCCAGTTTTTTCTTATGCTCCTTCTCTTTGGTTTTCAATAGGTGAGGTCCCTGTATGTTTCTGATGAGCCTTATGCCCAGTGTACGTACTGCCAACATGGTCTCCCCCTGCCTTGTAGCGTTTCTTATGGTGCCCTGGGATGAGCACAAGTGTTTCATTTTGATAAAACCCATTTACCAATTTTTTTATGACCAGTGTTTTTCTGTGTCCTACTCCAAGGTCCTGCATCCTGTGTAAAAGAGTCTTTGCCTACCCCAAGGTCCTGAAGATACTCAATGAAAAAAATGCTTTGTAGTTTCAGCTCGCCCCAGCAGGCCTGTGCCCCACCCAGAGCTGACCCGCGTGTGTGGCGTGTGCCGCAGCGTGCCCAGGGCACCAGCGGTCTCGGCACACTTTCCTGAAAGGCCGTCCTCCCCTCGGCCACTGCCCCGGTGCCTTTGTTGCCCACTCTCTCCACTCTCTGTCTGGCCCGTCGGGCTATGTGTCCTATGCCAACACCGCACCACCTCAATCACTGAAGCTCTGCGGTTTTGAAATCAAGCAATACAATTTCTCTAACTTTATTCTTCTTTCTCAAGATTGTCTTGGCTATTCTAGGCCCTCTACATTTCCAGATAAACTTTAGTCTCGTTAATTTTCATGGGGAAAAAAATGTCTGTAGAGGATTTGATTGGGATTGCACTGATCAATTTGGGAAAAGCTGACACCTTGAAAGTCTACAGAGTTTCCCACTCTGTAAAGATGGCTTATTTCCCACGTACTTGGTTGTTCAGGCAGCATGGTAGTGTTCACACAGAGCTGCGACATACTTTCACTACACCGTTCCTGGGCATCTCCTTTCTTGTGTACTTTTATAAATGCTGCTCTATTATTAGTTTCCATCTCCAATCCTATGCATAATTATTGAGTATCACGAGTAGACTATCTACATCGATAGGATTTGACAATCACGTAATAAACTTTTCTGCAAAGCGAGGGGTGAACACAAGGAGCTCTGCACAAGCTGCAGCAGGTGACAGATCTGGGCCACTGCCACCTGCTGCCATGGAACTCATCCTGGACTTGTGCCAGACTCGGGCTTGGGTTTCTTCTCACCCCATCTCTGTGTGAGAGGTGGAGTCGAGTGTTTGATGGGGATGGCAAAGACATGCCAAGTGTTCAGAAGGATGTTCCCCCAGGTCTGTTTCATTTCCCCAACCCAGGCCAGCCTCCTGGACACCCTGCCCTCCCCTGAGGTCCAGGGAGGTGTCTCTGCACCCTCTTGGCCTCCCTGTGCTCAGTCTCTTTTGGTATCTTTCCAGGCTGAGAAGGAGGGCTCCAAAATACCGAAGCTGCTGCAATCAATGTTTCTATGTGCAGAATCTAAAAATCTCACCAGGGAGGGGACCCAGGACTTGGGGACTTCAAGGGGCAGAGCCTGGACAGCAGGGCACCCCCACACACCACTGTCCACGCAAAGACAGTGGACTGTGGGGTTTCACATGAGGGAGTTTGGTGGGCTTAACTTGTCCCCTGTCGTTTTGGGTCATCTGAGCAGTATTTCAAAACATGAGGGCAAGAAGAATACAAGGCAGGTACAGCCAGTAATGAGACTGACATTGTCATCATCAGAATTGCATGAAAAGAAAACTTCACAAAAAGCCAAACACAAGGAATGCTAAGACTCCACAGACCACCAAGCTCCTAGGTATCAATAAAGAATAACTCTGGGCCAGGCGCGGTGGCTCACGCCTGTAATCCTAGCTCTCTGGGAGGCCGAGGCGGGCGGATTGTTTGAGCTCAGGAGTTCGAAACCAGCCTGAGCAAGA
>NW_012150853.1:158444-185522 GCF_000956105.1 Propithecus coquereli
AAAAAAAAAAAAAAAGAATAACTCTGGCTGGCGCAGTGCATCATGCCTGTAGTCCCAGCACTCTGGGAGGCAGAGGCGGGAGGATCGCTTGAGCTCAGGAATTAGAGACCAGCCTCAGCAAGAGCAAGACACTGTCTCTACTAAAAATAGAATATTAGCTGGGTGCAGTGGCACGCACCCGTAGTCCCAGCTCCTGGGGAGGCTGAGGCCCAGGAGCTCCAGGCTGCAGTGAGCTATGATGATGCCATGGCACTCTACCCGGGGCGACAGAGCAAGACTCCGTCTCAAAAAAAAAAAAAAAAAAAAAGAAAGAAAGAATAACTCTTTCCAACTAGGCTCCCTTATGGCTTGAATTCCAATGAGGTTTTTCTTGGCTAATTTTGCCTCTAGTATCTACCCACTGGATTGAGAAAATGGTATAAACATTTCTTATACATCTTTTCAAAATTGTCGTAATAAATGATTTCAGTATTTGTCAAAGCCACGGGGAGAAAGGCTGCGAGAGCTCTACCACTTTCAGTCTCGGCTGGGCGGAATCGCAGCACAGCAGTGAGGCCTGCAGGCTGACAGGACACCAGCGCCCTCGCTGCCCTCACCATGTCGCAGCAAAATCTAACCAAAGCTCGAGTGAGTGCGGGAAGTTGCTCAAGACTTGGGGACTGAGGCTCCTAGAGACACGGAATGCCTGCATTCCACCCCAGAGTGTCCATGGACAGCTTCCCACCAGGAAGCATGCCGGGGCTGCTGTCTCGTCTCCTCAGCAGGAAGGCAGCTTCACCTGAGCACAGGTGGGCACAGGGAAAGAAGCGCCCAAGGAGACCACAAGGTCACTGTGCTCCCAGTGCTCACATACACGTCAATTCCTGTTTCTCTAGGACAATGACGTGCAAACTGCGCCTGGGGCAGGTGAAGATGCGCATCTCTGGCGTATACATCATAAAATCTACAGCGCTGTGTGCCCGGGACCTGTGGCCTGCACAACACGCCTGTTACGTCAGTGAGGACAGCCCTGTGCCCAGCAGGGAGGTCAGGTCTGTACTGTCCCATCGCACACAGTGCCACCAGGGCACCATGGGCAGTGCAGCCTGGCAGAATGTGTCCTACTCTCCAGCCCTTGCCACCGGGGCACAGCCGGGTAGGGGACTTACTGCAGAGCTGCTCGATGGTGGCCCACTGCTCGGATCTCTTCCACGTCTGGGCGAGCTCCTCGTTTCCGGTCCTCACAGCCTCCAGCAGCAAGCTGATGCTGTCCTGCAAGGGGCCAAGAGGAAGGTTCCCACGTGCTCTGCCTGAGGTGTAGATTCTGACTAACAGGTTTCTTCCTCCTCAACATCAAGATATATTTCAGAGGGAATTTAAAAAACCTTACAGGCTGTCACTATAAAATGTAAGATATCACAACTTAGGTCTATAAATGTAAGTGCTAAATTGAGATAAAATTTAAATTCTTCCCAAATAGCCCCAGAGGGGGCATCTGTGCCTCTCTGCATGGGCTGCAGGTGTTCAAGAGCCCAGAGGATAAAGCCTGCCCCACCCTGCTCCCCGTGCCTTAGCCCCTGCCTCTCTCTTCTGCATCATGCCTGGAAGAACACACGCTACGCCCCAGGCCTCAGGGTCAAAGTGCAGAGAATTAAAACCGTTTCTACAATGAGAGGTGCACACAGCCTTCGGGGGCTTGCAGTACCTGCTGAGGACAACGCTCACAACAGCGCGCACGGACTGGCAAGGTGGCCCAACGGAGAGGGTGCCTCACCTTTTGCCACCTGTCTGCTCAGAGGGGCAGCAGCCAAACCTGAGGCCAGGAGTGCAGCTCCCTGTGCTGACCGGGGAAGGTACAGACAGTGGAAGAGTCACAGGTGCCTCATGTCAAATATCAGAGTGGGTGGTTTGGGACAAAATACAGACACACAATAAACCTAACGGATCCAAGAAGAGCAATCGGCTACCCAACAGAGAAGAGCCTTGGGGAGGGAGGATGCTCTCTGTTCTGTCACCTTCAGGGAAAGGTGTTGAGTGAGGGGTATCCGTGGCTCAGAAAGAATTTGTTCCTTTCTCTTTGGCGTTTCCTTGGGTCTCAGGAAGAGAAGAAAAGGCCTAAGTAGGGCACCCACAACAAGGCACATGCAAGGGGCCTCCTGGCGGACCCACCGCCCCACCCCTGCCCTACTCAGAGCAGTCGCCATCTGCAAAACACTCGCCCTCTCCTCCCCCCACAGGGTATCTTAAAAATGCCAACTGTGCAGCTGCGAACGCGGGGCCTGGAAGCTGGCCAAGCCTTCTGGGCCGGGGCAGTAAAACCAAAGCTGAATCAGGAGGGGAGCGATCAGCAAAAAGCAGAGGCTGTGATTCTGAAACTGTTAGGACAGGACTTTTTTGAATTGTGGATCTCTGATGCTCCGTGCGACAGGACAGAGCTAAATCACCTCTGCTTCCCATGTGATTGTAACAAACGAAACCGTCCTTCATCAGGGAGGGCACAGTCACTGAAAATGCTAAAGGTGAAAAAGTCCATCTTTCCATCAACAAGCCTCTTGTGAAAAGCCACTGCCTGCACACTCTCTGCACATGAGACGCAAGGGGCAGAAACCCTGACCCCAAGCTTTGACCCAGTTTCTCAACCACGCTCTCGTTTGTGAGGAAAGAAAGTGAGACAGAGCGTCTCTCTACAGCCAAAGCCCATCTGGGGAACACCAGAGCCCCGTGCTCAAGAGGACACCACACTGAGGCCCGTACCTGCAGAGGCATAACTTCATTGGTGACCAGAAACAGCAGGAGGTGAAAATCTGAGATGGTATCCAAGAACACAGACGAGGTATTCTGGGATAAATAGGTGGCCAAACTATGGAAATCCTAGAGGGAAGGAAACAAACAAGAATATTCCATTACGATTCTCAGACCCAGAAAGAGAGCTGTTTCCTACCAAGACATAATTAAATACACTGAATGCTGAGATGTCTCTCCCCCTTTCTACAGCCACTAATAGGGTCTAAGAAAGGAGGAGCCAACAGCGGCAAAGCAGGCTCCTACCTCTCTCCTCCCAGGAAGATGCTCTCGGTACCTGACTCATCAAGGTATGTGACAAAGCACGTTTGCCAAGCTGACCCAGACAGACACGACCCAACCGATGGCAAATGCCCCTTGACCTCCAGGCGGAGAGTGGGCTGTGGGAGGGCCCCCTGCAGGGGCGGGGAGACACAACTGGCCTTTTCTGTCTAGCCGCGTTCTCCATCCAGGGCAGCGTGACGGTGAGGGGGAACCGAGGGCAACCCTCAGGCAGCATGAACATCTCTAGCAGGACCAGAAACAGGGGTGTCAAGAATGTACCCATGTCCCCTGGGCAGGTGAGCAAGAGGGGACCAGAGCACAGAAGAGGCGCTGTCAGCCACTTCAAGAGAAAATCTCATGACAGACATTCATTTACCAGGCCATCGTCTGAAATGTCTGTTAGAAAATGACACCCTAAGAACAAATGTGTGCAGACTGTTTACGCAGTACGCACAAGGCAGTAACGGAAATTCGGGTCTGGCCTGATGTCCAGTGGGAGAGAGGGTGAGACGGGAACTGTGCTAAGTGAGCAGATCAATGACATATGCTGGCAGGCCCAGGGGGCCCAGCCACATGGGGCCACCCAGCTCTGACGGTGCCTAAGAAAGGCAGCAGTATGACAGGGCAAGGGGGACCAGGTCACAAACAATAGAAAAGTTGTTCAAAGAGGACACAAAGTAACAAACTTTGGAAAAATTAAGAAGTCAACTGAGAATGGTATTTGTGGCAAATCTGCAGTCCTGAGGACTTCAGGGGAATTGTCCTGTGGTGTCTATCGCCCGGCCACAGAGTGAGGGTCCACGTGGCCAGCATTACCCTAGAGCAGGCCCACCTGGGCTCAGTCCAAGAATCCATCAGGACAGTTTGAAAGCTTAGTACTTTCTGGAAAAACAATACCGACACTAGACGAGCAATTGGCAGCTAACTTTAAGTTGCTTCTAGAGATAAGAGCTTACCTGTGTCTCACCCAGCACGTCCCGGTTTTCAATAGGAAATGGATTTTGTGAAATAGAAAAAGTATAAACTGGATCCTTGGGGAAAGTTGTTGTGATCTGGTGAACAAAACACAAACCCGTGAGGAAGCAGGCCGCACACAATGTGAGCGACTCCCCAGCAGCCCCGAGCACCCCTGGCGCCTGATCTGAAGGTAGCAATTCTGAGAGTCCTACAAACTCTATATTAAAACCAACAGTTAATGTTAACAATTAGTGTTGTTCCTAAATGAAAATTTTGAAATTCTGACATCTGGGAAGCAAACTAAAGAACTTGTTTTTAAACCTACACTATATCTGGTGTACACTGGCCCCATGACACCGAACTCCAGCTGCGTTGGACCACCTAGGGCACAGCTGCACCCAAGGCTCACACGGCCGCTCTCCCTGTGCTGCAGGGGGACTAAAGGCTGGTCTGAGCCCTCAATCTGGGCTGCGGAAGCACAGAGAGGAGAATGCAGGAAGCTGGGAGGCCGTGTTAGGAGCTGACTGTTCAGAGGTGCGAAGTTCACATCCCTGGGTTTGCAGTGCACGTGCAGAGTCAGCAGCGATGGGTTCAAGAAACAAAGTAACCTCCAGCCAGCCTGCTAAGCCCCTTTTGAAGGCTAGGGAGCCACTCCATGCAGCCTGTGGGCTTTTCCAGGCAGGGGCAGGTGAGAACCACAGGCCCTGGAGGAACACAGGGCACTGTTCTCCACTCTCCCTCAAAGACGAGTGGGCCGGATGCAAGGGCCAACGCGGAAAGATGAGCTTAGTCCTTCACTTGGCTCAGACACACTGTGGTCACTACAGAGGGCGTTTTAAACCCAACATAGAGTCAACAGAAGCTACAGGACGGTGGTAAATGTGCAAGAACCAATACAAACACGGGTTTTATTCCTCTTGGCAGATGCTCCTCCCCACAAAGCACCCAAGCGTGAGCTATCAGCCGCCTTCTGGTTGATATAGCTTTCCTCTGCAGTGTGACACTAGCAGCAGCAGATCACACTTCTCACAGATTTAGGGTCACTACTCTGGTTCCTTGGGGACTATTTCTCAAGAACGAACCTTGTTCTGGTGTGTCTTCCATATCACCAAAGGCAGTGAGCTGCTCCAGGCTAGCCGGCCCAGGTGCAGCTGTACCAGCGCTGGCCGCTCTGGAGGGACAAGCTGAGCCATGGGGAACACGTCTGACCCAGGCGGATCCTGGGAAGGGCCACACTGCAGCATGGCGCTGTGCACTGGCTGCATAGCCTCGCCAGTCAGAGACCCTGGCCTCGCTTTGCTCACCTTGAGGTAAAGATGTGAACGCGCCGGGCTGCTGTGAGGATGCAGCGCCCTGCATGCAGGGCACCCAGCACGGGCCTGGCCCGTGGCAGGCCACGAGCTGGGTCAGGGTTCTGACAACAGTGGTGGTGCTGACCATGCTGCAGAGACAGGATCCTGGGACAGCTCAGGCCCCTTGTCTTGGGAGGGCAGAAATGGGAGTGGAACAGCAACTACAGAAGACTCACTGCTACGGGAACTAGTGGAATTAAGAAATGTACGTGCTGGTCTTTCTTGTAACTGCCCATAGAGAATAACAGAAGCAAAGTCCGCATGGCCCCATGCGACCATCCCAGATGCCCCAGGGGAGGTTGCAGGGGTCCAGAGCCTCATCTCATGCTGAAACCCTCTCCCCCCCAGCGTGCATCAGCTGGACGATGCCCTGACATCTCCACAGAAGTGCGGCCTGCCACAGCCGCCCCATCCAAGGTTTAAGAACATCAGACAGCTCTGGCCCGGGCCCACCTCTGCTCCCGAGGGACGCCCCAAGCCTCACTTCCACAAGGACAGAGAGCTGGGGTATCACAGGGTGGAAGGATCCGCAGCAACCAAGTACTGCTGAAAAACTGCCCTAAGGCAAAAACCTAACTTCCTTTGTGAAAGGAAAGGAAAGGGGTGGGGAAGCCACTTCAGGGAGAAGACCCGAGAAGGCTGGTTTTAAATCACACCGACTCCTCCTGAGTGCACGCTCCATCAATCTGTTTTCATCTTAATTACACCCTGGGTAGCCTAAAAAACAGATGCCTTTACAGCCTCAGTGATAAATATGTTCTTGCGAGCTGTCAGTGGGAATGGAGCATCGATGGGCTTGGCTCAGGGGGACCCACTGCTCCAAATGCAATGATATTTTACTGCCTAAATCACATGCCCATCCGAGTCCAAATGCAGCCTGAACAGACCCTGGCATGGCAGCAGCGTCAGAAATGAGCTGCCTCCTGCCCCTCTGGACACAGCTTCAACGGCGATGGCTGCTGCAAATACATCAGGCTCTTGTCCTGCCACACGGGCTGCCCTTTGGTGATGGCACGGCCACACCTCCAAGCCACTAACCGCCTCCAGAAAGGAGCTGAGACTGTGGGAAGATGCAGCAGAGCAGAGTCCCTTCTTGGCTCTTAGATCTCAGAGTTCCACTCAAGAACACTGAGGCACAGGGTGTCCCCAGGACAACTCGGACGGTGTGGCCCACTGTGAGCACCACAGTGGCACCTGCACATGCCAGGTGGCTCTGGCAGCCAGAGGCCAAGCACAGAGTATCTGGGTGAGATTGTTTGGACGCTCACATGTCCCGGGACCCAAGGACAGGGACTTGTTGCCTTTCAGAGGCTGCTTGGCCTGGGGTCGGGGGTCCCTTGAGCTAATATGAGGATAGTTAACCCCTAGGTTGATTTCAAGGAAATAAAAACCCATAACAAAAAGAGAAAGTCCTTATAATTGTTAGCTTTATCAGGAACGCTGGGTGCTCAGTGATTGAACAAACACTCCCGGGTGCCTGTTCTGTGCTAGGCGCTGCAAGAGGCAGAGGGTGTGACTCTTGTGACTCTCTAAGCCACCAGCTCCTCCTTTGAGCAGCTACCACCTGGCAGTCCTGACCTCCAAAGTGCCTGCCGGGCCGGCCTGCCCAGGCTAGGGGGGCAGCACTTACGTCTATGATCAGATACTCCACAGGCAGGGGCCGGGCCAGCTGGGTGATCTCGTTGCCAAACTTGTCTATGTCCTGAAACAATCAAGGGTGAACAGAGGTAAGGGAAGGTGACCAGTGATAATGTTTTTCCTTTCACACACTGGTCTCAGCTTTTGAATTATTACAATTCCTGTTGGACTGTCTGAATAGCAGAAAGGAAAATGTGCCTATTTTTGCAACGAATCCACCTTCTTCTATTTCTTGGAGCTCTTTATTACGCCACAAGTTGAGAAAGCAGCCGTGCTCTCAGGTACTGGGAGTCTCCGCTGGGAGAGCGCACCAAAGCCCCTACCCCTCCACCCACAGTGCTGGGCCCGGCACTGCTGTCTGAGACAGAGGCAGAGGGTCTGTGCTCCCCTCAGGCTGGATCGGGGCCTGTTCTATCCTCTACAGGCACTTGAAGTTTCATAGTCTGAATGCTAATTCTTACAGATCTTATACCTCTGAAAACCCGACTTTAGGGAAACTTAGTACTTGTACATTAATAAAATAAAGCCATGCACAAATGAGCATGGGCACGTGCGCGCGCGCGCGCGCGCACACACACACACACACACACACACACACACAAATATGCAGACATGGAAAACCCCCACCACCAATCTGTCAAAGTCTAAACTGGTTTTGCTTTGTCAGATGCATGGAACATAAAGTTTAATTATGGGGAAAAACGGCCAGCATATGTTCATTAATCACAAAATGACAATTAGATCTGATTTATGTCAAACATGCCAAGTTCAAACAGAGCTCCAGAAATAAATTCATAAGAACCAATGCTTTTCATTAAAGATTCTGCAAGAGGGGGTCATATTTTCTATCTAAATCATCACTTAACATTATATAAATCATTCATTAAGTCATATATAAATTATACATCCATAATTTCCAATTATAGGGCCTTACATAAAAGTTTACATTTACTGAAGCTCTCAGACCCAAACTGGTTGCCAAGCACATCGCCCTGAGGTGTGTGGGTGCTATGAGGCCACTCCCAGCACGTCCACACCTCCCTGGGACGTCAGAGGGCTCTGCTATCTTTTGAGACAATGGTTATGGCAGTTCCTAAGTCAAATCAAGTATTCTACCCTAAAGGGATATCCACAGGCCCCGTTTGGCCCTGTTCCTTGCTTGAAGATTAAAACTTCTAGCCTGAAAGATGTGTTTTCCCACACCTTCCTGCCTTTCCTCCAGTCACATTCCAGAGAGCTGCCCACAAAACTGACCCCTTTGCCCTCCCAGAAAACACAGGCCAAATATGTCTCACCAGCTGGCTGCACAGGAGTGCTATTCGACTATTTTCATTTCAAGTATTGGCCTTGACCCTTCAAATGCCAGCTCCCTCAAACACACAGCTTTGTCCCGTTTGCCTTCCTTTGAAGCTGAAGTCACTTTCCACCTGATTGGGGGAAGGACCGTTTGTCCTTCCACATGTCAAGCAGCTGCTGCCATCAGGACAGACTCCGCATTCCGTGGCTCTGGCTGGGGGCACCAAAGACGTGGGGTCTGCAAGTGGGATCCTGGGGCCCCAGAAAGGCGGTTTCTCGATGGAGGAGATTTGGTAGGCAGCAAGAATCAAATGCAATCAAACTAAATCACCATTTCCAAAAATACACGCTTGCCCCTACAAGAAATAACCTGCAACAACTCACACATAATTAGCCCATCTGGAATTCATCTTCAAATCTAATTAAGCTCTAATATGCAGAAACATTTCTCCAGCACCTGTTCACTTTAATCTTCCCCTCTAGGGATTTTTCCTGTTAAGTGCCCCTCTCTCTTTTTTTGTGTCGTGCTATTCTCTTTCAAATTTAACTACCCAACTGCACCTTTTCTGCTCCCCAAGAAAATAAAGGTGTTGTATCCCCCTTTCTTCCCTGGGGGAAAAAACAGGTAACTTCTATCTCTCCCTCAGGCCTTCACTCAAATGTTTTTGCCAACCAATGCCTAGCCCTACACACCACTTTAAAAGGCAATTACTTTTTATGGGCTTTAGCAAATGTCAGATGGAATGCACTAGGAGGAAGACATCTCAATTCCAAGTATGGCAGCCGCCAAAGTGTCAGCAGTTTTATCTCCAACTGAAGCAAGACACAGGGAGAGTCAGAAACTACGGTCCCCAATGCCTCGCTACCTGCTATGGGCCGTGTCTGGAAGCAGCGGCACCAAGGTCTTGACAGCAAAGAGAAATCCAGGGATCAAAGTCTTTGTTAGCTAAAAAGCACATGGACTTCGTACCAAGCAGCAGCAAATTCCACTGATTGGATGGCATCACCTTGCTTTAGAAACGGTGAATAAAATCCTGAATGTGTTGCTTTTCTCTTCTAAGAACTAGGTGCAAGAAGGGAAACAAGTGACAACAGGATCTGATATTTCACATGATAACTTGAGAAAACACAAAGCTTTCAGAAATGTGGTTTCTTAAAGAACCACTGCTTAGGAAACAGTCCAGTCCATGAGGATCTACAGAGCACCTGTCAGATGCAAACAGAACCACAGCCAGCCTTTCTCAGGGACTTGCTGTGTGCACAGAACCACTTGGTCCTCACGGCCTCAGCCGTCACAGGCAGGACTGCTGTCCCTGACAGAGGATGAAAAATGACAGGCTACAGGATGAGTTTGCCTCCCTGGGACCTGTCAGCCAGCAGAGCAGAGGGGGCATCAGAGCCAGAGTCCATCCACATTCAGAACTGAGGCTCCTCACCCAGTGCTAGCACTGTGGGGTCAGGGCACACTCACACACCTGACTCCACTCCCGGGGAACCTTAATGTCTCAGGCTGTGGTCCTGACAGCACACTCCCACTGAGCACAGCTCACCACCTCCACCACATGGGGAAGAACAAAACTATGCTCAGAGATTTCAGGGACCACAAATCCATTTCCTAGACAGGGAATATGCTAGCTAACATGTTATTTGGAATCTCTTTCTCATTAGCAATTTCTTGATTAATTGATAAACTGTCCTGAATAATGCTGGAAAGAAACACAATCTTCCATGATTGAAAACATTTAAAAGAGGTACGTGGTGCAGGGTCTTGCCCTAACAAATACAAACATGTATTACGGAGATTCAATAAGTAGAATAGTTTCATAACGGCAAAGGGAGAGACTGTGGCGCAGGGGCGATGCCCAGAGGTAAGACGTAGGGAGACGTGGATGCCCTGGCCGACAACAATGGTGGGATCAGGTCCCACGGTCAAGTATCTGCAGAAACATACAACTAGATCCCTACCTTGTGCCAACATGATGCATAAAGGGGTCATGGGTCTCAAAGTAAAATTAAACCATAAAAGCACTAAAAAAATATACAGGTAAATATATAGCTTTGGGGTAAAAGGTTACAGTTGACCCTTGTACAACACGGGTCCACTTACACTAAGATTGTTTCCAACCAAATGCAGATTGAAAATAAGTATTTGTGGGATGTAAAACCCACGTATACTGAGGGCCAGCTTTGGGACTTGAGCACGCGAGGACTTGGGCATAGGCGCAAACTGAGAGACCACTGCACTTCCAAAGATAATGACAAAGGCAGAAACTATAACAAAACAAGATTCAGGTATCTTTGAAACCAGAAAACATTTCAGCTCCTCTGTATAAGGAAATGAAAGCCTGGCATGTTTGCAACATATGCAAAAGGGTTTAATATGTAAAGACCTCACAAATGAATGCCGAAAATGACAAATCACCTCACAAATACCTAAGCGCACACATGGAGAGGCGATTCACAAACAGTCAACACACACATGGGGAAGAGCCTGGGCCTGTGGCTCAGAGGCAGCCAGGCCAGGCCGCGGCGCACGGCACGAGCCCACAGCAGCCCCCAGAGGAGACCTGGGGGAATGCAGAGAGCCTGTAACACGCGTATCCTTCCACAAACGATCCCAGGTAACGTAGACCATGCGCAGAGAACGAGCCAGAGGGTGGTCCACAAAGCACTCTCCATGGCGCCAGATGCCAGACCAGACCCCACGTGCTGCGTGAACAATGCCCAGCACTGCAGGTCCTCGCCGAGGCTGTTTGTCAGTGCGCTCTCAGGACAGCCGACTTCAGCATGCTGACGCCAGGACATCACCCTCCGCCCTCTCCCGTCACTGGCTGTTTTTTTCCTGGGCCCTTCTCCTGGGCTGGCCTCTTCAGAGCAGTGTTCCTCGAGGCTGTCCAGCACCCTCTTTTCTTCTCCCTCTGAACAAGCTCAGTGTGTCTCGTCTACTTCCAGGGCTTTAACATAGGCTTTCTATGCAGGTGTCCTGAAAGGACACCATCGGCCTGTGTCTCTTGTCCAAGCTCCCAGACTGCTCACTGGCCACCACGGGCCAGGTCCACCTTCAAGCTCTGCGTGTCAGCGCCTGGACTCACCAGCCTCCCAGCAGACCCACTGCTCTGCTCCGGCTCCAGGACGTGCCTGCTCCCCCAAACCAAGAGTCTGGCCGGGTCCTGGGCTCCTTCCCTGCATCCCACGAGGCCTCTGGGGCTCTGTGCCGGCACAACTCTCCTTGCCCAAAGGCCACAGGAAATGGACAGGTCGCCTGGGTTTCCAGGGGCACCAGCCTTTGCACTGGGCTCCCCAACTATAAATTATCCCTCACACTGCACCCCAGGATGGACCTTCTGTAACAGAGACCTCACCCCCACTGCCTCCGAGGCTGTCAGCACCTGTCCACAGAGTCCCACCCCACTTCTCCACCCTGCTGCCCCGCCCTGACTCAGGCCACTGGCATACTGGCTTCAAGTGTTGCAAAAGCTTCCCGCCTCCCAACCACGTCGCGCCACCTCCAGCAGGAACGTTTCAGAATCCAGCTTCCATATCTCACTCCATGGCTTCCCACGGCCACCATACCTGACACAAGCCACCCTCCTACTAGACTGACCCCAGGTGCACACTGCACCCTCTGGGTACGCAGCCCCTCAGTGGGCTGTGCTCAGCCAACTCTCACATACCCTCAGTCTCAGCTCTCGGGTACCCTGCTGTGCCCGCCCTGTACCACCATGGTGACACCCCACAGTATGCCAGGCAAGGGAACCTGTGTGACTTGCTTACCACCGCAGCTCCCGGGCACAGAGGAAGTGCTCCACAGCCACAAAGTCTGGGTTGAGAAGAGGGTGGGCTGCGGCCCCAGTGGGGACCCGTCACAGCCATGTCTGTAGACGTGCACGCACAGGGGAGAGCCCGGAAGGACAGATGAAGGAAGGGAAGTACCACGGGGGTCTATTTTCTTCTTACTAATTTATAATTTCAGACTTTTCATAATACACATACATTTGATTTTATATTAAAAATGTTCTATAAATTTTTTTCATTTAAGAGACAGGGTCTTGCTCCGTGGCCCAGGCTGGAGCAGTGGCCCAATCAGAGCTCACAGCAACCTCACACTCCTAGGCTCAAGCGATCCTCCTGCCTCAGCCTCCCAAGTAGCTGGGACTACAGGCGCTGCCACACCCTGCTTCATACATTAATTTTTAAAAAACCTGAGCTGCCTGATGCGCATGGATCTTTACATCCGTGACCACACGCCTGCCGCTGCTGGCTCCTCCCTCCTGCCTTGACAATGCTCCCTTAGCGGGTTCCTGGTCCACAGACCTCCACCTCCAGCCTCACTCTTGGCTGACCGCGTTGCTTCCCGTGGGCAAAGTGAACATCAAGCCTCCCCCACGACATGTCTCCTCCACTGGTGCCCACGCAGCCCACCTCTACTCTAACCACCAGGATTTATCCAGGAATCTGACCATTTCCTCCCTCCTCCACTGCTGCCAACCTGGCCCAGCTGCCAGGGTCCTGATGACAGACCCCTAACTACCACAGTACCACCTGCACGCCTGTCTGCTTTGTCCACTCCCAGCCCAGCAGCCAGTGCTCAGCACCTTCCAGGAGCTCCCATCTTTCTCCCGACGGTCCCCACCTCTGCCCCAGCAACACTGGCCACCGTGCTCAGCACTCTCCATGCTGGGGACTGGCTACTGCCTGTCTGGAGCAATCTGCCCAGGTATACACAGGGCCACTGTCAACCAGCATCTTCCCTACCTGTGCAAAGTCCACCCTCCACTGGCTCCCAACCCCTTGGCCCACCTGAGCCTACCGACAGCCTCCACAACACAGGTAGCGCCCTCTCCACTGTCAACGCATCCCCAGCACCCCACCCATGCCTGCGCGCTCACGGGTGTCCCCCAAACACTGAGGGAGGGACGCATGAGAGCACCTGAACAGTGAGCTGGGGCAGGGCTACTAGGGGCTCAGCACCGAGGTGCCTTCCCTTAGCACCGTGCACAGAATCCAACAGCCAGCACAACGCCTCAGCTCCAGGGTTCTCCAGCAGAGGAAAAGGGACAAAAGCCAGCTCAGCTCAGTCGCTGCCAAGGTCCCACGGGATGCCCACCCATGCCTGTGCAGAGGCCTGTGCCTGCTGCAGTCTCCGGGGGCTGTGGTGCACAGCTGGAACCTAGAAGAGTCGCAGCAGCCACCTGCAAAATCACAGCAGATCCCTGGGCTGGACCACCACTGGGCTCTCACGGCTGCCAGCTTGTTTCCACTAAAGTCAGAGATCACTGTTTCAGGAGAAGAAAACGGGTATTTTTAAAAACACTCAACAAAATCACCAAGTCGCACAAATAAGAACTGGAAGTCATTCCTCTCGTTAAGGATTCCTAGTCCTCACTTATTCTTAAGAGGTTCCCTCAAATCCAATCAACCCATTATCCCTGCCCCAGAGGCTTAACTCACCTGCTCCTCCAGCCCCTGGGGCATGGGGTGAGCGGGGTGAGGGCAGTGAGCACAGCCGGCTCCAGCCGGTGCAGCCAGGGGCTCAGAAGCTCCGAGGCTGCCCCTCCCATCCCCCCCCCCGTCATAGAATCATTCGTGAAAACAATCGCGGAAGGCGGTGCACAGCCCAGGTGGAGGCAGCGCTCAGTCTGACTCCAGGCAGTCGTTGGAGCCACTGCCTCACACCCAGGGGAACGTGGATAAGAGGCCCAGAGGCTTAGTGATCTCTGTGAGTAGAAGGTTCTTAAAAACACCTCGACATATACTCATGTTACACATGTCCCAGCAAAACATTCCTCAAAGCAGAGACTAAGTAGTAACTCACAGGTTGAGTGAGCAGCCTGGCTACATACTGGACTGCCTCCTAAGACCACCTCAAGATGTGCTGGTGACATGGTGACCAACAGAGACCACACTCCTGAGGTGCCTCCCAGTGCTGGGAGGAGACACGAGGTCGGCTCCTCTGCACCAAGGAACACCAGCGGAGCCAGGACACCTCATCACAGAGGACCACCAGTCAGTGCTCAGCCTCGACAGAGCCCACCAGGAGCCTTCCCCTACAGACACGTCCAAAGCACTCACGGCTCCCAGAAGCCCAGGCTGAGGGCTCAGTGCTGACGCTGTGGCTGCGGCACCACGGCCAGAGAGGAGCGGAGAGATACGGTGAGGCTGGCATGATGTGCACGTCCCATGGAGCAATGCGAGACAACAGGCCCTGGGAGCAGCACAGCCCAGGGCGTAAAGGGAAGCTGAAGGTGCATGCACATCACCCCGCATAGCGAACTCTCAGGCATCAGGGGCAATGAGGGGCATGAAAATGCCTCTCCCCTTCAGTGGGAAGCCAAAGGAAGACCTAAAGATCTAACTATATATCTACAAAGGAAAAGGCAAGCCAAGTGCAGTGCCTCAGGCCTCTAATCCCAGTACTCCGGGAAGCCGAGGTGGGAGGATCGCTTAAGGCCAGGAGTTCAAGGCCAGCCAGGGCAACATAGCAAGACCCTGTCTCTACAAAAAATAAGAAAAATTAGCTGGGCATGATGGCATGCACCTGTGAGCCTAGGCGTTGGAGGATGCAGTGAGCTATGACTGCACCACTGCACTCCGACCTAGGCAAGACAGTGAGACCCTGTCTCTAAAAAAAAGAACAAATAAAGGAAAAGGCAGCAGACCGACAAGTGCCCCGTGGCTGTACAGGTCTGGTCTGAACATGAGTGTGGGTGTTGTCTGTGTGTGACAAGCAAACAGAAAGACCCAGTCCGCCGAAACAAAACACCTCAGCTGGGTTCTCGGGCCTGCTAGGAGGCTCCACAGCTGCACCTCTCGAGGATAACGAGTGCAGGCCAGAACCAGCCTCCCGGTTTGAAAGCACACACAGAAAGCCAAGGAGCATCTCTGCAAGGGCCAAGCATCCTCTCTGACAGGACCACCCTGCTACTCACCCTGAACCGCGCTCATCGACGGGGAGCCCGTGTGCACCAGCAGGGTGGATGCTGCCACAAGGTGACTCGGTGCGCATGTGACAAACCTCTATGTGCAGTTCAGCTGAAATTTGTTTTAAACTCATCTTCCTAATTATAAAAAGAGATACTACCACGACTTTGCAGAGGGCAAGTTGGCAGTATCTATCAAAACTCAAAAACCTGCCCCAGCAATTCTGTTTTGAGGATGTACAAGATTGCTGGATGCGACAGTCTGTAACAACAGCCAGAAATAACCAAAGGACCCATCACCACAAGACTAATTAAAAACATTCTTGGCCGGGCGTGGTGGCTCACGCCTGTAATCCTAGCACTTTGGGAGGCCGAGGCGGGTGGATCGCTCAAGGTCAGGAGTTCAAGACCAGCCTGAGCAAGAGCGAGACCCCGTCTCTACTAAAATTAGAAAGAAATTAATCAGCCAACTAAAAATATATATATATATCAAAAACTAGCCGGGCATGGTGGCGCATGCCTGTAGTCCCAGCTACTCGGGAGGCTGAGGCAGGAGGATCGCTTGAGCCCAGGAGTTTGAGGTTGCTGTGAGCTAGGCTGACGCCACGGCACTCACTCTAGCCCGGGCAACAAAGCGAGACTCTGTCTCAAAAAAAAAAAAAAAAACAAAAACATTCTGATTTGGCCACAGAGGCAGTAAGTGTACTCATTTATTCTGTATAATTACAATTCTTTTTTTTAAATTGAAAAGAACAGAGGGACCATACTAGATGCAAACAGTGGTTATCACTCAATACATCGTCTTCATCTTTTTCCACAGGGAACAGGTGTGATACGACAACCTTGTTTAACACGTTTTAAATCACAAAAGGAACACTTGTGGTGTGACAGCTGCACAGAAAGACAAAAAGGGAGAAGCCCCACTGCGTGCCCCCTGAAGGCCCTGGGGACAAGCACAGCCAGTCCCCTTAGGAAAAGCCTCTGGTCCTCACACAGCCGTCCGTGTGCACTTAAGCTCTTTTAAAAAACATGTGGAATGTCACATACAGGGACATTCAAATTACTTCTTCAACATTAGGCATCTTTGTGTCCACCTCTCCTCACCTGTCTGCCTCCTCTGACCAGAGGCATAGGCCAGAGTGGAGCTGCAGACAAGCACCCCCAGACCATGCACACACACATGCAATGTGTGTCCACACACACGTGTAGACATCTACAGGCGTCTTCAAAAAGCAAAAGTAACTGGATTACACTCTCTATGTAGGTGCACTTTTAATTTTACGTCATGAGTTTTATGCTGTATCTTTAAGTAATTTGCAGAACACATGCCTTTAGTGACCATATACTATTCTAACTTACAGATGTATAATAACTTAATATCCTGTTGTTACTGGACTGTTCAATTGTTTCCAATTTTTATCAGCACAGACAACACCATGATGAACAACAGCCTTAGACAAACATTGGTGCGGGTCTTGTTTACAAGGCATATTTTAAATTCCACTGCAAAGTCCACAGGAAGACTAAAAGGATTACTTAAATGTTTGCTTTTATAGTTCTCTCTGCTCAAACTGATGTTTTCCTGAAACATGAAAAATGAGTGTCTCAAATCCTACAGGGCTATAAACAATTCGGAAAGCACTTCTAGCCTATTCTAACAGAGGGCAAATAAACAATCAATGAAACCAACAGAATGGTTAAGGAAATACCACATATTTCATGACAAAAGGAAGCTCTACTCTTAGGTAAAAGAAAATTATAATAAGACCTGGAAATAAAAAAGCAGGTTTCCAAGCTGATAAAGGGTATTGAAAAACAACCCCACACCACAGGGGTTCCACCAAAGGCAGGTAGCCACACCACCCCAGCAATAATAAGATAAAACAAAGTGTGGCCTCTGGCATGTCTTGATCAAAAGGTGCAACTGTGACCTAAAAATAAAATCCTAAGCCCCCCACTGACTGAATGGACCCTTCTCAGCCAAGGGGACCCCCAGAGAAACCTTAAAACTGAGTCCCAGACATGACGGGATGGGAGGCTGGCCACGCACTATCTCACCCTCCCTTGCGGACAGCCAACCAGGCTTTATTTCCTAAGCGCCAGACCAGCATTCTTTTCTGATAAAAAACCACCCACCACGAAGCGGTTCTAACACTGTACAGAACAGGCACAGAGAGGGCTTCCGGGTCCTCTTTTCACCTTTCTGACATGGGGGGCGGCCATTCTTACACATGGACCCCATAAGAGGACAGAGTCCCACTGCGCAGGCATGTAGTTCTCCTTCCGTGCACACTCATGACTCCTCCTATGACCTGTTAAAATACATGTTTAGGCCGGGCGCGGCGGCTCACGCCTGTAATCCTAGCTCTCTGGGAGGCCGAGGCGGGCGGATTGTTTGAGCTCAGGAGTTCGAGACCAGCCTGAGCAAGAGCGAGACTCCGCCTCTACTAAAATTAGAAAGAAATTAATCGTCCAACTAAAAATATATAGAAAGGATTAGCCGGGCATGGTGGCGCATGCCTGTAGTCCCAGCTACTCAGGAGGCTGAGGCAGAAGGTTCACTTGAGCCCAGGAGTTTGAGGTTGCTGTGAGCTAGGCCGACGCCACGGCACTCACTCTAGTCCGGGCAAAAGAGTGACACTCTGTCTCAAAAAAAAAAAAAAAAAAAATACATGTTTAGCTCCTCGCTCCGTATACATCCCTGTTCCACCGTCCCTGCCAGGAAGCACATGTTCCTGGCTTGTGGCTGGGAGCCCCGTTTCCCAGCCTGCAGGAATGGCCACCATGGAATATAACCCTTTATGAGAAATAAAGCTCTCCTTTTCCAAATTAAAAAAATGAAAAAATAAACCCACAGCAAACTCATAGTTAATGATGTAATTCCAAAAGCACTTCTTTTACGATGACAAACAAGACCAAGATGCTGGTGGCCCCCACTGCCAGCAGCACGGCAAGCCAAAAAAGAAAGGGCTAATGACAGAGAGGAAGAAACGGCTTGTCACTCACGGATAATACAACTGTGTAGAAAACCCAAAAGACGAGATGTATAGATAAGAATAAATAACAGCAAAGTTGCTGGATAAAAATTTAACCTGTTTAACCTGTTTCAAACAGCAGAAGTTTGAAATGTAATTTTAAAATGACGCCAATATGAATAAAAAGCTAAACCACTTGGTAATAATCTAACAAACAACACCACAAACCTTTGTGGGAGACACTAAGGATCACTGGGGCAAATGCAGCACCTGACCAGTTCACAGGGGGAGGACTCAGCCCTGAAAAGTTCTCAATGAAATCCTAACACAATTGTTTGGTTTTAGCACAACTTGGCAAGCCGATTCTAAAATTCACTTGGAAGAGGAAAGGGCCAAGGACATCAGGGCTCCGGAAGAAAAGCAAAGCCGGGCTGTGACTTAACACGTGGAAAGAATGACTGCGTGGCCGAGCGGGCGGCTCACACCTATGATCCCAGCACTTTGGGAGCTCAAGGCAGGAGGATCACTTGAGGCCAAGAGTTCGACACCAGCCTGAGCAACACAGTGAGACCCTGTCTCTACAAAAAATAAAAAAATTAGCTGGGCATGGTGGTGCGCGCCTGTAGTCCCCACTACTCCAAAGGCTGAGGTGGGAGGATCGCTTGACCCTAGGAGTTTGAGGTTGCAGTGAGCTGTGATAACACCACTGCACTCCAGCCCAGGCAACAAAGTGAGACCCAGTTTCAAAAAATAAAAAAAGAATTACACTGAGAGCATTAAAGGGAGTATGATATTGGTGTCGGTTTAGGAAAACTGGCCAACAGAACAGAACGGAGTCCAGAAACACACCCACGATGTGTGGACAGGACTGATGGCAGGGTGTATCACAGATGATCGGGGCTAAAGAAGGGGTTTTTGTTGGAGTGACAAAGTCAGAGATGCAGGGACTTCACACTTGCAGCCACTTTCTCGCTCAAGATATTTGCAAAATTTTTAAGGTGTGTGGGACAGGAGGCCCACGTATTTAAGCTGCATGAGGCAGGAGCAAAATCGGAAGCTTATGAACAGACTGCATCTCCTACAGTCTGTTTGGGGGCCAAGTGGACGAAGATTTAAGGTGGGCTGTCACCTTACAAAGAGCTCTGCCAGGCTTTCACATGGAAACCCTGAAGGACTGCACTCTGGAGAAAGTGAAGAACCAACAGCAGACTGAGTTTCATCAAAACACAAGTCAGATTTGACCCAGCTACTCACTGCGAGGTGGCAGGCAGAGAGCCCACCACCCTATTTCCATGACAGCTTCACACTGTTCTCCGTGTAATTCATTTCTTACTGTATTTTTACCTTATAAAATACATCAGGCACATACTGCTCACTGCTGGACTCCTTGGCGTAGCCGAGCTCAGGGGCGTCCTTGCACGGCAGCAAACACTCATCGCGTACCAGCGCCATGCACTGATTGGACACCTGATACCCTTCAAAGTGGACCTGGTTGTCGGGACCACCTGCAAGAGAGAGACCTTCAGAGAGAATCTAACAAAGGACGTTCAAAACCAGTCCATATTTGTTACTCTTCACTTCTGACCAACAGAAAAAAAATCTTCAAGAGTTCGTCTTGGTGGAGTTCTACTCAGCCATAAAAAGAAGTGAATTAATGTCTTCTGCAGCAATTTGGATGGAACTAGAGACCATTATCCTAAGTGAAGTATCTCAAGAATGGAAAGGAAAACAAATACCACATGTACTCTCTAACAATTTGGAACTAATTGATGGGTATACATGGGCAGAGAGAAAAGTAAAAATCATCAGAAATCAAGAAAGAGGGAAAGGAGAGGAGGGGGGTAAAACCCTACCTAACAGGTACAATGAACACTATTCAGGTAATAGCACACTTACAGCCCTGACTTAAGCATTATAAAAGCTATCCATGTAACAAAAACACTTTTGCCCCCTTAAAATTTTGAAATTTAAGATAAGAATAAATAAATAAATAGAGTTTGTCTTGGGTAAGAATTCAAAAATGTCCAGTGGTCACTTGGCAGATGGCTGGAGCTCTAGGCCTGGGCACGAGCATCTAGATTTGTTGAAGCCCCTCACACTCTCCCGGCTTCACAAACAGGTGCCTGACTCTGAAGTGCTCCATCAGAATCGGGAAACGGAGATGTTAAACCACCTCTAACGTCCAGCCTGAAAGCTATGCCTAGTGTCATCAAGCACTTGGGCTCTTGGTTTTTTGGGGGGTTCTTCTGGTGAGAACCAGAAAGCCTGCTAGACAAATTCTAAAAGAGCTGTAACACTGGCCTCTTGGTTTTTAATAACACCAAGGGTATAAACAATAGAGTCCCACATTCCAGCACTTTATTCTTAAGTGAATGGAGGGTGAGGCTAGTGGATAAATTCATCTGGAGGCAGAAAGAGGGAGCGGGAGTGGATGGCAGAAGAGCAAGACAAACTATTTTTAATAAAAATACTAGTCAGGCGGGTGCAGTGGCTCATGCCTGTAATCCCAGCACTGTGGGAGGCCGAGGCAGGAGGATCACTTGAGCCCAGGAGTTCAAGACCAGCCTGGGCAACATAGCAAGGCCCCATCTCTAAAAACAAATGAAAAATAAAAATACAAGAGGCTACGCACACAGGAACCTCCGCAGGCACCACATGCAGTCAGTGCCACCAGGCACTGGCCCTGATGATGCGGAGCGTGGATGCCGCCCACGCAGGGCCCAGCTCCTCACCACGCACCCTCCACAATCTCCATTCTTTGCCCCTCTCCCAATCTCCACTCCCGCAAACCCTCCAGAACGACTTGCTGTCAGGGACACGGGCAGCTCAAACAGCTGCTGAGACCATGACCCAGTCAGGGCAATGCCGGGCTGGGCAGCCTATGACTCTAGAGGAGCTAAGGCAAGACTGGGCGTGTGGCCCCTGGCCACCACTGCACAGATGTGCCTCCAGCATCAAGACTGTACCATGCCAACTCCAATCTCATTATTTTTTATGGCTTTTGAGAAAAAAAAAACCTCAGTATCTTTATTTCAGTTGGACAAAAACTGAATCACTTACTGACCAAAAAACAGAAATTTAGTCCATATGGCTTTCAAACATGTATCAGAACCAGACCTGATGGCCAAGCAGTTACCAAAGGTAAAGGAGGGGACAAGCCAGCCTCCCAGAGGACAGGGCAGGGCCAGTGGCTGACTGCAAACTGCTGAGTCAAACTGGCTCCAAAGGCCCGGCTTACTAGGCCAGTATCTGCTCTGTGCTCCTAACTCAAATGCTCAGGACAGGTAGCCAAGCCTGGGAAAACGACCCTGATATCTTAGCAACAAACACAGCAACTCACGCGTGCAGTGTGCTCAGTGGCATAAACGTCGTGCCGTGAGTGAGTGCAGGGGTTTAAGACGAGCAGAGGCAAAGGTCAGAGGGTGCAGTGGAACCACAGGTGTGCACTTGGCATTGGCAGTTGCTTTACTTTGGGCTTTGTAAGCCTGCACTGGCTTTCACACTGAGCATTAGAGTGTGACAGGCCATTAAAGAAAGAAAAATCCAGCCTTTGAGAATGAGAAAAATGGAAAGCAGTATTTTCAAAATTGAAGGCTTTTTTAAAAAAAGCAAAATGAGTCCACATAGATAATCTCCAAAGCTGCAAACTCCCCATTCCACACGGACAGGCAGAATCACACATCCTGATGGGCTTATGTAACCTGCCCAAAGAGGCGACCCTGGCTCCTTCCACAACTCAGCCTGCTGGGAAATCCCACGTAGGGAGGGCCAGGGCCCTAGAAAGGGGCAGGGACAGAAAGAATCTGGCTGCTATTGAGTTGTTTTTCTGTTTTTTTATTTCTTACGTTTACTGCTTTATTACAAAGGCTATGACAAAGGATCCAGATACACAGCCAGATGGGAGAGATGCCCAGGGCAAGACGTGGGAAGGCATGGAGTGCCCATGCCTTCTCCAGGCACTGTGTTCACACAACCTGGAAACACCAAACGCTGCTGTCCAAGAGTTTTTTTTTTTTTTTTTGAGACAGAGTCTCACTGTGTTGCCCCAGCTAGAGTGCCGTGGTGTCAGCCTAGCTCACAGCAACCTCAAACTCCTGGGCTCAAGCGATCCTCCTGCCTCAGCCTCCCGAGTAGCTGGGACTACAGGCATGCGCCACCATGCCCAGCTAATTTTTTCTATATATATTTTTAGTTGTCCAATTAATTTCTTTCTATTTTTAGTAGAGACGGGGTCTCGCTCTTGCTCAGGCTGGTCCCGAACTCCTGAGCTCAAACAATCCGCCCGCCTCGGCCTCCCAGAGAGCTAGGATTACAGGCGTGAGCCACTGTGCCCGGCCTGTCCAAGAGATTTTATAGAGCTTGATCTCTAGCAGACCCCCACCCCGCCCCTACGCCTTCATGCAGGTCAGTGGGTGGGCCTGAAAGTTCCAGCGCTCTAATCACCGGTTTTTTCTGGTACCCGGGGCCCACCCATAAGCTAGTGCATTGGCATAAACTCAAGTGTGATCAAAAAGGCTCATCATGAATATCAAAAGACACTCTAACACTCAGGAAATTCCAAATTTTAGGAGCTCCCTAAAAGGAACCAGACAGCCAAGCCCACCTCTATTCGGGGTGGTGACCACCTAGATAATGTGAGCTCCAATGCAAAGGCAGAAACGGGTTATAACTGTTCAGATAAACAAGGATCCTTGAGTCCATGTGGTTTCTGAAAGCAGAACTAAAAGGATGGGTGGGGAAAGTTCTTTACAGAATGAGAGAAATGGAACTGCCACAGATCAGGAGGAATTGTCGCTGGAATGGGGTGGGGGGGGGTGCGGAACCCGCAGGAGCAGCAGGTAGGACCGAGCATCATGCACGTCCCAAAGAACTGCCCCCACCCGGATTCTGTAGCAACTGCAAAGAAAAAAGTGTGGATGGTCTAGCAGATGCCACCTTAACCCAATAGTCGAAGTTCAAACCCCCAAATGTGACAAACTGTATGTTCAGGTGTCCCCTCCAAGGACATAACACCATTGCTGCGGGGACCCTGCCAAAAAGGCAACACCCAAATCAAATGGGAGAACTCAGACAATCCAGACCGAGGGATACAGGTACACAGACAGAGAAGAGATGAAAGCAAATGTCACAAACTGTACACAAGTGGAGATTCTCGGGGGAAAATAAAGGTATGTTCACTAAATTATTGTTGAAATTTGGGGGAAGGTATACATTTTTCAAAATAAAACCATGGCCCAAAAAACTCCAATTTACTGAATTTACTTGGCCAAATTACTTATCTTCCGCGGCCTCACTTTCCTCACATGTTAACAATATGGGGATAACATTAGTATCTGCCCCGCTCAATAGTAAGAAATACAAATGAGAGTATGCAGCTAATAACTTAGTTCTTGGCTTAATAAATGTTAGGTATTTGGAATGAGTAAACTAACAGGAGATTATACACAATCTCCATTCACTCCTTTTAGGACGAAAATAAAAGTTTTATGGAAATACTAAGATACATGTCTCACCACAGGTGAATGCCCCAGGCCCTACTGGGGATATTATGCACCCCAAGGGTTTGGGATAAAGTTGGGGTGTGTATCCCATTAATTATTATCCCTGCCATATTAATGCCTATAGACTTGGCTAAGTATCAAGAAAGAACTACAGATGGAGGGGAGAAGGGCACAGGGAGGTGGCGCAGTGACACACAGAGCTCTGGGATCCCCTGGCTATGACTAAGTCAAGGACCCTCCTCTCAAGTCTTGGCTTTTCTTCTATCTTAGGGATACCATCATCTCCAATCTTCTGTTATCCTTATCAGCATAACCGGCATCTGGTCAAATCCTCCAACACTACATAGCTGCGCATGCCCTCGGAAGGTGGAGACACCCCTGAAGTTATCCTTTGTTTGGGCAACAGGGTCAAGGACAGGCTTTGGCCCAAAGACCCTGAGATATTCCTGGGGCTCCAGGCTGTACCCTCATGTCCCAGCCATGGAGCTCAGACAGCCTCCTGCTCTGACAGCACAGATGTTGTGATTTTTCCCAAGCAGTGGGACCTAAGGCTAGGAACACCTTCCTATGATTAAATAGCTGGAGAATTCAGCCGAAGGCTCCAGCTCTGTGATCTGCTGGCAAGAGACGCTGAGTAACAGTCAAGGTGAGAGCAAAGGACAGAGCCCAGCCACACCCAGGCTGTGCACCCTCCTCAGCACTGCCATCAGACGCCACCTCGAAGTGACCATGTGGCCTGGGGTGACCATATGGCCTCAGCCCCCACCCTGTCCGCTGGCCCCAGGCTGCATCCCGCTAACAGGTCACAGCCACGGGAGGGGGACCCCAAAGTCTGTGCTCCCCAAAACCCAGGACCCTACGTACTCATTAACATTCCCTCTAGCCCTTCGGGTGCACTGCCGTTGAGTTTGAAGTACATTTTTGGTGTCTAAAACCAGACCTTCAGAAAGTAACTTTCACAGCCCACAAGCTGAGTATACTCCAAATTATGCACACTCAGAGAAAACCACCACTGACGTGGAGCATAAACTCGGGCTCTCAGTGCACTGACCTCAGGGTCGCGCGTGCAAACTGTCACACATAGCCGTGATTCTCACCTCCCAGAAGTCTCCAACCTGAGACGTTCTGTGTATAATTAAAGGGGGTGGGGAGAGGACACACAGATTCGCAGATGAGGGGCCTCCACGTCCCAGCCAGCCTGCTCTCTGCCCGCAGGAGCACCACGCACCTTGTTCCACAACGATTTGATCTCCTGGGAGGTGCCTGCTAGCACGAGGCCTGCACCTTCCCGTCTAAGAAGGGGTTCGGGGATGGGACCGCAGCAAGTGCGTTTTCTAACAGCTCCACGGGATCCCCACGAGCCCCGTGACCCAGAGACCCTAACTTGGGGGGAAAGAGCACACTTTACTTGGAGTCAGAAAACCTGTGTCTCGGCTGCACGATTAAAACCACAGGTTAGGATCTGCAGTGCCCTGGGTAACCACTCTTCAGTCGCTGCCCCTCCAGACAGGGAGACGGTGACCACCCAGCACTCGGATACGGAAAACACGCCCACGGCACATCTTACGATAAACTGGGTTACTGACTGCCTCATGGTTCCACACTTTTCAGTAAATGCCAATTTTAGAGGCAAAAAATTTCCATGGATTATCTATATGATGTCCAAACTCTCCACAAGAGGTGTGACTCAATAACTGACGGTGGCAGCCCCCAAGTTAGAAACTGTCTATAATTCTAATAATGTGCCAGTTCTTTTGGCCATGAAATAATTTCCCTTATAAACAGTAATTAAAGGGTTGGGTTACTATGGGAGCCCATGGAAGCAGAAAACAGCAACTCCCAGTGGGGGTGGCAGCTCTGGAAAGCTGCAGAGGTTGCCTCAGTGATGGGGGCACCGCCTCAGTGGGCTGCATTCGGAGGTGCCAGATGCCTTGCCAGGCAAAGGGGAGTCCCACATGACAAAGAACCGCTCCATGTCCCGCACGACCTCGGTGCCCACTACACACTCGTGTGTGCAGACTCCCTGTTTACAATGATCTGAGATTAGAATCAATTCTACTTTGTAAATAACCACAAGAACATATACGCACAGCTTTGACACACATCGCATGCTCTAGGGCTGCAGTACTGCGTGAGCTGAGGGACGGGTGCGCCACGCTGCTTGGAGCTGGAGAGCTGCTGAGCACCGCAGGAACCCAGCACGGACGGCGGGGCTCGCCAAGTCACCTGCCTCCCAGCCCCTCGCAGAGCCCCTGCCCACACGCAGCACTGACTCCTTCCCTGTGCTGGCCTCACCATGTGTCCGTCCCCAGGCACTCACATACTAAAATGTACAACATTTTTACATATTTCTTTCTGGTTATTTTTCCTTTATGTAGTTAGGCTACTATACTCTCCTCTTCTTTTTTTAGAATTACGTGTGTAGGTAGGCTATATTATCTACAGATTTTATTTCTGCATGTCACAAAAGGTTCTAAAAGGGGGAACTGAGTTTGTTGGTTTGAGAACTAGCAACCTACTGTACCCAGAATGTGAGCCTAAATCGGGGGGCAGGTGTCACATGATACAGGAAATAGAAAGACAATACTTTTCTCCCCTTTTCAAGTACAGTGCTGGGTTGGCAAAATTCTAAGTTCTACAAAATGTCCTTCTCTGCCCCTCCTGGTGCCCAGGTCCCTGCTCTGACATCCCCTCTGTTCTCCAGACACTTGTCTGTCCAGCCTGCCCTCACTGAAGGATGCCAGGTACACACAGTCACCTGTCTCCTCCAATCCGAGTCTAAACTTCCAACCATTCCCTTAAGAACTTGACCCAAGCATCAGTTTCAGAAAATAAGTTTGACTTAACTAATTTACATATGAAATAATTAACATGCATTACTTTGTAACATAATTAACAATCAAAGATGCTTTTGCCTCTCACTCCTCAAAAACCACACGCATTTCAAATAGAAGGTTACCTGTCAATCTAAATGGATCTTAAACCAGGGAATGCCAAGCTCGAGAGGACGGAGCACAGCGTGGAACCCTGGCGGGGTAAAGGCTTTTCTCACAGTGGTTCCCGCAGCAGGTGTGGCTCAACTGGGGCTGACTATGCGACCGGCCAACTGCACACTGGGCGGTCTGTGAACTGGTGCTTGTTAAACTGGAGGTGCTTCTACAGAACTAGGAGAAGGACGGTCACCAAGAATCAACTAGATTATCACCTCTCTGAGGGTAGAAATCAGGTCTTCACAGTATTGAGGCTAGTGCGTATTTTTAAAAAATAACCAAATAGATTATGTTTTTGTGAGTTGGTTCTCTAATTTTTAAAATTATTATTCCTTTTAAATTATACTATCCTATGTCTGGCTTTTTTGTATGACAGGATCTCAAATTCTTTATAAAAAATTTGG
>NW_012150853.1:186017-191973 GCF_000956105.1 Propithecus coquereli
GAGCACTGAACCTAAGGAAGGCTAAGCTGAGGTCCTGATTCTGGTGTTGGTTCTGTGGTTGACACCGGTTAGTTCAGAATTCTTACCACAAGACAAAAGGAGGAATCCATCTCCCATAAGCCCATTCAGAAAATGCACTATAACTAAGTTAAGGATAAAAAGCTACCAAAGAAAGGAACCGAAAATATTAACAAAGCAGTAACTGTCCCTGTTTATACCTGTAGCCACTGCAGTAACGAACTTGGATCCAAAATGCCCATCCGGAGAGAGCCGGCAAATGTTGGGGTGCTTGTTCTGGAAGTCCCCCGCAGTGATGCACTCTTCTGAACTCAGGAAGTACGTGTCCTACAATGAGAGAAGCAGCGTAGCAGATTTTACAGCATCATGTCAAAAGATGCTTCTAAGTCTTCTTTAGAAAATAAGACTAAACTATAATGTCTTAAAAGCCACAGCAAGCCAGGGTGAAGCAAAGACCTGGAATCCCTGCCATTACAAACTCCACCTAAAACCACCCACAACCAGGAAGGCCAGAAGCATGATGCAAACCACCCCCCACAGGCCAACCTCTGAAAATCACTGCTTTGTAAAGGTAAGGTGGGCTTTTCCCATGAGACAGAATAAACAAATCCAGCCTTAATTCATTGATAAGACTGTCTTGAAAAATAATACGGTCTGAAAACCAGAACATGCTGTGCAGAGAGACCCTCAGCAAGTGAGTCCACACTGTCTGTAACCAAGCCACAGGGCTGAGCCAATACTCCTCTCTTTGCCTCACCTTATTTCGACTGTATCGGACTGTACCCTTTCGGGTATCTTCTGAGACGAGGTCTGTAAATATCCAGCCAACCTTAATAGAAAAGGAAAGTATCTTTTGAACATCTCCCTAAAACAGATGAATGATTTCTGGCTTCTACCTGTAAAGCTTAAGAACATTGTCAGAGACTTCTTCTTGCGAGCCAGACCAGCCTACGTGAATCGGCTTCTCGTAAGATGCCACACCGGGGCTTCCAAACTCTGCTCAGTAGAAACCGGCCACCCTCCCTCTAGTGCTGCTGGACTGGACACAAGCTTTTCTCAGCACCGTCCCTGTGCCCAGCACCATGCTGGGTGCAGAAAACACAGTGGTGAATGAGACCAAGGGAACACCGGTGAGAAGGGAACGTACACTCCATGAGGAAGACAGATAGCAACCGATGCTGGGTGTTCCCCCAAAGATAAGAAAAAGGACTCCCCACAAAGAGGCACTTAAAGTAAAAGGAGGTAACACAATGGCGACTTCACTCAGCTGCTCCTTAGACCTCTCATGCAGGGCTGGAAAGAAGCGTCTGAGGTTGCCAGGATCTGAACCCGTCAGCCCAGTCCTGGAGCTCAGATCAGTGCCTGGCCTCCCCTGCATGTTCCGCTGTGACAGCACCTGTGTGCTCTGTGGTCCCTGGACCCGCCTCTGCCCCTGAACTCCACAGACAGCTACCCTCTTGCATCAGAAGCCAGCGGCAGGCTGCGCAAGTGGAGCTGGGGTCCAGGCAGTCTTCACTCCTGTCCTACTGGTGACTGGCGGCTGTCACCCTCTAGCACACCCTGACACACAACGCTCCACAGCCACCTGGTGCCAGCATGACCGGGCACACTGGGAGACTTGATGTCTTTAGAAATGCCCAGATGAATGAAAAACCCAAGGAGGATGGCAACGGAGAAAATGAGACTTAAATGACAAATGCCATTAAGCAGCAAACAACGCAGAACCAAAGCTAAGCTAAGTAAGGGCTGAGGCACTGGTATTTGGAGCAAGGCTGTAAGGACCTTCAAGACCTATTATAATTATGGTCATTACATATTTGTTAAAACCCATCCTTTTTTTGTGGTGGTGGGGTGGGGAGACAGTGTCTTGCTGTCACCACGGCTGGAGTGCACTGGTGCTAACGAGGCTCACTGCTGTCTCGACCTCCCGAGCTCAAGTGATCCTCCTGCCTCACCTCCCAAGTAGCTGGAACTACAGGCATGTACCACCATGCCCAGCTAATTTTTTTATTACTTTTTTTTAGACATGGGGTCTTGCTATGTTGCCCAGGCTAGTCTCAAACTCCTGGCCTCAGATGATCCTCCCCTGCTTCAGCCTCCCAAAGTGCTGGGATTACAGGCACGAGCCACTGCTCCTGGCCTAAAAACCTATCTTTAACATTCCTGGGAACTTTATCAAGATGTGAGATAAAACGGATCAACAGAATCAAAAAGAAAATTCTCCTCCTATCTTCTAACTGTCCCATGAAAGGAGGAAAGCTCCCCGGCTCAGACACCTAAGTTATAAAAGGAAACTGGATGATTGACGAGGGAACACCAGAAGCTCCGAGTGCCCGGCACAGAAAACGGACACTGTGAACAGGCCATCCTTGGCCATCCTCGGCCTCCAGGCTGCGTGAAGCAAGAGCGCAGGGGTCAGGTAGGGCGCAGCCGGTACCACAGCCCCTCCTGTCTTACTCCTGCCGCGGCTGGTCTCCTCGCCCCCCGCCCCCCCACCGCTGATGCAGTGCTCAAGAGTGGCTGGCAGGCTTAGATGTAACAGCTCCTGCACTGGGATCATTTTTTTTATGCTCAGGGAAATGTTCTCATTTTAAGTCAGAGGAACATAAAAGCTACCGGCACCCAATAAACACGAGCAGAGTTTCAAAATGTGTGGAGCCTGCACCTGACCTTGTGCAGGTTAGGAAGTTGTCCCAGACGAGGCCTGGCTACTCCACCCACCCAGATGCCCACCAGAGCCAGGGCCCCCCAAGGCTGCTTGGCTTATGCCTCAGTACCTTCCTCAGGCCAAGTTTGGCAGCAATTTCATCGACCACTTCAGCTTTGGGATCTTCAAGAAGCTCCAGGCTGTTCTGTGTGCCAATCTGTCAGGAATCAAAGGGGAAAGTAGACTTAGAGAGGAAGGCTCAGAGCACAGCACCTCCAACCCTCCCATTTCTACCTCCAGGGCCACAGGTGCGGGCTGGTCTCCTCTTTGTCAGAAAGGAGAATTACAGCCACCGATCAAACACAACCACACCCCTCCAGGCTGTTCTCCTTCTCAGGTTGCAACACACTTTTAGATGCAAATCCAAGAGAAGCTGAAGGCACAGTATCCAGGCTGCTGTGTCACAAAGTTCTACATCAACTGTGTTGGGGACTAACGAGGGCTTTCTGCGCTTGCTCTGCTTCTTTGTGTTACAGGTTCCTTCCCTGGGGAATGAAGTTATTTTCAAACTTCCTTGGGTAAGTAGTTTCACTCCAAACAGGTCTGGCTAGATTGAAGCTGTAAGGTACTATTTGTTCCCAGGAAACAGCCTTGCAAGATTCCCATGCTGCTCCTCCTTAGCCAAGATACTGAGTCAGAGAGAGAGTGTGAACTCCACAGAGAGAGCAATGAACACACACCCTAAGTAGATGAAAAGGCATCTACACTCAGGGACGAGCTTGCCAGGAGGCAGGGCACTCAGCTCAGGCAACCGACAGGCTCTGGCAATGACTGGCTCACATGGAACCTGCACCAACCACAGGACACCACTTCCTGGAGGGGACAATCTTTGCTGATATCTTCAATCTTCACTTACATGCAACTTGTGGGTCGCTGATAGTAAGTATCATTCCAAACAGAAACCCTGGCTGTAAGCACAGGAAAAGTGAAGGTAACCCCAAACTGAGTTATATTAATTGGGTAGGTACATCCTCGTAAATTAGTAAAAATTTGGCAAACAACACAGAGCTTTCTATTTGCTGGGTATTACCCAGACGGAGATCACTGTACCTCCTGGAGACAAGTCAAGTCACAAACTCAGGACAAATCTAAGGAAATGGACTTGTTTAATGACATGTGGCAGCGTTAGCTCAACTTCTAATGAGCCGGAGGTGATTAGAGGCCAACTGTTCCCACCTCCAGGATCCTCAAATCAGGAGCCCCGACGACGCTGTTAGTAGCATCGACACAAGAGGTTTCTGTGCCAATTTTTTAAAAATTATACTTAGAACTGTTAAACTCTCCATGAAAGAGACCCTCTACAAAACTGAAGTTAAACACCGTGTGTTTCCAGACGAGCATCCTGATCCCAGAGCACCTAGTGCCCTAAAGGTCAGAGAATCCAGACCCCTCCAGCAGAGCCTCTACTGCCATCTATTGTCTCTTTAAATGAAACGTCGCAAAAGGCCTTCTGAAACACTATCTACGGTGCTGCACAAATACCAAAATGTCAAAGGGATGTAAACTACACTTAAAATCTGTATAAATGCAGCCAGCCGGGAGAGACACATGCATTTGTGCAGGAACCACAAACAAACCTGCTGAGCCAGTGGCAACTGCCCATGGCCTGCAGCCCAGACCGCGCTGGGCAGAAGACGCCCCCACCCCCCAAGGGAGGCTAAGTACACAGTGGGCCAGCCACAGAGTGACCTCCAGAACACAATGCAAGGTGGAAGAAAGTACAAGTAGCATGGGGCACACACAACAAAATGAAGAAGGGAGAGTATGAATCCGTGCGTGTGCGTGCGGCCCTGTGTACATTAAAATGAAACTTCATACACCAAACCAAGAAGTTCTAAAACGTGGGGCTGCTGCAGAGGAGAGCAGAGGACAGGGTGATGGGGGACGAATACACCTGGTTTGCCAATCTGACTCTTGAACTATGCAAATTTTTTTTCTTCTCCAACTTTTTTAATAAAAAATGTCTAACATGTAGCAAAGGATGAAGAATTTCACAGTGAGCACCATCTCGATTCAGCCTGAACATTTACTATGCTCTGTCTGTCCCTCTAGTCACCCATCACCCCATCTTATTTTTCTGTTAGATTTCAAAGTGCGGACATAAGTATAGCTCCCCCAAATAGTTCACCATGTGTATCATTAACTATTAGAACTCAACAGTTGTTAGAGTTTTTGCCTTCGCAGTAAAATTTATATAATGAAATACGCCATATAAATATTTCATATAATTACAAAGCAATTGTGTGTGTATATCTTTATACAGACACAATTCCTAAATACTCCCAATTCCTAAAAACCAAGAATAAGACGTGCTACTGGTTGGTGGCATAATCACAGAGAGGACCTTGCAGTGGTGATTATACATAGGCCCCCAGTGGGACAAACCCAAAGGACCCTTCTCCCCACCCCACCAAAAAAAAATTTCAAACTGTTTTCGGTCCTGCTTTAGTGGCAGGGGCACTGTGGTTACTCTGAGGCTGCAGTGTGTGTGGCACGTGATGAGGACAAGGGTAAGGCTGCAGCGCTAACGCGAAGCTGCCTAGGACAGAGACTGTCGCATGGGTAGAAGAGGCACAGCACAACAGGGAAGACCTAAAGGAGGCAACGTCGGACATTACTGAGGGAAGTGGCACACCTAGGACAGGGATGGCAGATGAGATAAAAATACTGCATCAGTATTGGTTCAAATTACTTAGGCTGATAAATGTGCTAGTTACGTAAGAGAATATCCTTATTCTCAGGAAATACACACTGAAGTATCTAGAGGCCATGATCCTACTCTCCAGTAATTTCACAAAGAAATATTCTGTGTGTGTGTGTAGGAAGAGACAGGCAGGCAGACAGTGCACAGTGACAGCACACACAAGGCAAGACGCAATCTGAAAAGGGCATCGGACAGACAGACAGACGTCCATCAACTGTGAACCCTGCCACGGTTACCTGAGGCGGTTCATAAATCGCAGCCACTTCTGCTCTGATGCCAAGGGGGATGTCTTTGTGCTCCGTGTACCGACCATATAAGTACCCAAAATGCTGGTTTCCTGTCTTTCTCCAGAAGTCAAGGAAGCGGTCAGCTACAGTGTGATTCTCAAACATGATGTTGTCCACATGCCTGTACTTCTGTAGAGTTAACAACAGTGAGGTAAATAAAACAACAAAACAAATCATTTAAGGGGCCAGGTACAGTGGCTCACGCCTGTAATCCCAGCATTTTGGGAGGCCGATTTGGGA
>NW_012150853.1:192609-198431 GCF_000956105.1 Propithecus coquereli
AGGAGCCAACAAAAAACAAAACTGAAGTTTTAAAAACATGCTTTTAACCTTCAGACCACTTCAGAGTCCAGTGGGATTGGGGAGAGTAGAGATGGGTTTCAACAATCAAGAAATTGAAATTAATCTCACTGTGATTTCACCTAAAATGCAGGTTTTCACGATTTCTAGATCAAAAACTAAAGTAGTTTTCAGGAAGAACAAAGGCATGGAGGGAGGGAGGAAGGCTGGTTCCCACAGCAGTCACAGAGGACACAGAGCGCTCTGAGGAGCTGCCTGGGCAGGCAGCGGCGCGGCGCGCGCTGGGCTCAGCAACAGGAGCAGCAAAGGCTGGGCGTCTTATCCTCCCAGAGCCAGCTCTTTCCTAACTGGCCCGGGCAGGCGCCAGGGCTGGTCCCAGGAAGGCTCTGTCACCAACCTCCAGACACAGATTCTTAAAGGCAAGGCCACAACCACCGCTCATTTTAAATATTCACCAAGAACATTCTCCAGAGGAGCTAGCAGAACAGAGAACTGAAGGCTCCACTCTACGCCTGGAGCTAGAAATCTGAAAACTTTGTCTTCAGTGTATGACCTCCACAAAAGGGTCAACTGATCAATCAAAAACTTCCTGAGAATCTTCCATGCATAGCACATTCTGCAAGTCACAGTTTCTCTCCCAGGAGGGGCTCTTTTGGAAATTTCCATTTCTCAGCCATGAAAACAAACCTAGCAGGACACAGGGAACATCTCACCTGTCTGTTCAGCGTGATGGCACTTGGCTGGCACTTAGTACAGATGCCATTAGGCCACGGAAGGTGTCCCTCGCACCCTGATTTAATCTTGCAACTGATGTTCTCCAAGGCAACAAATTTTCCCCTGAATAAGAAGAGAGGCAGCTTAATTAAAAATCACAATGGTGAAAAGTTTAGCAACAGGCTGGAAATAACATGTTAAATATCTCACACCTCCTGAGCATCACTCTAGGGAGCTCAGCGTGCGGCAGGCAATGGCAAGAAAATGTGCCAGAAAGTATTCTAATATAAGTTCTACCCACAGTTCTAGCACCTTCGAAATTCTGCCTTCTGTCCCGTACATACAGACTACAGAAACACACAACTACTTTCCTACAAAAATACAGTTTGTATTTTCACCACCTATCACTAACATCCATCAGGTTTCAAGGACACTGTAGAGTACCTACTGATCTAACCTGTCCACTAAGAGGAATGAGGCTCTTACAAGTTTCATTAATTTATCAGCAACTTCTAGATTATTAGCCCAGAACTTTTTTATAAAAAGTTCTTTACCTTTGTAAAAAAAAAATGTTCTCAGTGACTTGAGTTGAGCTTTAAAAAAAAATATTGGTAGAAGATAGTCAATGAGAGTGTCTTGGACCTCACTCTGAACATGGGGTGAATCTTCACATGTGACTTCAGCTTCCTCATTCACAAAACAGTCCAATAATTCCAATCTCTTTTCTTTTTTCTAGCTTTATTGAAGTATAATTCACAAATATTAATAAAAAAACTGTATATATTTAAGGTGTACAATGTGATGTTTTCTTTTTCAAATAAAAATTTTATGTATTTATGGTGTGCAACCTGATGTTCTGACACAGGCACACACTGTGGAATGGCTGAACTGAGCTAATTAACGTATGCACCGCCCGGCATGCGCAGCATTGTCTGTGGTGAGCCATCTTTGGTGTCACGGTATCGAGGGAGCAGCAGCTGTCACCAAGTCTGTGTGTTAATGGCATCTACAAACAAGCTCGCGGGAGACTATGTTCCCTAACCTGGACAACAAAGGGCCGACCAAATCTCTTTCACCACAATAAATCTCCACTCGCTCCTTAGCCCAGAAAGTTCCATAGCTTTCCCGCCTGACAGGCAAGAGTAGATTTCTAGTGGCTTCTTTCTCCTGGTCTAACATTTTTAAAAAGACATTTTAGGATGTCAGCGGATTGTCAGAGAAAAGCTATAACCAGGCGGATCTGACATTTTTCATAAAATGTTGCTGACTTGTGTTCTGCCACCATCTCCTCCTTTTGCACAGGATTTATAAAACAATGGCTGGAGTCTGTTGCTTTCTCGAAAGGTGGACAGAGAGCCAACAGGAGGAGGGAGTCCAGACCAGTGCTGGATACAGTGTAAACGGAATCGAAATGCTCTCAGTTCACCCTTCCTGGCCCCTGCCGCTGCCTACGTGAGGGAGCGAAGCGAAGCTGCGCGCAGAGCCCACATGGCTGAGCCTGTGGGCTACAACCGTGGCAGCACCACGAGCCCAAGCCGGGACTGTGCCACTGCTGGAGCCCCTGCCATGGCTGAAATTAGGGCTCCAGGGAAAGGCTGACGGGGCTGCGATAGATGGGCTGAGATGATCCGTTTCTCACAGAGCAGAGGATTCACTCAGACTCTATCACACAACGGGCCACCGTCACATCCACTGATTCGGCCAGGGGGCCAGTGTGGGGAAGGTCAGCAGGTCGGCACTCTGAGCACTGTGGACGTGCAGCAGGGCGCCCGTCACTGTCCACTAGCTGTCTGTCTCCTGAATCAGGGCAGATTCACGCACTCAGTGCTGTGCCCCCACTCTGATCTTCGCTTCTCTCATTCACGTGTGCACTGCAATAAGCAACAACCGCCAGACGCACAGAAAGCAATTTGTGCACGTCCAGGCTATAGCAAGCTGCTTACTTGTCAGCCCCTCCGGTCAGCTTCCGGATGTAGGCGTGGAAGGACATGTGCTTCACCGGAGGCTCGAGATGGTTCAGGTAGTCTTCATCGAATGGCTGCAAAACACACACAGTCAGTGGATACAGTCACACACCTGCCGCGGTGCGTGCGGCATGGAGGTCCCACTGTGCACAGGGAGAGACCAGACAGCTCGGCCTCAACGACTCAGGGCCCACGGGGAAAAACGGGTGCTGGGGCCCCACTGATCACTCCAGGCCAGAACCAAACATCTGTCTGTGTACCAGATATCGTTCCAAGACACAAATCTCCACTAAATATAAAACACTCTGACTCAAATATGTTTCAGGAAAATTCTGCAAAAAGAAATGCCACGAGACGAAGCAGTAGGAGCCTCCTGAAGAAAACCAAGTTGGCTCTGCTGCCATCAGTCCAGCACTAGCCAGTCAGCACTGTGGTGGCAGCTCTCGGTCTCACCAGGACAAATCAGCATGGAGACCTGAGACTCAAGGCAAAGTAAATCACAACAGGGACGAGCGTGAAAAGCAACAAGCCCAGCTTTATGTCACATGTTAAAAGGATTGTCCAGGGAGCCACTGTAAATGCTGCCCCTTTGTCACAGCCACACAAGTGCTTTAGCCATTCATAATCCACCGGAAGGTCACTGCCATAAATACAGGCTGGTCCTCCTGGCACAAATGGCACCAGTGGAACATGAGGCCCAGGGCAATAAATATATGAGTTCGGTTTTTTTCTCTTTTTTTTGAGACCACTCTGTTGTCCAGGCTGGAGTGCAGCCATGTCATCACAGGTCATTGTAACCTCAAACTTCTGGGCTCAAGTGATCCTCCTGTCTTAACCTCCCAAGTATCTGGGACTACAGAAGCACGCCACCATGCCTGGCTAATTTTTGCATTTTTGGTAGAGATGGGGTCTCACTGTTGTCCAGGCTAATCTCCAACTTCTGGGCTCAAGTGATCCTCCCGCCTCAGCCTCCCAGAGTGCTGGGATTACAGGCGTGAGCCACTGTACCTGGTGAAATAGATGAGTTCTTCTGACCACCACAACCAAGTGCAGAGAAAGTACATAGCAGCTCTGCTGTCAGCAGCCCACCTCATCGGCCCCCACCACACTGGCCCCAGGACTTACTCCACAAAGACACTCACCTCTAGTGGGACACAATGCACACATTTCCCCAAAGGGCCATGGCGGCATCTGAGAAGAGCACAGGGCAAAAGAAACACACAGTGCTAAGTAGGTCTGTTTCTCTGCTGCTGCCTCCCAACATTTTTGATATTTAAAACATACATAATACTGGCCGGGCATGAAGGCTCACGCCTGCAATCCCAGCACTCTGGGAGGCCTAGGCACGAGGATCTCCTGAAGTCAGGAGCTCGAGACCAGCCTGAGCAAAAGCAAGATCCCGTCTCCACTATAAATAGAAAATTTAGCCAGGTGTGGTGGCACCTGTAGTCCCAGCTACTCAAGAGGCTGTGGCAGGAGATTGCTTGAGCCCAGGAGCTTGAGGTGGCAGTGAGCTACAATGACACCACTGTACTCTACCCAGGTGACAGAGCAAGACTCTATCTCAAAAGGAAAACAAAAACATACATCATACTTTAATAAAGTGTTTCCCTACCCATGTGGAATTATTTTAGATGGTTATATGGATGAACTTTTCTTTTTTTAAAAGAAATAGGGATCTCACTAAGTCACCCAGATTGGTTGTTCACAGACACGATCATGGCTCACCACAGCCCTAACTTCTAGGCACAAATGATCCTCCTGCCTCAGTTTCCCAAGTAGCTGGGACAACAAGTGTGCGCCACCATGCCCAGTTTAGTATTTTGATGTGTATTAGAAAAAAACTGACCAGCACATCAAATCTGCAATGTCATGCATATTAAAATGACACTTTAAAAAGTGAATAAACTTAGAGTCAATTTAAATAAAAGTTTTACGTAAATAATGAGAAAGCTAGCATGTAGACATGGCAAAAGCCCTGAGAGTAGTGCAAAAATTACCCAAGTTTAGAAAACACCTACTTCATATCCATTATTTTTGTTTTTGTTTTTTGAGACAGAGTCTCACTCTGTCACCTGGGCTGGAGTGCAGTGGTGTCATCACAGCTCACAGCAACCTCAAACTCCTGGGCTCAAGTGATCCTCCTGTCTCAGCCTCCCGAGTAGCTGGGACGACAGGTGTACACCACCACATCCAGATAATGTTTCTATTTTTTGCAGAGACAGGGTCCCTCCATGTTGCTCAGGCTGGTCTCAACCCTGGCCTCAAGCAATCCTCCCAACTCAGCCTCCCAAAGTTCTGGGATCATGAGTTACCACACCTGGCCCTTCTTGTGCATTTTGGGAAAAAACATAAAGGATATTTGTCTCCATGGATTTCAGACATTTTCAGCCACAGAAACCTTGGGAGTTCAACATGCACAATATAAAGAGGAATACGCTTAGTTCACGAGGACAGTGGAGGGGTTGGTCCGAAAACCAAGCTGCAGTCCCTCTGGGGCTCAATCGGATCCCTTTCTAAATGGGGTCAGAATTCTTAAACGCATGTGAGTTCTACATTTCAGAACGGAGATGGCCTCTGTATCCCCTAATTGGCAGGCTCTACCCAATGACAGGTCAGAATTAACACACATCGGCACACGTGCACACACCCGCTGTAAAAGGCTGCTAACGAAGCAACAAAGACACAGATCATGCAAGGGAGCCTGCTCAGGGTCCCTGGGAGGAAAAGCAAATGGAAGAGGAGTGCCGGCTAATGGCTATGGCTATGAAGTGGCTGCATGCCAACTGCAGCTGAGCACCATGTGTGGCTCTTTAATCTAAGACATAAAAGTTGCTAATGCAGCATTTGGAATCCCAATATCTCAATGGCAGCACCTTGTCACATTTCCAAAGTGATGCATTTAAAAAAGAGACTCGGGCCGGGCACGATGGCTCACGCCTGTAATCCTAGCTCTCTGGGAGGCCGAGGCAGGCGGATCGCTCAAGGTCAGGAGTTTGAGACCAGCCTGAGCAAGAGCGAGACCCCGTCTCTACTAAAAAATAGAAAGAAATGATCTGGACAACTAAAAATATGTATATAGAAAAAATTAGCCGGGCATGGTGGCGCATGCCTGTAGTCCCAGCT
>NW_012150853.1:201756-206911 GCF_000956105.1 Propithecus coquereli
AAAAAAGAAAGAAAAATGTAGGTTGGGCACAGTGGCTCATGCCTGTAATCCCAGCACTTTGGGAGGCCAAGGTGGGAGGATCACTTGAGGCCAGTTCAAAGCTGCAGTGGCCATGACAGAGTGAGACTCTATCTCTCAAAAAAAAGAAAAAAAAAGCGAAAAATATAATCATTGAAGTAAGAGAATTGGGGAAAAACACTTAAAGAGATAATGGCCCAAAATTTTCCAGCCCTTTTGGGAGAGGGGCTGTGCTGAGCGCTGGGGTGAGGGCAAACCAAGCAGCACAGGACACGGTGTGGGGAGAGGGCCCAGACCTGGGCAGGGTTGGGGGTGGCAGGCAAGAGAGCACAGGAAGCAGCATCCACAGCCGCCAACCCCACCCACACACCCCAGGGGTGCTTACTCCAAGACTGCTGTGTGCGTGATGGGGTGAGCCAGCAAGTGAGCAGAGGACATCCCAATTCTATCATCCCGTGTCCTTAAGAACCAGGAGACCCAGCGACATGTGACAGGTTAGAGGTTAAATAAAACCTCCATGTTCTCAATGAGAACTGGAAACACCAGCATGAACTTGAGTTATTTTATCTTCAAAAATAGTGCCATTATTACCTAGACCGGTACCCTGAAAGGCTTGGGGACAATGACCAGCCCAGGGGGAATGAGCACCCCACCTTTTCTACACAAACTGTACCCCTTGGTAACCAAATCATAGATGAGAGGAAGCATCTCTTAAAAGTGTCCCAGCTAAGCAATGAAAACTCAGTAACAGAAGTCAAACACCACCATTCTGTAATCCCCCAACCAACCAATTAGTTTGGGCGCAAAGCATCAAGGTGAAGGCCAGACACCCTGGACCTCCTCATGAAAGCACACGCACTCTGAGGTCCTGCTGAGGGACCTGAGTCTGTCAGTCCTCTGCATCCAGCTCCCGGCCAGCAGGACACCCAGGACACGAGGGTCATGCAGAATGGCACCATGAACGTGAAATCAGCAAAACCAGGAGGTACATACAACAGATACATTTTAAGAAAAGGAAAGAGTGGAAGGGGAACCTGAAGACTAAGAGATGTAAGACACATGAATTTTCTTAAAAGCAAGACAAAGCCAGGCACAATGGCTGGTGCCTGTGGTCCCAGCTACTTGAGAGGCTGAGGCAGGAGGATCACCTGAGGCCAGGAGATCAAGACCAGTCTGGGCGACAATAGCGAGATCTCTCACCTCCAAAAAAATATTAATAAAAGAAGAAGAAAAGAGAAAGACCAAACCACAGTGCCTAGGGACAAACACTTAGGCAATGAAAGGATAAAGAAATTCCAACACGTGACTACCACAGAAGCCAGAACATTCAGGGAGAAGCCTCTGGGTGCCGGCAACTCGCTACACCTCAACCCGGTTGGTGCTTGCAGTGGGGGCACGTTAGGGTCATCCAGCACAACACTGTTCTCTGAGGCTTTCAGTGTGTGTTTTATTTAGTAATAATAAAAAGGGGAGGGGAAAAAAGATCAAGCAATGGGAGAAGGAAGGTGGACCTGGCCATGCACTAAGAACCCCTCGAGTGCACTGGGACCACAGGTGCGGACTCAGTTACTCTGTTTACTTTTATATATGTATAAATGCTGCATATTTACAAGTTTTTTTTAAATGACCAGCCAGATTTGAAAAGGAACCAAATATAATATTCAAAAGTGAAAAAATGTAATTCTTGAAATAATAAAGAGAACGGGAGAGAGGTAATATTTAAAGAGATAATGACCAAGAATTTTCCAGAAGCGATATGCAGATCTGCAGTTCAGAATCTGCAGACACAGAAGGCAAAATTTACATCAAGTGGGATTAAACAAACCACAAATCCACACCTGGAAAAATCAAACAGAAACTGTAGGGCCCCAAGACAGACCTTAAAAGCAGCCAGAAGAGGTAAAAAATATCACCTACAAAGGAACAACAATTGGAACTACAACGGACTGGGCACAGTGACAATGGAAGCCAGAAGGCAGTGGAACAGCTCTCCAGAGAGCTCAAAGAAAGCAACCATCACTCTTAACATGGATAATTCTTGAGCAATGATAGAACTCAGTTCTCAAAGTCTGTATCTGTATTGGCCAATAAGTATTACAAGTCTCATTAAAAAGATACACTCTAGGCCGGGCGCGGGGGCTCACGCCTGTAATCCTAGCACTCTGGGAGGCTGAGGCGGGTGGATCGCTCAAGGTCAGGAGTTCCAGCCTGAGCAAGAGCGAGACCCCCGTCTCTACCAAAAAATAGAAAAAAATGATCTGGACAACTAAAAATGCATATATAGAGAAAAAAATTAGCCGGGCATGGTGGCGCATGCCTGTAGTCCCAGCTACTCGGGAGGCTGAGGCAGGAGGATCATTTGAGCCCAGGAGTTTGAGGTTGCTGTGAGCTAGGCTGACGCCACGGCACTCACCCTAGCCAGGGCAACAAAGCGAGACTCTGTCTCAAAAAAAAAAAAGATACACTCTAAGATGATTCCGAAAAATTTCCGCTCTAGGTGCCACCTGTGGGAGTGCCCAACTGTTTCGACCCCTCTAGCATAACACTGCGTGCCAGCACTACAGTTCCATGGCTTTGTTTCGCAGTGTTTCACTCTGTGGCCTCCCTTTCTTGCATCCAGCTATCGGAACAGTTTTTAAAATCATCGCTACTGCTTTTCTAGTGCTCGGCACGTGCAGGTGCCACGCAAGCCAAGGAGGCACTGCCACCCCACACGGGTGAGGGTGGCGTGGCCCAGGAGGTGAAGAACTCCCCAGGCACACAGCCAGCGAGCAGCAGAGCGTGAATCCAAACCCTCGGAACACGCGTGAGAAATGGTTCTCACGACACAAAAGCCCTTTTGCAGGCTGGAGGCAAGATGAACCTTGACCACTCTGGAAATGGATATAAACAACAATGAAAGCCTCAATCTAATTCAGGGGTAAGCGAATGGTAGGTGCACGATAAATCTTTGCTGAAAAACAAATAAGTGAATGGTATAATTGCATATTTTTTCCCTAGATATACTAACCTGTGAACCTAAAAATGACCAAATTGCCAAACAGCCTCTAATTCTGGCTGGTAACAGGCAGATGGCCAACTGCCAGCAGGGCCACCCCAGCCCTCAGCCAGGGGCCCCCAGCCTGTGCTGCTGGCAGCCCTGAGGGGAGAGCTGACCACCCACCCCGAAGACTGAACCGATGTTAAGGGCTCTGCTCACGGGTAGGTAAGCAGGTGCCTGACGGTTTACACAGGAGTCAGCAAATGTGTTCTGTGAAGGGCCAAAGAGTAAATATCTCCAGCTTGGCAGGCACACGGTCTGTCACAATACTCCCCTCTGCCCTGGCAGCGTGAGCGCGGCCATCGACGACTCGATGTGATTGCGTCCCAGTAACAACCCACAATCAGCAGTAGCTACGGTCAGAGGTCTCCACATCCCAGAGGCGCAGCCAGCATGACTGATCAATGCCAAGGAGTGGACAGTGGGCCACCGCACTGCTGGCCCCTCCGACCTAAGCAAGCAGGGCTGACGTGATTTCCTCACACAGAGCCGCATTCAGGGTCTTTCGCTCCAGACGACCAGCTGAGCGTGCAGCTCACCCCAGCACCCACACGGACATAGGACTGTAACTCTTCCTCCTCAGCGGCACACTCCAGAATGCTGCAGTCAATCAAATCTGCTAAACAGTCACTGCAGATGCAGTATCAAGCGCCGAACGCCTGGCAGGCAATACGATCCCCGTATTTTGGTCAGTTAATGAGACTATCATCAGAGGGGCGTGAGGAGGAAACAGAGAAAACTGAGTGACCTCGGGGAAATCAGGGGGCCATCACCCCCACCCCCCACTTCCTCCCCGTGGGACACTTACTTGACTTTCAGCAAGTTGAGGGATTTGTTGGACGATGCTGTTATCTCTCCAGTCTTGTTTCTATTGATGTAAACTGAAAAGCCATTATTTTGGAAGCCAAACTCCTTTGCAACCTGAAACGAGCCCCAACAACCAAGATTTAATAAAACAGGTATCACTACATGAGCCACATACACATTAGACTAGAAGACTCACTAGGGTTAGAAACTGCTCATCATTAACCAAATTCCTCTTGCTATTCTGCCCTTTTGATGCCACTAATTCAATAATAAAGGTCCACTGTGCCAGGCACTTGGCTAGATGCTGGGAATATTCATTCATTCATTCAACAAATACTAAGCAGTCCTATGTGCCAGGCTAATTCTGGGCGTTCAGAACACAACAGTCAATTAAAGTAAAAAGACAAGGTTCCCGGTATCGCAGATCTTACCATCAAACGCGGAGACAAAGTCGGCAAAGGCACCAAGATGGTGCCTTCACTACTGTGAAGTGGAGGAAAGCAGGTTACAAATTATCACATAAGATGTTTAGCATCTTTGAAATGCTTGCATCTTGTGATCAACAGTGTCACACAGTCCTGGCCTGCCTGGCAACAGGACTGACACCTGTACCTCTGTCTGGGCTCGAGAACACTTGCTTGTCACAGCTGGACACTGCCACCCCATCAAACAAGCCATTTAATGATCAGTCAAGGAGTAAAAAGGCTGGCTGTCAAGGCTTGCTGGTAAAGGAGACCTCTAGCACCTGCAGAAGGGGTACTGGCCATCAGGGCCCTCTTTCAACACTGCCCCTCCGGACGGTGCAGAAGACGACCCTTGGAATAAGACATGCGTACTGACAGCCAGGTCAAAACGTGGTTCAGGGCCGGACGCGATGGCTCATGCCTGTAATCCTAGCACTCTGGGAGACCCAGGCGGGAGGATCATCGCTCAAGGTCAGGAGTTCAAGACCAGCCTGAGCAAGAGTGAGATCCCGTCTCTACTAAAAATAGAAAGAAATTAGCTGTACAACTAAAAATATATAGAAAAAATTAGCCGGGCATGGTGTGCCTAGCTACTTGGGAGGCTGAGGCAGTAGGATTGCTTGAGCCCAGGAGTTTGAGGTTGCTGTGAGCTAGGCTGATGCCACGGCACTCTAGCCGGGGCAACACAGTGAGACTCTGTCTCAAAAAAAAAAAGAACGTGGTTCAGAAGGGCTGAACTCTGAATGCAACGCTACAAAGAGATCCTACCCCTTAATTTAGCTTAGATTTTCCTTCTTACCTGTGCATAAGAATATGTGATTAAAAT
>NW_012150853.1:217816-219068 GCF_000956105.1 Propithecus coquereli
CCAACGATTAGTAACTTTCATTTTTAAAAGAGGTCAACGTGTCTCAAGTTTCTCTTATTCTTTCTGCTCATTTTCCAGGCTGAGAAGCGTGTAGCTGGCAGGAGAGCCCTGAATGGAGAGTCGAGCAGGGAGCCGCAGCCCTTAGAGAAAAGCCTCCAACTCAAGGGCTAGGTTTTCCCAGATCTACTCTGGACACCGGTGAACCCGCAGAGGCTGTTACGGTGCTAAACACCAACAGTTCTTGTCGCCCAGCACTGCTCTGCTTCCCTCTGAAATCCCAAACACCCCTGGTGTCAACCAAAATCCTTCCGTCTAACTGGTCTGTTGATTTTTCCCCTACCACACATTTACTGCTCAGGAGAAACTTTTCACGAGCTAACGAACGCCTGGTTTTCTCTGATTTTTCACTGACATTTTTTACTTTAACGGGGAAGGGGAGTGTGGCAATTCCTCACTTTGGGTAAAAAGCGAAATCAACCTTTTTTATGATATTCCTTTTAAACAGGTAACTTGTCGAGTTTTCCCTGCAGCCGTCAAGTTACTGTCGTTCGCATTTTCACAGCTTCCCCTCGTGGGGCGGGAGTTCTGTAACGGCTCCCCTCCGCAGAAACTGCCCCCCTTTCAAGATTCATGACAAGGCACTTACTGGGACCGGGGACAGGGGGCAAGAGAGAATCGAAAGGAAATCAGGGAGGGTCGGGACCCCGGCTCTGCGAGACCGGGAGGTCCCTCAAAGAAGCCCAGGACGTCTTCTGGAGACCGAGAGAGGGGAGGGGAAGGCGGGCGGCTTCTCTGGCACAGTCCATACCCCCTGCAGAAAAGCTCGGCCTTTCCCTGCCCAGGGCGGGGAACCGGGGTCTCAAGTCGTCCGGTTAGGAGCAAGGGCGGAAAGCAGCCGAGGGGGTGAAAGTCAGGGAGGGGAGCCCGGCCGCTGCGGAGAAAGGCAGGGCGAGAGAGGGGAAGGGGCCGGGTCGCGGGGCCGGCCTGATCGCCTCCCCCCACAGGCCGCGGCCGGCAAATCTGCTGCCTCATCCCGGCGTCCCCGCTCCCGCCCGGCCGCCGCACTCACGATGCTCTCGGCCATGGCGGCCGCTCCTGCCTCCGGGATCGAGCCCCGGGCCGCCGCCGCCTGCCGCCCCGAGGGCCTCGCAGCCCCGGCCCCGGCCTCAGCCCCGGCCTCCCCCCGCCGCCGCCACCGCCGCTCCAGCTTCGCCCGCCCGGCTCAGGCAGCCGCCGACGTCCGTGTGCCCGG
>NW_012150853.1:219163-225972 GCF_000956105.1 Propithecus coquereli
AAAAAAAATAAAAGAAAAACATTAGCTGGGAACGAGCCTGTAGTCCTAGCTACTCAAGAAGCTGAGGCTCAAAGATGGCTTGAGCCCAGTTGTTCGAGGTTACCATAAGGTATGACTACACCATTCCTCTCCAGCCTGGGCAACAGAAGGACACTGTGTCTCAAAAAAAAAAAAAAAAAAAAAAAAACAAAATTTCCCAGTAAGTGTTGTGGCTTCATTAACTGAAAATAAAAAGATTAGACTATATGACAGAGAAGATTCCCTCTTGCTCTCATATACATTAGACATTATATAATATGTATAATCTGTTTTTGCTTATGAAAATAGAAAATCAATTTATCATTACAAAGTTAACACGTGTAACCAATTCGAATAACAGAAATATATAAAATAAAGGCTGGCAAACTTTTCCTATTAACAGGCCAGATAGTAAATATTTTCTGTTTTTCAGGCCACATAGTCTCTGTCACAACTATTCAACCCTGCCACTGCAGCTCAAAAGCAGCCAGAGGCAGTATGTGTGGCTGTGTAAACCAGTGAGTGGCTGTGTTCCAATAAAACTTTATTTACAAAAATAAGAGGCTGGCCCTAACTCTGACATGAAACATAAAGCAAAGGCCACTCTCCATACTACAGGCCACTCATCCTGGGGTTGCCCATTTTGCGTCTTGGTTGCAAGACGTGATGCGTCTTTCACATCACTTTCTGTTCTCATACAGATGTGTTTATGTGGCTTTTAATTTTTTTAAAAAGAGAGTGGCATCATTCTATATATGTTTTTAACATATTGATGGAAAACTGAAATTTTCTCCAAATTTTCACTGTCATATATATTACTCCTGTGAAATACTGTGACACTTTGGGCTCTTGGTCCTGTAATTTTGAGCTGTGATCAGCTGTAACAAAGATCCAGCCCACTCATGATAGAGAAAAGGAATGTAAGAGACAACTTGGGAGTGAGAGAAACAGGAAATAGGAAAAGGGGAAAGGTACAGACGGGAGCAACACTGGAGGATAAAGATGCTGGAAGGTGAATCCCAAGCCACAGACCTTTTTCAAAAATGTGGCAGCCGTTTCTCTCTTTGTTGCTGTGATCCGCTTCACCCCATCCGGGGACTGGACACGGATGATCTGTTGCAAATGAAACAGGATGGTTACTGCGCAGCCTGGTGAAGTCCTGCTTTACTATTAAGACTTACACCTGCAGCCTTCCAGCATCTGGGTCACTGAAACTTAAGCCAAACCTCACCCTTCACCTTTTAATAGCTGACTGAATCTTTCTAGAAGAGGAAGCAGCAGGGTGAGAGTCATCAACATATTGGAAGGGGGAGTCATGTTTTAAGAGGACGGCCCTGATTCTCAATTCTTAGTTTCACTCAGAAAACTACTTCAATTTGTAACCATTATTTATAAAGAGTATATGTGAAACACTTTTTGTCTCTTCAAAACTTATAAAAACAGGAAAAAACTCACCATGAATTATGAATAACTACGTTCTTCAAGAAAATCTTTGTTTCCAGGTGTATAGATAGACATTAGACTGACTTAAAAGAATCATAGAAAATCTTCTAAATGAATCATAGTCAATCTTCTCGCTACCTACTTTTAATAAAAAGATTAAAATTAAAGAAATAAAGGTCTTTAACACCATGGTAAAGCTTATTAGAGTTTTAAAAAAACATTTTCATGGCAAGCCTGAAAAGGCCGGCAGGCCCGAAGACTACCGGGACACGAGCATCATCTCCTACGAGGACTTGATTCTCATGCTGATGAAAGCCCTTCTGCAGGTGCGTTACGACACCTGGCCAACCGTGCAAGTCCCACTTTAGTCAGGGAGCATGAAGTGGCATGCCCTGCTGCAAACAGGACAGATCTGCTCCAACCACCTGAGGGATGGGAGGGAAGAGACAGGAATACGCAGAAAGTGCTCACTTGCAGCTTCTCCTCTCAGCAATTACTGATGGTTCATTGTATTTTAAAAACACCATGGAGATGAAAAACGCCCAAGCCATTGTTTAGAAAAAGGTATTCACTGATACAGACAAAACAGCCAGAACGGCTTATAGTCTACTAACTCAGTCCACTTTTTATCAAACTAATTAAAAATAACCTAGATCTTCCTAAAATAACATGACCCTGTCCCTCATTTTCCAATAGCTTTCACTTGTCTGAAAAGGCTTCACCTCATATATTCTCAACTTTTAAGATTTTGTTTTGAATAATCTCTATGAATATCCCAATTGTTAAGAGCATAAAATAGTTTGTATACTTTTGCTTCTTCACATCTGTTTAATTTTCTCACTCTTTTCACTCATCTGTGTAAGTGCAAATAAAAACGAATTACTTTTACTTATGATGCCTAGCACACTTCATTCTGGATTCAATACCTAAGAAAAACATTTTCCCGATACACAGCATTAGGTAAATACTTCTATTTATTTGTTTCTGAAATCTGTCGCCAACACTGAGGCATGTTAAAAAGTGAAGAACTCTGTTTCTCTGTAGGTGACTCTGTGAATGTTCCTTCCATTAATGACTTAGGAACACGAGCATGTCACCTCCACTCCTCGTGCAGTTAATGGTCAGGCTGCAAAGTTCTACCTGGACCTCTACAACAGGGCATGGGAGCCCAGGCTTCCAAAGCCAAACAAGAGACGAGACAAACATAACTTACGCTGGAGACAGTTCTGGCTTGGCCTCTGATAAAGACTATGAAACAAAATACACAGGAAGAGACAGACCTGACAACATGAACATGTGGCCTCTCAGTAACTTAGCTTTCCACCTTCATAAAAACATAAGCCCAGAACACTTCTTGGGAGAATCGAAGAATTGGTGGTATACAAATCCGATATACCCACAAAAATCTTTTTAAAAGACTCATTCTAAACTCAAAATGACTTTTGAAATCAATTTCAAAAGAAGGGTGTTTCAATTCCTCACGATCTGAGAAATTCGACAAGAGACCCAATGCTGTCAATCAGAGCCTAGCCTTAGAAAAAACGGTATTGCCTGAAATAACTCACTCGAACGTGGTCACTTTAACTCAGTTAAAATTGTTACAGTACTGACTGATGAATGAGTGGGCAAAAAAAAAAAAAAAAAGATTACAGTAAACAGAAAGTTTGAAAACAGGTTTGAGTGCTAATTCCTAACCTATTTCTAGGCAAAGTCCCCAACGATTAGTAACTTTCATTTTTAAAAGAGGTCAACGTGTCTCAAGTTTCTCTTATTCTTTCTGCTCATTTTCCAGGCTGAGAAGCGTGTAGCTGGCAGGAGAGCCCTGAATGGAGAGTCGAGCAGGGAGCCGCAGCCCTTAGAGAAAAGCCTCCAACTCAAGGGCTAGGTTTTCCCAGATCTACTCTGGACACCGGTGAACCCGCAGAGGTTGTTACGGTGCTAAACACCAACAGTTCTTGTCGCCCAGCACTGCTCTGCTTCCCTCTGAAATCCCAAACACCCCTGGTGTCAACCAAAATCCTTCCGTCTAACTGGTCTGTTGATTTTTCCCCTACCGCACATTTACTGCTCAGGAGAAACTTTTCACGAGCTAACGAACGCCTGGTTTTCTCTGATTTTTCACTGACATTTTTTACTTTAACGGGGAAGGGGAGTGTGGCAATTCCTCACTTTGGGTAAAAAGCGAAATCAACCTTTTTTATGATATTCCTTTTAAACAGGTAACTTGTCGAGTTTTCCCTGCAGCCGTCAAGTTACTGTCGTTCGCATTTTCACAGCTTCCCCTCGTGGGGCGGGAGTTCTGTAACGGCTCCCCTCCGCAGAAACTGCCCCCCTTTCAAGATTCATGACAAGGCACTTACTGGGACCGGGGACAGGGGGCAAGAGAGAATCGAAAGGAAATCAGGGAGGGTCGGGACCCCGGCTCTGCGAGACCGGGAGGTCCCTCAAAGAAGCCCAGGACGTCTTCTGGAGACCGAGAGAGGGGAGGGGAAGGCGGGCGGCTTCTCTGGCACAGTCCATACCCCCTGCAGAAAAGCTCGGCCTTTCCCTGCCCAGGGCGGGGAACCGGGGTCTCAAGTCGTCCGGTTAGGAGCAAGGGCGGAAAGCAGCCGAGGGGGTGAAAGTCAGGGAGGGGAGCCCGGCCGCTGCGGAGAAAGGCAGGGCGAGAGAGGGGAAGGGGCCGGGTCGCGGGGCCGGCCTGATCGCCTCCCCCCACAGGCCGCGGCCGGCAAATCTGCTGCCTCATCCCGGCGTCCCCGCTCCCGCCCGGCCGCCGCACTCACGATGCTCTCGGCCATGGCGGCCGCTCCTGCCTCCGGGATCGAGCCCCGGGCCGCCGCCGCCTGCCGCCCCGTGGGCCTCGCAGCCCCGGCCCCGGCCTCAGCCCCGGCCTCCCCCCGCCGCCGCCACCGCCGCTCCAGCTTCGCCCGCCCGGCTCAGGCAGCCGCCGACGTCCGTGTGCCCGGCTCAAGACGCTCCCCCCAGACTCGCAGCCGGAAAACCAGGTTCCGGCGCCGCGACGGGCCGCGCATGCGCAGGGGGACGCCGCCGAGCCGCCCCTCAGCGCGGCCACGCCCGATTCCGCGCGGTCCCTCGCGGCGCTGCAGGGGCGCGTAGTAAAGTAGTTTCGGGAAAGTGAGATCCTATCTTTTTAAAGTCTTTTTCAATTTAACATAAGAAAAACAAATGAATTTAAACTGCATTTTAGATAAATGTTTCCTCACCACAAAGATATCCCCAAATACTCCACCAGAGCCAGCTTCAAGCCTTGTGCTTGGTTTAAGCCCTGTTGCCGCCGTCTTCAAATTCTTAATAATTTTACGACAGAGAGCTCCACGTTTCATTTTGCACTGGGCCCTGCAAATTTTGTAACTGAATTTTTCTGTGATTGTGAAAAACAATGTAATGAAAACCTCTAAGACGCTAAAAGGCGTGTATTCTGACCCCATGGTTCCATTTCAGATTGTATTTATCTCCTGTGCTCCAGAAAGTTAGGAAATTGCTACTCGCACTTCCTCCCTGTCCCCAGCTGTTCATTTCATTGATTGCGTGACTATCACCGTGTCAGTGCTGACAACAGGTTCTGTTCTAGAACCTCAATGTCAGCGTTTATTTGAATTTGTCTTATTCGTTCTGTCAACAAATATTTACCTGGTGTTACTTGGTGTGGGGCATGGCTCCAACGCTGGGGACAGATCCCTGCCCTGGTGGATTTAACCAGCCAGAGGCGGATTATAAACAGACCCACAGCTAAGGTAGCGATCAGTGCCGTGCGGATGGCAGCTACTACATGGGCACACACAGGCACGCAGCGACACAAAGGACATGAGAAACCAAGAAGAGGGCAGGGCAGGTGTGGGATAAAAACTTACCTATTGGGTACAATCAACACTATTCTGGTGAGGGGCACACCAAAGCCCTGACTTCAGCATCATACCAGATATCCATGTAACCCCTTAATTAATGTTCTGAAATTAAAAAAAAAAAAAAGTGCAATGCAGACAACCAAAGCAGGGAGGGCCATCGAGGGTGACGGAGGCTATTTTAAACAAGATGGTCAAGAAAGGCCTCTCTGAGGAGGGGAGCTGCGAGCAGGGTCCCAGGCGGAGTGCGCCGTGCAGGGGGCTGACGGAAGAGTGGTGCAGGAAGAGAGTAAGACGCCCGCAAAGGGCCAGTGGCCTGAGATGTGCTTGGGGGTGCAGGGACATCGAAGGGGCCAGTGTAGCTGGCGTGTGACAAGGAGGCGAGGGCAGAGCTGTCAGGAAAAGCTGTGTCCAAAGAGCGGGGTCCCGAGGATTCTGTGCCTGGCGTGGTGGGGAAGCCACGCTCTGCGCAAGGGGATGCGTCCAGGTTTTAAAACGCAGGCTGGAGGTGGAACCGCTCACTGAGATGTGATCCCTGGGGGGGGGGAGCGGCTTGGCAGGGTCTCGACGTGGGAAGAGTTGATGAGGGACACATTGTCTCTGATGCCTTGTGACAATCCTGTCCCAGGTCTTAACACAAAGAATGATTTTGACCACACTTTGAATAAAGCCCATCGCATTTGCAAGAATATCCTAATTCTCCATGTCCTCACCTCTACCATCTGGAGTTAGTCTTGGTGTTCGTATTCAGTTAAGGATATTTCCCCCGTTCTCTTACCAGATGCAAGTACATCCATCCGCCGTGCCTTCTCCTGATACTGGTTTCCATTCTGCTCAGACAAACCTTTCTGCTCTCCCGCTCCCTTGTTCTTGCACAGAACAGCCTCTGACCTTTCCGTTTCTCTCGTGTCCAAACCTACTCATCCCGCAGAAGGGCAAGGCTCTGTCTTCCTGGTGGTGTCTCCCAGTGCCAGAGCACGTACACGACGACAGACCTGGCACGCTGTTGTGTTGATACATTGCTCCCTCTTTCATCTCGGTTACGTCACTCTGAGGATGAAGGAAAAAACAAAGTCAGCTTCTCCCATATTCTCACTCAACAATCAGCACAGAATTCTGAGACCAAATGTGTGGCATTTTCCCCACACACACCAAGCAAGCAAGCCTTTCAGCCGCGGACACCAGCTGGGTGTCTTCTAATTCAATCACTGATGACATCCGTACCTCAGATCGCTCCGGTCGAGGACTCGGTCCCCACAGCTGCCCCCCGCAGTCGCACCCCCAGGCCACTTTACCTGTGCTGCTGACCAACCAGCTATAAATTGGGGTTCCCAGGACCCCTCCTCAGTTTCAGCTAACTTAATAGAGCTGCCCGTAGAGCCCAGGGAAACTCCATTCCTGGCTCGTTATAAAGGACATCACAAGGATACACATGAAGGCAGATGAAGAGACGCGTAGGGCGAGCGGTGGGGAGGGGAGTGGGGC